>NC_089254.1:10505953-10817405 GCF_963930625.1 Muntiacus reevesi
CAAGACCAGTCCTTCTCTATCCTTCATTCTGTGAGTCCTACTTGGTCAGACCTCCACATTGCAAGGAGGTCTTAGTGGGCTCAGCAGCTGAGTACTCACATCTGTCTAGTTCAGGGGTCCAGTACTGATGATCCTACTTCACTCTCCCACCTAAAAGCCCTCTTACCTAGATACTGCTTAATGAAAGTGATAATTTGTTCTCCATAACTACTGTTTATTTTTCAACTTGTTTAGAACCTGAATGATGAACAGATGTGATATTTACTGCTTTACCCTTTTCTCCCATCCCAGAATTCTGCACACATATGTTGGGAGGATCTAAAAGTTCTGTCATGAGCAATGACCCTCTGGCTCCAGAATTTGTTCATGTTCCCCTCACCTCTTCTCTCCATGCTAGCCAAGTGTTCCTTATTCCAGTATTCTTGGTCCTCGGGCCCCAATTTTTGTCTCTATTTTGGGACCCCTTGCTCATTTCAAGTGCCTTCTCCCTTTGTAACCCATTTGGGAACCCAACCCCATGCATTTTGACTTTGGAGAAGAAAACACTGACCCCCACACTAGCCTTGAGGGATCCCAAATGGTCAGCACACTTACTCTAACCAGGCCTTCCTCCTAATAAGGGAGGTGGGCATACTGTCTAGCAAACAAAGCCCAGCACTAGCAGCCAAGCCCCATCTCTGGTGGCCTTTTCTGTGTTTTTGCAGCATTTTCTCGGTTAGCTCAGAGTTTCCCCACTAGTGTTGCCAGTTACTTGGATGTCAGAGGGAAATGCTTTCTTTTTTTTTCCTCCAATACTGCCAATAGACTACTCATACTTGCCCTGTGCAAGAGGTTGAAATTGCCTGTGAGAAGTCTGTAACTACCAAAAATTTCTATTTGGATTCTGAATGGAATGCAGTGGTACTCTTCCCCACTCCTTTTTTTTTTTTTTTATTTGTTGGTATTTAATTTCAATGTCTTGTTTCATGGTCTTGACAGTGTTGTGATATGATATTACTTTGCAACCAGCATGATGCCACTATTTTAAAGGTCACTGAGATACTCAGCCTGTGTTTATATTCCATTTCCTTCTTGGAACACTTGGTTTCTGATTGACTTCACCAACTTGCTCAGTCTTTGAAAGACCTCTTAGAAGGCACAGATTTCAAAAAGATTTAAAAACTGCCTGAGGCATTTGAAATATAAAAATAGAAACAAACTTAGAGGTCCCTCAGACTCTTAGTTTAAGAAGACAAACTGAGATGACACAGATTAAGTGATTTTCCCAATGGAAATTATACTAAATATTAATGTGAGGATTATAACAAAGTTTACATTATGCCTGATTTAGGACTTTTCCCCACTTCACATCACTGTCCTCTCATTACCGGAGAAGTATAAAAATATTTATCAGACACTGTCTAACTCAAACAATTTACTCACTTTTCTACATAAGGGATCACTGGAAAATTTCATCTTGCTCTGAGTATTTAGATACTTTTCATATAGAGCAAAGGCAGTTATTAATATTTAATTTTTGAAATTCTTGCTCTGTGGAATTGATATCTAAAAGTAATGACTCTTGGGTAAAGATTTATAGAATAAAGCCTTCCTGAACCTTGAGGGGACATGCAGGGTAGATGCTACTGTTTTCTTTAAGATTATGAATGCATAACCTACAAAAACCACTGTAACCCCAGTGGTGTTTGGCCCATGCTTTTGAAAACTTGGATACTTTCATAAAAGAGTGAAAGTTCACTCTGCCCATCTTGAGTTCATGTCCATAGCAAGAGAATGGTTGCCCACTTCTATTGCAGGGAGATGAAGAACTGGGATCAGTAAAGCCCATCCTCCCATCTGCACAATAAGGTTAGTGTCCCTACCCAGTATGTGTGTACTAGTGCATGGTAAGTCACTTCAGCTGTGTCTGACTCTTAGAGACCCTATGGACTGTAGCTCATCAGGACACAGACTGTCCATGGAATTCTCCAGGCAAGAACACTGGAGTGGGTTGCCATGTTCTCCTCTAGGGAATCTTCCCAGCCCAGGGATCGAACCTGTGTCTCTTCCGTCTCCTGCATTGGCAGGCGGGTTCTTTACCACTAGCACCACCTGGGAGGACAAATCAATTACAGAAATACATTTTTGAAGGTCTTTTTTCTTGGGCAAAACATGTATAAATTATTCTATTAGGCATGAAATCAGCAAGAAAAAGAGGTTGTGATATCATAAGGAGTTATTGAAAATAGTTGAAGAAACCAGTTCTTTACAATCATATGGCCAGGTTGAAAGAAAAGCAATAAAGATTGGTAAAATGCGCACAAGCTAACAAAAGTAGAAAGCTGCCATCATCTGTAGGCTTGAAAGGACAAAGGGTACACATGTTTGCTGCAATCTTCTGAGATCTCCAGCTGTAGGAAATACCCATCTAAAAGAAACTGAGGAATTGGTCAAGGACAGAGTGTGTTAGCCAACCCACAGCAGAAAAGGAAGGAGTAAATACCCTGAATACAGGAGTAAACACCCTGAATTCTTTCCTTCTATCCTTAAATTCAAACAGTGCTCAACAAATCAGAAAGTAGAGGACAAAGAAGCCCAGTTTATGCAAGTCAGTCCTGAAGCACATAGTAGGGTGAAGAAGAAAGAAAGTCTGTTTAGAGGGGCAATTAGACGTGGTCCAGCCATGGACATTATCAAAATTTGCTGAATAAATGCATTGTTTCCTTACTGGAAAGAGTATCTTTACATTTGACCCATTGTACTTGCTTCAGTAGAAACTTTCGTGGCTTGTAAGTATTTCCCAATATTAATGCAAGTTCTCAAACTCATTTTTAATCATCATAAGAATTTTCTCTCTTCCATAACAATCTCAACTTCAAAAGTCAGCTCTTAAGTTTTCCAGTTAAGACAGCCAATAAGTTATCTTTCTTTATTTTTGCAAAAAGCTTGTTTGAGTTTCTGTCATTTATAACCAGGAGTCCTAATATGACCTTACTTGCTTTCTTCAGTCACGCTTGTATTCAGTTCCTTAACCAAGTTCCTATGAATGTTTCAGAAATTATTGTAGAATAATAAATGGCTGAAATTGAAAGTGCCCTTCTCTAGGCACTTTATGAAAAATAAAAGAGATAAAGTAAGCACGAAAGACAAGGTGACAAGCTTGCTTGCACAGCTTCCTTGCACAGACGATCAAAAGATATCATAAGATGGTGATCACTTAAAAAAGAAAAAGCTGTTTAAACCATCATATTCAGAGTCCTGTACCCAGAGTCCTTTTACCCAGAATCTTGAGGGAAATAACTGAATTACACAGGAGTAAAGGGGCCTGTGCATGTAGTTATAAAGATTCTTGACTTTATTCCATTTTACTGCAACCAAATCATAATTAGGCACATTTTGATTTCCCTCAGGATTCATTTCACTCATTTCCCTAGGAGGACTCTGAAATAATAATTTTGGTAATGCTACTTCTACTGTTAATAACCAGAGCTACTCATTTTGAGGGCTTGATCCTGAGCTTAGGTACTGCATGAGACATTTAAATATATTTTATCTCACTGGAAAAGGCCCTGATGCTGGGAGGGATTGGGTACAGGAGGAGAAGGGGACGGCAGAGGATGAGATGGCTAGATGGCATCACCGAGTCAATGGACATGTGTTTGAGTAATCTCTGTGAGCTGGACAGGGAGGCCTGGTGTGCTCTGATTCATGGGGTCGCAAAGAGTCGGACACGACTGAGTGACTGAACTGAACTGAACTCTCTCACCTTCACAGCAATTCTACAAGGTAGACATACATCCCATGTTACATCCAAAAAGCCAGATTTCAGAAATTAAGTAACTTGTCACATTCTCTCTTATTCGCTGATCATGGGTTTTCCCCTTACTACACTCACTCACGTGTTAGAACATATTAGTATTTATACTGACAATGTTAAAATATTTGCTTAAGGGATGGATTGAGTGGAAACTCCACAGCAGGGAGAACAAAATCTTAGTTGTGTGTTTGTTGAACCATCTTAAAGCTAATCAATTACATAATTTATGGTAAAGCTGGGGTTAACCAACAAAGTAAAAAGAAAAATAAAGAGAAATATATGCAATAATATTTTTTTTCACCTGACCAGAGAAATTAAAAATGGAGGAATCAATCTATCAACAAAACTTGTAAGACTTGGAGGTGGCAGTAAAATTAATAATACTATTATAGTATAAAGATAAAGACCTCTTACTCTCTTTCACAACATTTTAGTGTTATGCTGACAGTATTTTAGGTATAGACAGCCATAGTGAAATTGTACTAAGGATGGAGATGGTAATTATGGCACCACATCTAAGACCAAGGTGATTTTATTGTTTCTCACCTAAACCTGATAACCTTGAAAAGGGTAGATCCTGGTATCAGTTCAACTGAGAACTTAATGAGTCAGAATCAAGGCCAACTGTGAATCTCTTTCTTGCTATATTTCTTTAAAGTGAGGCCATGTCCAAGTCATTCATTGACGTGTATATGAAAGTAGAGTAGAATAAATATGAAAGGAAATATGATAAATGTAGATGCTTTGAATCTTAGCAGGACTATTACAGTCAGGTAAAACATGTTGGTAATAGCATCACATCCAGCATTATGATGCTGGAAATAAGAATCCTTTGCAGTGTGTTTTCTGAATAACTTGCCCAATGGTTTCAGGTAAACTGAAGGCAAAATCCAGCCTCCTATTTTGGCTCTAGCTACCTCCCCATATTACCTACCTGAAGCCTGGAATTGAAATACAAGAAAGAAAATGACAAAATATTCATAGCAATAGTCAATTTTAATTAAAGTTCAAATTATCCACAAACTATCAACACTCAGTTAACTTTGCTTAGTGGTGGGTCTCCAAACTGAAAATGGAAAGTATACATAGTATAAACAACAGATTTTTCCAAAGTAATTGTAAATATGTATCAAATTAAAAAAAATTTTTTATTAATTTATTTGACTGTCAGTTCAGTTCAGTTGCTCAGTCATGTCTGACTCTTTGCAACCCTATGGACTGTAGCATGCTAAGCTTCCCTGTCCATCACCAACTCCCTGAGCTTGCTCAAACTCTTGTCCACTGTGTTGGTGATGCCATCCAACTATCTCATCCTCTGTCGTCCCCTTTGCCTCCCGCCTTCAATCTTTCCTAGCATCAGGGTCTTTCTAACGAGTTAGGTCTTCACATCAGGTGGCCTAAGTATTAGAGTTTCAGCTTCAGGAGCAGTCCTTCAAACGAATATTCAGGACTGATTTCCTTCAGGATGGACTGGTTAGATCTCCTTGCAGTCCAAGGGACTCTCAAGAGTCTTCTCCAACATCACAGATCAAAAGCATCAATTCTTCGGCGCTCAGCTTTCTTTATAGTCCAACTCACACATCTGTACATGACTTCTGAAAAAACCATAGCTTTGAATAGATGGATCTTTGTTGGCAAAGTAATGTTTCTGCTTTTTAATATGCTGTCTAGGTTGGTCATAGCTTTTCTTCCAAGGAGCAAGCATCTTTTAATTTCATGGCTGCAATCACCATCCACAGTGATTTTCGAGCCCCCCAAAATAAAGTCTCTCACTGTTTCCATTGTTTCCCCATCTATTTGCCATGAAATGACGGGACCGGATGCCATGATCTTAGTTTTCTGAATGTTGAGTTTCAAGCAACTTCTTCACTCTCGTCTTTCACTTGCATCAAGAGGCTCTTTAGTTCTTCTTCACTTTCTGCCATAAGGGTAGTGTCATCTGCGTATCTGAGGTTATTGATATTTCTCCCAGCAATCTTGATTCCAGTTTGTGCTTCATCCAACCCAGCATTTCTCATGGTGTACTCCGCAAATAAGTTAAATAAGCAGAGTGACAATATATAGCCTTGATGTACTCCTTTCCCGATTTGGAACCAGTCTGTTGTTCCATGTCCAGTTCAAACTGTTGCTTCCTGAGCTGCATATAGATTTCTCAGGAGGCAGGTCAGGTGGTCTGGTATTCCCATCTCTTGAAGAATTTTCCAGTTTGTTGTGATCCACACAGTCAAAGGCTTTGGCATAGTCAATAAAGCAGAAATAGATGTTTTTCTGGAACTCTCTTGCTTTTTCGATGATCCAGCGGATGTTGGCATTTTGATCTCTGGTTCCTCTGCCTTTTCTAAGTCCAGCTTGAACATCAGGAAGTTCATGGTTCACATACTGTTGAAGACTGGCTTGGAGAATTTTGAGCATTACTTTGCTAGCATGTGAGATGAATGCAATTGTGCAGTAGTTTGAATATTCTTTTGCATTGTCTTTCTTTGGAATTGGAATGAACACTGACCTTTTCCAGTCCTGTGGCCACTGCTGAGTTTTCCAAATTTTCTGGCATATTGAGTGCAGCACTTTCACGGCATCATCTTTAGGATTTAAAATAGCTCAATTGGAATTCCACTACCTCCACTAGTTTTGTTCATAATGATGCTTCCTAAAGCCCACTTGACGTCACATCCCAGCGTGTCTGGCTCTAGCTGAGTGATCCACTGTTGTAGTTATCTAGGTCATGAAGATCTTTTTTGTACAGTTCTTATGTTTATCTTGCCACCTCTTCTTAATATCTTCTGTTTTTGTTAGGTTCATACCATTTCTGTCCTTTATTGTGCCCATCTTTGCATGAAATGTTCCCTTGGTATCTCTAATTTTCTTGAAGGGATCTCTAGTCTTTCCCCTTATATTGTTTTCTCTATTTTTTTGAATTGGTCACTGAGGAGGCTTTCTTATCTCTCCTTGCTATTTTTTGGAACTCTGTATTCAAGTGGGTATATCTTTCCTTTTCTCTCTTCCCTTTTGCTTCTCTTTTATTCACAACTATTTGTAAGGCCTCCTCAGGCAACCATTTTGCCTTTCTGTATTTCTTTTTCCTGGGGATGGTCTTGATCCCTGCCTCCTGTACAATGCCATGAACCTCTGTCCATAGTTCTTCAGACACTCTATCTATCAGACCTAATCCCTTGAATCTGTTTGCCACTTCCACTGTATAATCGTAAGGGATTTGATTTAGATCATACCTGAATGGTCTAGTAGTTTTCCCTACTTTCTTTAATTTAAATCTGAATTTGATCATAAGGAGTTCATGATCTGAGCCACAGTCAGCTCCCAGCCTTGTTTTTGCTGAGTGTATAGAGCTTCTTCATCTCCAGCTGCAAAGTTTCAGTATTGACCATCTGGTGATGTCCATGTGTTTGTCTCTTGTGTTTTTGGAGGAGGGTGTTTGCTATTACCAGTGTGTTCTCTTGGCCAAACTTTATTAGCCTTTGCCCTGCTGCATTTTGTACTTCAAGGCCAAATTTGTCTGTTACTCCAGGTATCTCTTGACTTCCTACCTTTTGCATTCCAGTCCCTTGTAATGAAAAGAACATCTTTTTTGGGTGTTAGTTCTAAAAGGTCTTGTAGATCTTCAAAGAACCATTCAACTTCAGCTTCTTCAGCATTACTGATTGGGGCATAGACTTGGATTACTGTGATGCTAAATGTTTTGCCTTGGAAACAAACAGAGATCATTCTGTTGTTTTTGAGATTACATCCAAGTACTGCATTTTGGTACTTTGGCCACCTGATGCAAAGAGCTGACTCATTTGAAAAGACCCTGATGCTGGGAAAGATTGAGGGCAGGAGGAGAAGGGGGCGACAGAGGATGAGATGGTTGGATGGCATCACCAACTCAATAGATATGGGTTTTGGTAAACTCTGGGAGTTGGTGATGGACAGGGAGGCCTGGCGTGCTGCAGTTCATGGGGTCACAAAGAGTCGGACATGACTGATCAACTGAGCTGAACTGAATTGAACTGCATTTCGGACTATGTATTTTTACTATGATGGCTACTCCATTTCTTCTGAGGCATCTTGCCCACAGTAGTGTTTGGCTGTGCTGGCCTTTAATTGCAGTATGTGGGATCATTAGTTGCAGCATCTGAACTCTTAATTGCTGCACGTGGGATATATTTCCCTGACCTGGGATCAAACCCAGGCTCCCTACATTTGGAGAATGGAGTCTTAGCCACTGGACCGCCAAGGAAGTACCAATATGCGTGTAATTTTTAGCTTTAAATACTAGATGTCCTTGTCTATATTTTATCATCCTAATCTTTGGTGTATGTACTGCTTATAGAAATCACTAGCATTCTTCTCATCACTGGTGATGCGGAATAAACATTTTGGTTTCTAACAGTTCATAGCACTTCTATTAATGCTTCTTATCAATAGACAAAACATTAAATTGAAATGAGAAAAAGGTGAGTGCCTAGGACCTGAACTGTTTTGCATACCTTGATCTCTCCATTGCAAGGTTACCTAGATGCTGGTGGGAGGAGGTTTAAATAGCTTTAATAGTGTTGGTTTTTATCAACTGCTGGTTATATCCATAACCTCATGGGCAGTTGCTCAGTGAAAGCCCAGGAAGCATTTTGTCTCCATTTGAAACACACACACAGTCATTCACATACATACTCTCTCTTCTGTTAACTCTATTTTTGCTGTCGTTGTTTTCGTTCAGTTGCTCAGTCATGTCTGACTGTGTGACCCCATGGACTGCAGAATGCCAGACTTCACTGTCCTTCACCATCTCCTGGCACTTGCTCAAACTGATGATATTAATTTAGAAAAAATTTTTTCCTCCCTGAAGGCTAACTAAATGTAATATTAGAACAAATGTTAATCTCACTAGAAATGAAACTCTGGAAACTGTGTCCATTTCTCCATGGTTCTCAACTCTGACAACCATCTTTACTTTTTGAGGCATTCCCAGTTTTGTGAATGTATGAGCATTTTCCTAAATGAAGTTTTTAGATCAATTAAATGTCAATGAAGCACAATCATCCCCAGTTGCATTTCTGAATGTTCATATACATTTTAAATAAAAGTACGAGAAGATTGTGAAATGTTTGCATTGGAAAACATTGATAAAAATGAGCACTTGTAGTAATGTTATTTATTTCTGATATAGAGCCAGGATCCAGGAGCGGACTGAGGACTGGGGAAATGCGTGGTGGTGGCCAACAACACGCCGCCAGGAAGCACAAGCCCTGAATGTATTCCATAAATCCCTGGACTCAAAATGTCTGTGCTAGGTTGGATAATGGCTCTGCAGATATGTCCACAGCCTTGTCCCTGAAACCTGTAAAGTTTGCCCTATATAGCAGGAGGAATTTTGCAGATGCAATTAAGGATATTGAGGTTGTCGATTGTGCAGGTGGACCCAAGTAATCATAGATCTTATGAGGAGGGAGTATAATGGATCTTATAAGGAGGAACAGAATCAGAGAGAGGGCCATGTGACATTAAAGTAGAGGTTGGATTGTTGAGCTTTGAAGATAAAGAAAGGGGCTACAAGCAGGAAATATAAGAGGCCTTTAAAGGTAGCTGAAAAAGACCTGGAAACAGACTCTCCCCTGTCTTCAGAAGGAAGACAGCCTAGGGGATACCTTGACTTCATCATAGTGAAACTTATTTCAAATTTCTGGCCTCTGGAACTGGAAGAAGAAGAAGAAGAAGAAAACAGGTGTTGTTGTAAGTCACCAAGTTTGTGTTAATTTGTTACTGAAGTCTTAAGAAACTAATACAATACCTTGCCTCTTCATTTTTAAAGCATATCTATTTTTTTCTATGTAACTTTTAAAGTCAACATTTTACTCTTTTGGTGGAAGGTCTAGAGGAATATAAGAAAATGGTGTTGGGGAAAGATGAGTTTTAAAGTGAACAGGGTTGAGGACACCAGATGATATTAAACAAAATTGAAACTGTAGAAATCAGAGAATAGTACCTACCACCAACAGAAACCAGGAAGTAGGAAAAACATATTAAGTCCAATAAAGAAACAGTCTGAATATATGTGGTGTTAATTAACCATAAGTTGTCACCAAGTTGATATTTCCCAGGTGACTGAATGGTAAAGAATCCACCTGCCAATGCAGGAGATTCAGGTTTGGTCCCTAGATCAGGAAGATCCCCTGGAGGAGGGCATGACAGCCCACTCCACTATTCTTGCCTGGAGAATTCTATGTACAGAGGAGCCTGGCTGCTGCAGTCCATGGTATCACAAAGAGTTGGTTATAACTGCGCATGCGTGCACACACATGAATACAGAGCATGCACAGATCTTTTTCTGATCATTTTAATTATAGCATTTATCTCTCTCAAATGTATCAGTATATCTCCACTGTATCTCTTGTCTCTTGTTTCTTCCTGTCTCTTCCCTTGGTTTATATGAACTCTTTTAGAACAGAAACTGTCTTTCTTCTTTATGTATTGAAATCTAAAACTTGATTAGTAAGCATTCCATAAACACATTGTGAATCAATAAATTAAAATCCACAAATACAGTAGCTACTCCTTTGATAACCAGTTCCAGTCCCCCCTCCCACCACCAGTTACTGAGACTGAGAAAAGATTATGGTCCAATTAAGCATAAGTGTTGTCTGAACAACACCCTGGGTATAAAGGCAAGGTTTCTGAGGATTTTGAAGAGAGAAAGAGCCCTTGTGTAGTCAGCACCTAATTTGAGCCCCAAGAGCCAAGAGGTCCTGAGCTCTCCTAAGAAAGCAGTTCACTGAAGAAAATGGGATACTTGATGGAGTAAAGCTTCAGTCTTTCTGGCATTAAGATTGGCAATATAACAAACACATGAAAAGATGCTCAACATTACTCATTATCAGAGAAATGCAAATCAAAACCACAATGAGGCACCATTACATGCCAGTCAGGATGGCTGCTATCCAAAAGTCTACAAGCAATAAATGCTGGAGAGGGTGTGGAGAAAAGGGAACCCTCTTACACTGTTGGTGGGAATGCAAACTAGTACAGCCACTATGGAGAACAGTGTGGAGATTCCTTAAAAAACTGGAAATAGAACTGCCATATGACCCAGCAATCCCACTTCTGGGCATACACACTGAGGAAACCAGATCTGAAAGAGACACGTGCACCCCAATGTTCACTGCAGCACTGTTTATAATAGCCAGGACAAGGAAGCAACCTAGATGCCCATCAGCAGATGAATGGATAAGGAAGCTGTGGTACATATACACCATGGAATATTACTCAGCCATTAAAAAGAATTCATTTGAATCAGTTCTAATGAGATGGATGAAACTGGAGCCCATTATACAGAGTGAAGTAAGCCAGAAAGATAGAGACCAATACAGTATACTAACGCATATATATGGAATTTAAAAAGATGGTAATGATAACACTATATGCAAAACAGAAAAAGAGACACAGATGTACAGAACAGACTTTTAGGCTCTGTGGGAGAAGGCGAGGGTGGGATGTTCTGAGAGAACAGCACTGAAACAAGTATACCATCAAGGGTGAAACAGATCACCAGCCCAGGTTGGATGCATGAGACAAGTGCTCAGGGCTGGTGCACTGGGAAGACCCAGAGGGATGGGATGGGGAGGGAGGCAGGAGGGGGGATCGGGATGGGGAACACATGTAAATCCATGGCTGATTCATGTCAATGTATAGCAAAAACCACTACAATATTGTAAAGTAATTAGCCTCCAACTAATAAAAATAAATGGAAAAAAAAAAAAAAAAAAAGATGGGCAATAATCACATTCCCTGTGGAATTAGCGCTTTATGACACTGGCAGCAGCAGCTTTGCCCTGTCGTCGTTCAGTCACTCAGCTGTGCGCAGCTCTCTGTGACCCCATGGACTGCAGCACACCAGACTTCCCCATCCTTCACCATCTCATGCAGTTTGTATAAACGTCCCTGATAGCTCAGTTGGTAAAGAATCCACTGGCAATGCAGGAGATCCCAGTTCGATTTCTGGGTTGGGAAGATCCCCTAGAGAAGGGATAGGCTACCCACTGTAGTATTCTTGGGCTTCCCTTGTGGCTCAGCTGTTAAAGAATTTGCCTGCAATGTGAGAGACCTGGGTTCAAGCCCTGGGGTTGGTAAGATCCCCTGGAGAAGGGAAAGGCTACCCACTCCAATATTCTGGCCTGGAGAATTCCATGGACTGTATAGTCCATGGGGTCGCAAAGAGTCGAACATGACTGAGCGACTTTCACTTTCACCTCTGTTGAGTCGGTGATGCCATCCAACCATCTCATCCTCTGTCATCCCCTTCTTCTCCTGCTCTCAGTCTTTCCCAGCATCACGGGGTTTTCCAAAGGATTCTTCACATTAGATGGCCAAAGTATTGGAGCTTCAGCTTCAGCATCACTCTTTCAGTGAGTATTCAGGATTGGTTTCCTTTAGGATTGACTGGCTGCACGGCGCTAGAGTGGTGAGTGACTGTGAGGAGATACCCCATGGCCAAGGTCAGGAGTAGCCATGAAGAGATACCCCACGTCCAAGGTAAGAGAAACCCCACTAAGACAGGAGGCGCTGAGAGAGGGGATCAGAGGGTAGACAGACCAAAACCACAATCAAGAAAACTAGCCAGTCTAATCACATGTACCACAGCCTTTTCTAACTCAATGAAACTAAGCCATGCTGTAGTTATGACAGAATGTGGTCCACTGGAGAAGGGACTGGCAAACCACTTCAGTATTCTTGCCTTGAGAACCCCATGAACAGAATGAAAAGGCAAAAATATAGGACAATGAAAGATGAACTCCCCAGATAGGTAGGTGCCCAATATGCTACTGGAGATCAGTGGAGAAATAACTCCAGAAAGAATGAAGAGACGGAGGCAAAGCAAAAACAACACCCAGTTGTGGATGGGACTGGTGATAGAAGCAAGGTCCAATGCTGTAAAGAGCAATATCGCATAGGAACCTGGGAAGTTTGACCCGTGAATCAAGGCAAATTGGACGTGCTCAAACAGGAGATGGCAAGAGTGAATGTCGACATTCTAGGAATCAGCGAACTAAAATGAACTGGAATGGGTGAATTTAACTCAGATGACCATTATATCTACTACTGTGGGCAGGAATCCCTTAGAAGAAATGGAGTAGCCATCATGGTCAACAAGAGTCTGAAATGCAGTACTTGGATGCAATCTGAAAAACAACAGAATGATCTCTGTTCGTTTCCAAGGCAAACCATTCAATATCATGGTAATCCAAGCCTATGCCCCAACCAGTAATGCTGAGAAGCTGAAGTTGAATGGTTGTATGAAGACCTACAAGACCTTTTAGAACTAACACCCAAAAAAGATGTCCTTTTCATTATAGGGGACTGGAATGCAAAAATAGGAAGTCAAGAAACACCTGGAGTAACAGGCAAATTTGGCCTTGGAGTACGGAGTGAAGCAGGGCAAAGGCTAATCAAGTTTTGCAAAGAGAATGCACTGGTCAAAACAAACACCCTCTTCCAACAACACAAGAAAAGACTCTACACATGTACTTCACCAGATGGTCAACACCGAAATCAGATTGATTATATTCTTTGCAGCTAAAGATGGAGAAGCTCTATATAGTCAGCAAAAGCAAGACCAGGAGCTGACTGTAGTTCAGATCATGAACTCCTTATTGCCAAATTCAGACTCAAACTGAAGAAAGTAGGGAAAACCACTAGACCGTTCAGGTAATATCTAAATAAAATCCCTTATGATTATACAGTGAAAGTGACAAATAGATTCAAGGGACTAGATCTGATAGAATGCCTGATGAACTATGGACAGAGGTTTGTGACATTGGACAGCAGACAGGAATCAAGACCATCCCCAAGGAAAAAAAAATGCAAGAAAGCAAAATGGCTGTCTGAGGAGGTCTTAGAAATAGCTGTGAAAATAAGAGAAGCAAAAATCAAAGAAGAGAAGGAAAGATATACCCATTTGAATGCAGAGTTCCAAAGAATAGCAAGGAGAGATAAGAAAGCCTTCCTCAGTGATCAGTAAAAAGAAATAGAGGAAAATAGTAGAATGAGAAAGACTAGAGATCTCTTCAAGATGATTAGAGATACCAAGAAAATATTTCATGCTAAGATGGGCACAATAAAGGAAAGAAATAGTATGGACCTAACAAAAGCAGAAGATATTAAGAAAAGGTGGCAAGACTACACAGAAGTACTATACAAAAAAGACCTTCATGACCCAGATAATCACAGTGCTGTGATCACTCACTTAGAGCCAGATATCCTGGAATGTGAAGTCAAGTGGGCCTTAGAAAGCATCATTACGAATAAAGCTAGTGGAGGTGAAGGAATTCCAGTTGACCTATTTCAAATACTAAAAGATGATGCTGTTAAAGTGCTGCACGCAATATGCCAGAAAATTTGGAAACCTCAGCAGTGGCTACAGGACTGGAAAAGGTCAGTGTTCATTCCAATCCCAAAGAAAGGCAATGCCAAAGAATGCTCAGACTACCACACAATTGCACTCATTTCACATGCTAGTAAAGTAATGCTCAAAATTCTCCAAGTCAGGCTTCAGCAGTATGTAAACCATGAACTTCCAGAGGTTCAAACTGGACTTAGAAAAGGCAGAGGAACCAGAAATCAAATTGCCAACATCTGTTGGGTCATTGAAAAAGCAAGAGAATTCCAGCAAAACATCTATTTCTGCTTTGTTGACTATGCCAAAGCCTTTGTCTGTGTGGATCACAGTAAACTGTGGAAAATTCTGAAGGAAATGGCAATACCAGACCACCTGACCTGCCTCTTGAGAAACCTGCATGCAGGTCAGGAAGCAACAGTTAGAACTGGACATGGAACAACAGACTGTTTCCAAATCGGGAAAGGAGTACGTCAAGCCTGTATATTGTCACCCTGCGTATTTAACTTCTATGCAGAGTACATCATGAGAAACACTGGGCTGGAGGAAGCACAAGCTGGAATCAAGATTGCCGGGAGAAATATCAATAACTTCAGATACACAGATGACACCACCCTTATAGCAGAAAGTGAAGAAGAACTAAAGAGCCTCTTGATGCAAGTGAAAGAGGAGAGTGAAAAAGTTGGCTTAAAGCTCAGCCTTCAGAAAAGTAAGATCATGGCATCCGTTCCCATCATTTCATGGCAAATAGATGGGGAAACTGGAAACAATGGCTGAGTTTAATTTTTGGGCTCCAAAATCACTGCAGATGGTGATTGCAGCCATGAAATTAAAAGACGTATACTCGTTGGAATGAAAGTTATTACCAACCTAGACAGCATATTAAAAAGCAGTGACATTACTTTGCCAACAAAAGTCCATCTAGACAAAGCTATGTTTTTTCCAGTAGTCATTTACAAATGTGAAATTTGGACTATAAACAAAGCTGAGTGCCAAAGAAGAATTCATGCTTTTGAACTGTGGTGTTGGAGAAGACTCTTGAGAGTCCCTTGGACATCAAGGAAATCCAACCAGTCCATCCTAAAGGATACCAGTCCTGGGTGTTCATTGGAAGGACTGATGTTGAAGCTGAAACTCCAGTAGTTTGGCCTCCTGATGCAAAGTACTGACTCATTTGAAAAGATCCTGATCCTGGGAAAGATTGAGGGCAGGAGGAGAAGGGGACAACAGAGGATGAGATTGTTGGATGGCATCACAGACTCAATGGACATGAGTTTGGGTAAACTCTGAGAGTTGGTGATGGACAGGGAGGCCTGGTGTGCTGTGGTCCATGGGGTTACAAAGCGTTGAACATGTGTGAGTGACTGAACTGAACTAAACTGCTTTGATCTCCTTGTTGTCCAAGGGACTTTTAAGGGTCTTCTCCACTACAATTCTAAAGCATCAATTCTTAGGCATTCAGCCTTCTTTATGGTCCTTCTCTCACATCCATACGTGACTAGTGGAAAAACCATAGCTTTGACTATGTGGACCTTTGTGGGCAAAATGATGTCTCAGCTTTTAATATGCTGTTGCCCTATTATACATATCAAAGAATGCAGAAAAGAGAGCTATCAGGGGCCTTGACTTTCAGAGTTTGATCAGATTTGAGCCCAATGGGAAGTGATACATTTCAGGATGGAATTTTATTAAAGGTTAAGAAAGTCCTAGCCTAGCATCAGTTCTTACCTAGGAACACTGGTGAGAAAGAGTTCTGAATAAAATGCATGTGAAAGACAAAAGCAGAGCGTTCTGCCTTTGTGATGCAGATAGGAATAGAAACTAAACCACTTGCTTCCTCTGAATCTATCCTTGCTGTTTACTCACTAAGTCATGTCTGACTCTTTGCAACCTCATAGACTGTAGCCCGCCAGGCTTCTCTGTCCATGAATTTCTTAGGCAAGAATACTGGAGTGGGTTGCTATTTTCTTCTCTGGGGGAGAAGGGACCAAACCAGGGATTGAACCCATGTCTCCTGCATTGGCAGATGGATTCTTTACACTGAGCCACCAGGGAAGCCCCAGTTTTTTATGCTTGGGACTAATTCAGAGCCACTTGCTGGCTGGAAAACACTAGAACCTTTCCCAGCTAATAATTATGAACTCGGAAGCATGAGAGATCAGATTCTATACAACCTATGAATTCAGATTGTCTGTTCAGTCTCTGTGACAGATGTCAGTTACTCAGCAGTGGTCAGATAGGCAACTTTATTCACCATATGAAGTCTTCTGTAATGATTTAAATGTTACAGTCTAGCCTCCCATGAGTTATTTTTAATTGGACAAACAGGTAATTGGACTTGTTCAAGGCACCTTAATGTGCCATCAAATAGAGATTAGAATATATTGTTTTCAATCTTAGTTGTACATTCAACTCTGCTACATTTCTTTCCAATTATTGGTAAGACCAGTTGTTTTGCTGCTGGAGACATTAGAAATTTAGCCCATAGGCTGGTTAACTAAAGGGTCTCTGAGTGGGTGACCTTCAAAGCCAGAAATCATTAATGGATTGGTAGAGCCAACTTTTCCATTAGGCACACTGCCTAGGAGCCAAGAAAATGTTTTATTTAAAATAAGAAAAGTATATTATAGTAATGAATATATAATAATGAGTCCAGCCTGGATTACATTCATCTTTATATAGCACAACCAAAAAAGATCATTTTTATCTGTCATATTTTTTAATGAAGGAAAGGGTCCATGACTGGAAACTAGATGAATGGAACCATTACATTTGGGAATACAGAAAATTAAAGCCAATATGTATTCAAAATATCCCACTTAGATTTTAGAGAGCATAACTTAAGTTGATTTTGATTGTAGAGTGTTATATAGAAATAAGCCAAGAGAGTTTGGCCACCATCTGAATGAAAAAGGAAATGTTTTATTCAGAAATAAGTTTCTTGCTATACAGATTTAGTTGCACATTTAATTGTAGTTGAACATGGAAAGTATTTGAAGCTAGAAAGTTGGATGACCTTGAGGCAGGCATACAAGCAGAGCCTCCCTCCCTGATGGTATGACTTGGCAATGGTTTAGGCTGTGGATGGGTTACAAACTGGGTGAGATAATCTGCGTAGCTTTTCAGGGGTTTAGAGAAGGGCAGTGTGGATGGGAATGGAGTGCCTGGGCTTTCTGGAGTTTCCAGGGAAGTTGCTTCCTCCAATTACTTTAGTATACGGCACAGGTGTTAATGTTTTCTATGTGCGCCATGATGTGAAAGATGAAAAAGATGAGTAAATACTGTCCAGTCTAGACTTAAATTTATATCTAAAATGCAGACATTGGACAAAATGAACTCCAATTCAATTCAATTGAACTGAAACATTTTGAGAGATCACTATACTAACTTCTGGTACTCAAAGAATAATAAAGTGTGGTTTTTCCAAAGTCGTGGATTTCAAGGAGTACCTACACTCACTGGAAAGACAGGCATGAGATTCTTTTCTTATAATACAAGTAATGATGAATTTGAGGATGAACTATAATTCAAATGATATAAAAACTCAGAAGGAATGTCTATTTCTAATTGTAGAATAAAAACATAGAGGACTTCAGAAAGAGGTGACATTTAGTCTGTATAAATGCTATATCTCCAGAAATTTGCTATAAGGAAGGGAAGTAGGGTTTAAGAATTGTAAACCTAATCTTGGATACAACTCAGATAAAGAGAAGTTAGATTACTACCCATCCAAGATCCCTACAGGCTGTTGGCAGGACTGAGTGAGAAACCAGCAGCTTCTCCGCAGAAACTCCCAATGAAGCAGCTGGGGAAATGGGATTAAATTCAAGCACTCATAGTTTCCTTATTGAAAAAGTTGTACAATAAGGTGTAGTATAACTTCATAGGGAACTATTAATCGGTGGCTAAAATAAGAGTGAGAAGGAAACTTGGAAGTTGTATGAGAAATGGCTTCTTTCTTTCCCTTCTCTTGCCACAGGGCATCTGAGCCCACACCTTTGGTAGTTTCATAGTGTATTGAACAAAATTGTTGAATTGTGGAAGTGCATGAAAATCAGGCATGTGGCTCATTTATAATTGAAGAGAGAAGTTAAATAGAAAGTGGCCCTCTAGATTTACTAAGAATGACAAATGACCAAGATTGGAAATGTTAGGAAGTTTAGGTCAACAGAGCTATGGGTGAAAAATGAATGTGGAAGAACTTAGGGGTATGAATAACATATCATAACACACTTGTCAGACTGTGTAAAAGAAATTGCTCATTAGATCTAAATATGAGTCACTTATTCTCTTTCTGTTTTTACTTTCTGTTCTGAAAAATTTCAAACATACACAAAAGTAAAATGAATGATACAATGGCTTTCCATTACCCCTCACCTAGCATCAACAATTATAAATATATTGCCAAATTTCCTTCATAAAAACCTCCTGCTCCCAAACCTTTGCTGACTTTGTAAAAAATGCTTTATTGAAATATAATTCACAAACCATAAAATTCACCCACGGTAACTGTACAGTGCACTGATTTTTAGTAAATGTATGGAAGTTTATTATCATTATGCGATTTTAGAGTATTTCTACCACTCCAAAAAGTTTGTAGTGATGCCTATTTGTAGTCAACCACTGCTCATACCCCAAGCCCCAGGCAAGTACTGATTTCTCTGTCTCTGTAGATTTGCCTTTTCTAGACATTTAATATAAATAATGTAATGTACTACTTCTACTTGGTGTAGTATTTTTGAGGTTCATCCATGCTAAATATGTATCAGTAGTTTGTCTCTGCAAAGAGATCAAACCAGTTGGTCCTAAAGCAAATCAGTCCTGAATATTCATTGGAAGGACTGATGCTGACACTGAAGCTTCAATACTTTGGCCACCTGATGCAGAGAACTTACTCACTGGAAAAGACCCTGATGCTAGGAAAGATTGAAGGCAGGAGGAGAAGGGGATGAGAGGATGAGATGGTATCACCAACTCAATGGATATGAGTTTGAGCAAGCTCTGGGTGTTTGTGAAGAACAGTGAAGCCTGGCATGCTGCAGTCCATGGGGTTGCAAAGAGTTGAACTTGACTGAGCGACTGAACTGAGTTTGTCAGTTTTTTTTTCATAAATTGTATTCCATTGTAGGATTATCAGTCAGTTTAGTTCAGTTGCCCAGTTGTGTCTGACTGTTTGTGACCCCATGGACCGCAGCACGCCAGGCCTCCCTGTCCATCACCAACTCCCGGAGTCCACCCAAACCCATGTCCATTGAGTCGGTGATGCCATCCAACCATCTCATCCTTTGTTGCCCCCTCCTCCTCCTGCCCTCAATCTTTCCCAGCATCAGGGTCTTTTCAAATGAGTCAGCTCTTCGCATCAGGTGGCCAAAGTATTAGAGTTTCAGCTTGAACATCAGTCCTTCCAATGAACACCCAGGACTGATTTCCTTTAGGATGGACTGGTTGGATCTCCTTGCAGTCCAAGGGACTCTCAAGAGTCTTCAACACCACAGTTCAGAAGCATCAATTCTTTGGCGCTCAGCTTTCTTTATAGTTCAGATCTCACATCCATACATGACTGCTGGAAAAACCATAGCCTTGACTAGATGGACCTTTGTTGGCAAAGTAATGTCTCTGCTTTTTAATATGCTGTCTAGGTTGGTCATAATTTTCCTTTCAAGGAGTAAGTGTCTTTTAATTTCATGGCTGCAATCACCATCTGCAGTGATTTTGGAGCCCCCAAAATAAAGTCTCTCACTGTTTCCATTGTTTCCCCATCTATTTGCCATGAAGTGATGGGACCGGATGCCATGATTTTACTTTTCTGAATGTTGAGTTTTAAGCCAACTTCTTCACTCTCCTCTTTCACTTGCATCAAGAAGTTCTTTAGTTCTTCTTCACTTTCTGCCATAAGGGTGGTGTCATCTGCATATCTGAGGTTATTGATATTTCTGCCAGCAATCTTGATTCCAGCTTGTGCTTCTTCCAGCCCAGCGTTTCTCATGATGTACTCTGCATAGAAGTTAAGTAAGCAGGGTGACAATATACAGCCTTGACGTACTTCTTTTCCTATTTAGAACCAGTCTGTTGTTCCATGTCCAGTTCTAACTGTTGCTTCCTGACCTGCATACACGTTTCTCAAGAGGCAGGTCAGGTGGTCTGGTATTCCCATCTCCTTCAGAATTTCCCACAGTTTATTGTGATCCACACAGTCAAAGGCTTTGGCATAGTCAACAAAGCAGAAATAGATGTTTTTCTGAAACTCTCTTGCTTGTAGGAATAT
This sequence comes from Muntiacus reevesi, assembly GCF_963930625.1. NCBI lineage: Eukaryota > Metazoa > Chordata > Mammalia > Artiodactyla > Cervidae > Muntiacus > Muntiacus reevesi. The sequence goes on from NC_089254.1 coordinate 10,526,396, forward strand.
GCATTTTGATTATCCATTCATCTGTTAATGAACTTTGAATTGCTTCCAATCTGGGACTATTTGTATAATGGTGCTGTGGGTATTTGTGTATGAGTCTTTAAATATGATTACGGTTTTTCTGGGTATGTGTTAATCACTCAGTTGTGCCTGACTCTTTGTATCCATTGAACTGTGGCCCACCAGGCTCCTTTGTCCATGGGATTCTCTAGGCAGGAATACTGGAGTGGGTTGCCATTCTCTTCTCCAGGGATCTTCCCAACCCAGGGATTGAACCCGGGTCTTCTTCATTGGCTGGTGAATTCTTTACATCTGAGCCATCTAGGAATGGAATTTCTGAATAATAGGTATATTTATTTTTAACTTCTTGAAAAACTTTCAAACTGTTTTTCAAATAGGATGTACTTTTTTATATTCCTGTTAACAATAAATGAAGTTTTTATTTTCTTCTTATCCTTGACAGAATTTCAACATAGATGATCATGTCATCTGTGATTAAGACTCATCTTACTTGTTTTTGTCCAGTCTTGATCCCCTTCACTTCTATTTCCTGATTATTGCACTGGCTTGATCTTCAGCACAGTGTTGAATAAAGTGGCAAGAACTAACCTTGTCTTGTTCCTGACCTTGAGGCAAAAACAAGTATAATGTTAGCTGTAAGGTTTTCTTTTTTTTTTTTTTTTTTTCCTTTTTCTGCCTATTCTCTTTATTTTTTTATTTTTTTTTTTTTATTTTTCAGTGGGTTTTGTCATACATTGATATGAATCAGCCATAGAGTTACACGTATTCCCCATCCCGGTCCCCCATCCCACCTCCCTCTCCACCCGATTCCTCTGGGTCTTCCCAGCCCACCAGGCCCGAGCACTTGACTCATGCCTCCCACGTGGGCTGGTGGTCTGTTTCACCACAGATAATATACATGCTGTTCTTTTGAAACATCTCACCCTCACCTTCTCCCACAGAGTTCAAAAGTCTGTTCTGTACATCTGTGTCTCTTTTTCTGTTTTGCATATAGGGTTATCATTACCATCTTTCTAAATTCCATATATATGTGTTAGTATGCTGTAATGTTCTTTATCTTTCTGGCTTACTTCACTCTGTATAATGGGCTCCAGTTTCATCCATCTCATTAGAACTGATTCAAATGAATTCTTTTTAACGGCTGAGTAATATTCCATGGTGTATATGTACCACAGCTTCCTTATCCATTCGTCTGCTGATGGGCATCTAGGTTGCTTCCATGTACTGGCTATTATAAACACTGCTGCGATGAACATTGGGGTGCACGTGTCTCTTTCAGATCTGGATTCCTCGGTGTGTATGCCCAGAAGTGGTATTGCTGGGTCATATGGTAGTTCTGTTTTCAGTTTTTTAAGGAATCTCCACACTGTTCTCCATAGTGGCTGTACTAGTTTGCATTCCCACCAACAGTGTAAGAGGGTTCCCTTTTCTCCACACCCTCTCCAGCATTTATTGCTTGTAGACTTTTGGATAGCAGCCATCCTGACTGGCGTGTAATGGTACCTCATTGTGGTTTTGATTTGCATTTCTCTGATAATGAGTGATGTTGAGCATCTTTTCATGTGTTTGTTAGCCATCTGTATGTCTTCTTTGGAGAAATGTCTGTTTAGTTCTTTGGCCCATTTTTTGATTGGGTCGTTTATTTTTCTTATAAGGTTTTCTTAGATGTCTGTTTTCAGATTGAATACATTCCCTTCTTTTCCTGACTTGCATGTTTTTTTCTATGATTATAAGGTGGATATTTTCCATTAAAATGATCTGTGAGTTTTTCTATTTAAGGTAGTTAATATGATGAATTATAATGACTGATTTTTTAATGATTTTTTAATCAACTTTGTATTCCACATATTATTGTTACTTGTTCTGATGTATTGACATTTCCATATTTTATACAACTCTATTAATTTTTATGTAGGTTTTGCATCTCTATTGATCCAGCTTATTAATTTGTAGTTTTCTTTATTTTATAGTCTATTTTTTCAGCTCTTGGTTATCAGGGTAAACATAGCCTCTTAAAATGTAGGGAAATATTTCCTCTCTTTGAATTTATCGAACTATTGTAGAGTAGATATTATTTATTTCTAAAATATTTGCTGAAATTCACAAGCAAAGTCATCTGGGTCTGGAGTATATAGGAAGATTTTAAACAAGGAATTCAGTTTCTTTTATAGATATAGGGATATTTATGTTATCTATTTCTTTGTGAGTGAGCTTTGGTAGTTTATGTCTTTTAAGACATTTGTCTATTTCATCTAATTTGGTGAATTTAATGGCATAAAGTTGTTTTTAGTATTTCCTTATATTTTTAATGTCTTTAGAATCTGTAGTAATATAATTTACTAATTAATTGGATATCCTCTTTTTCCTGATTAGTCTTTCTAGAGGTTTGTTAACTTTATTTATATGCTTCAAGTACTAGATTTTGCTTGCATCTATTATTTATATTATTCTCTATTTTCCATTTTATTGATTTCTATTTTTGTCTTGTTCATTTTCTTTCTTCTGCAAGCTCTGTTTTTTTATGTGAATCATTTTTAAATTCTTTATTGAATTTGTTACAATATTGCTTCTGTTTTATGTTTTGGTTTTTTGGCTGTGAAGCATGTGTAATTTTAGCTCCCTCACCAGGTACCGAACCCACACCCCGTGCGCTGGAAGGTAAGTCTTAACCGCTGGGCCACCAGAGAAGTCCCTAGCTCTGTGTTTTAATTGATCATTTCTTTCTAATTTCTTATGTTACAAGTTGTGGTCATTGTTTTGAAACTTTTCTGTATATTCCCTAAATACTGTTTTAGTGGCATTCCATAAATTTTGATTTATTGTGTTTTATTTACACCATTTTGACCAATTGGATAAGGATGAAAGAGAGACAAAGGTCAATTTTTAATTAGGTACTGCAACAGAAAATTTGAATTTTCAAGCAGAATATGGGATTTTCAAACAGATTTTTTTACACAGAGTATTCAGACACAAAGCATTTAGAAAGGAACAAAGAAAGACAGCATCTGTACATCACAAATTAGTCATTTCCAGGTTAATGGGTGATGAGAAACACAAGTTCTGAATGTAATGGAAGAAATACTACCTCCCTAATAACAAAGTTATAAAATTTCTGGACTGAAATGGAGCTTTGAGGAAGCACATAAGCCAAGATTAAAAATTTATTCCAAGGATTTTCCTGGCAGTCCAGTGGCTAAGGCTTTGCCTTCCAAGGCAGGGGATGTGGGTTCAATCCCTAGTCAGGGAGCAAAGATCTCACATGTTTGCGACCAAAAAAAAAAAAAACCCACAACATAAAACAGAAGCAGTATTGTAACAATTTCAATAAAGATTTTAAAAATAGCCCACATCAAAAAAAAATCTTAAAAAAGTTTTTTTCAAAAAAGTTTATTTTAAATAAATAAACTTCAAAGAAGTTTATTTTATATGTAATATAAAAAGACAATATCCTAGGGCAAACTCAGCAGAGACACAGACGAGGGGAAGTAATGCCTAGTTGAATAAAGATCCTTATTTGCTCAGAAAAGTAACTGTGCTCTGAGTTTTATATGAGATTAGGTTTACCAATCAATGGTAAAGAGGAATTGGAATTTTTTTTTTTTTTTACAAAATTTCATTTTCATTTTATTAACACCAAAATCATTTTGTTTTGAGGTGTAGAGGGTTAACAATGCTGTGATAGTTTCTGGCAAACAGTGGAGGGGCTTATCCGTACATACACATGTATCCATCCAAGACATCATTTTCTATAAAAAATTATGCATGTGCTAAATGTAGAGAACACTAGATAGAGTTCTCTTTTCAGAGTATGGTTTCAGTAATGTTGTAGACTACAAAAGGTCCAGTTAAAGAGCCTAAATATTAATATACAGAGAGATTTCCAAACTTGGAGGATGTATTCTGCCACCATGGTCAAGATTCACGTGCTCATGATAAGCATGTGCTTGTGCGTGATAAGTTGCTTCAGTTGTGTCCAACTCTTTTCTGTCCCTGGGACTGTAGCCTGCCGGGCTCCAGTCCATGGGATTCTCCAGGCAAGAATACTGAAGTGGGTTGCCATGCCCTCTTCTAGGAGATCTTCCCAACCCAGGGGTCAAATTTGCATCTCTTATGTCAGGCAGGCAGGTTCTTCCCCACTGATACCACATAGGAAGCCCCATTTTAGGCATAAAAGAATATAAGTATGACTCTTTAATGAATATTAATTCGTCTGAGTGAACCACATGGCAATACACAATTGACTTTCAATTACACATTGCTTGAGAAGGTTGTTTTCCTTTTTGCCTCACAAGGGATGAGAACAATAGGCAGGAGACAATTTCTCTCTGCTCTATCTTGGATTCATCTGGAGTTCCAAAAGATTGCTTAGGCTCCCATTTTTTCTGTCTGTAGGAGGATGATGGGTGGTTGAAATATACATGACCTTAGTTTTGTAAGTTTCCCTTACAAACTCCTGAGTAAAGCCGATGTATCATGTAAGCTACAAAACATTAAGGAATCTGTCTAAACATCAGTGCATAACAGATGAAGATCCAAATGGAATTTGTCTAACACAGTCGTGGTCATTAAGGACTCCTAACTTGCACAACGTATGATAAAGTCCCCCCAACTTACATGAGTTTGACAGTCACCTCACTACTAAGAATAAGCTAAAAGTATACTTAATTTTTAGATGTATTAATGATGTGCTTTTTTCCTATTAATGTGTTTTTCACCAGTATGTGTACCAACATAATCATATGTGGTTTTAAATGAATTTTTAAATATCTCATATTACTCATATTTTGTAGTTCAGCATGACCCTCTTGAGGATATCCATCCTCCTCCATTTCCCAAGATCATGACAGGCTATTTCAGGCACTAAAATTAGGGGATGAATGAGGAATCAACCCTCTTTCCAAGTACCAAGTAAACAGAAGCCCAAAAAGACTGACCAGTGTACTACTGCTGCCTCTCAGCACCACACGAAGTTGCTGTTGCGAGCTTGAACCTGTACAGACCAATGCACTCTGGACTCACATCGGGGGTGAGGTTCTTGCTAGTTCCACCATGTACAGGCTGAACTGCAACTGGGTCCTAAGGGCCTCTGAGTCTGAGTCACCTAGTGTCAGAACTTGCCCTTTTCCATGAACATGATGGCCAAAGGCAACAAAGCTACAACCAGTGGCCCAAACCTATGTATGCATCTGTTTGTCCTGCAGTACATTTTGAGCTGTTTGTCTGCGTTTAATGCCCAAGATTGGCTTCCCAGGTGGTGCTAGTGGTAAAGAACCTGCCTACCAATGCAGAAGACACAAGAGATGCCAGTTCAATCCCTGGGTTGGGAAGATCCCCTGGAGGAGGGCATGGCAACCCACTCCAGTATTCTTGCCTGGAGAATCCCATGGATGGGGAAGCCTGCGGGCTACTGTTGACTGACTTTCAAAGAGTTAGACAGGACTGAAGTGACCTAGCATGCATGCAATGCTCAAGCTATTTTGCATACTCTGGATTTCTGGATTTTCTTGATAAGTTGGAGAGTTTGGCAAAACTGTGACTGCATCAGGATGGAGCTGAATAGCCAAGCCCCTTCTAATTAGTATTTCTCCTATGCCTCAGTCACAACTCAATCACTTCTATTTGTGACCCCTGCTGGTCCTCTATAGACACGAATGTTCAAATTGGAGACGATATAGAGAATAGAGAGGATGGAGGGAGTGTAACTTCTTAGGAATGACACAGACCCATAGTTCAATACAAAGTCAAAAGTAATTTGGGAATAACTTAGGCAGGAAGATCTTTACTTACTTGGAAATCATGTAGACAGACACAGTGAGTTAGGAAAGCTGAACAAGCAATCTCAAGCTGGGAAGAAAGTGAGGCCTGAGCCATCAAGAAAGAGGAGGTAAATGAATGGTTGGGAGTTTTAGCTGAGCAGAGACTGAAGTCCAGAGAAAAGATATCTTAATAACCTAATCTAATGAATGAAACTTCATCAGGCTGATTTAATAATGAGATACTGCTTATCAGTTATGTACTTAAACTATTTACTGCGAATACCCCACAATGTAGTAAAGTAGTTTGAATATGTGATTATCTTGCATTAAATAGACACTGAAGGGGAACTACCCAAGAAGAAGGGAAGTTTCATCAACAAGTTCTTGGAGATGGAAGTGTTTGCCCTTATTCCTTTATCAAGACCATCTCATACTCTATGTTCTTATTTAGACTTTGTCACCTCCCATTTGGAGTTCTGGCAAGTGTGTCTGACTTTAATCCATCTATCAAAACGGTGCTCAGAATAATCTTTAAAAATATAAATCTAATAATGCTACTCTCCCCTTCAATGCTTTCAACCTGTTATTATGATAAAATGTCAAATACTTAATGTACCCCCAAATGTCCTTAAATGATTTGGCCCCTGCCGGCCTGTCTAACCACATTTCTCCCTCCTGTCAGTCTAAGTCCCTGCCACTGGTCTTCCCAGGTCTTTAAGCGTACCAAGCTCCTTCTGGCCCTCAACTTTCACTCTTAATGGCCTTTCAGCCTGGAGTATTTTCCCTCTCAGCAACTCCTGCTTCTATTTAAGTCCTGTTTATCTTTATACCTCAGCACAACCACCACTACCTTAGGGATGCCTTTTTTGACTCACTAGATTTTTTAAATCTTATTTACTTATATTTATTATTTTGGGTTGCACTAGGTCTTCGTTGCTGCATGGGCTTTTCTCTAGTTGCAGCGAGTGGGGACTACTCTAGTCGCCGTGCACAGCCTTCTCATTGCAGTGGCTTCTCTTGTTGTGGAGCATGAACTCTAGGGTGCATGGGCTTCGGCAGTTGTGACACGTGAGCTTGGTTCCCCTGTAGCATGTGGGATCTTCCAGATCAGGGATCAACTCATGTCCCTTGCATTGGCAGGTGGATTTTTAACTGCTGGACCACCGGGAAGTTCTGACTCACTAGATTCAGTCAGGAATTCTGTTACATGGATTTTCTTCATAGCATTTAATTCAGCTGTAATTTAAAATTTTAATGCGGCTATTTGTCAATATTCATAAATGTACTAGACTGTAAACCCCATAAGGGCAGGCATGAATTTCTAGGCAGCTGCCTGCTTTATAGAAATTCATTAAACAATACCTTAGTATCAGTTTGAGCAGTAGATCTTAGATACGATGGCATGGGTGGCAGTCACTGTAGATCCAAGATTTAAGCAGGTAAAAAGGTAGGCATGAAATATAAGAACTAAATAGAATGGAAGTTATTAGAGGGTAAAAAATAAATGATGAAAATATAGCAGGCGCCATCAGGGATGCCAGCCAGATTTCAGCTCATCTGTAATCCTTGATCTACTGCTCTTGCCTTTCAAGAGTGGTGTATTGAGGAGTATTCTGAGCTTGCATTAGAACTCAGGTGGAAAAGAAATGTCATCAATTAATGGTATCTTTCTTGGCATGGGAGAGTGAAGTAGTCATGTGTGTGCTATAGATTGGCCATGTCTGTGTAAAGGTATTGCCAAGTAACTATTTTCCAAGACTCAATCTGCCAGTAATACTCAGTAAACCTAGCCTACTTTAAGAAATTACTAAAATAAGTAAATACTTACTAAATTTAGTAAGTATTTTAGTAATTACTTTACTAAAATACTTACTAAAATTAAGAAAACAAATTCAAATATCGAATATGAAAACCAAAGCTCAACCAAGCAGGAGAAAGCTTATAGGTGTAGTAACTGATTTCACCAAGGGGCTTTTACTTGTGGTGGACACCATAGTTAGCTTCATAGGTGGCATGATGATATTAACACTGTCGGGCTCCTCTGGTGCCTCAGATGGTAAAGAGTCTGCCTGCAATGCAGGAGACCCAGTTTTGATCCCTGGATTAGAAAGATCTCCTGAAGAAGGAAATGGCAACCCATTCCAGTATTCTGGTTTGGAGATTCCCAGTGACAGAGAAGCCTAGTGGCCTACAGTCCATGGGGTTGCAAAGAGTTGGACTTGACTGACCAAATTTTTTTTTTCCCCCAGCATTTACCATATTCCAGACAATATAAGATAGCTTTACATTTAACTCATTCAATTCCTCACAGTATCCTATGAGATAAATATCATTATCCCCATTTTATAGTTGAGAAACTGAAATTCAGAGAGATTGGGTAATTTATAAAACCTCTTAAAACACAATGCAAGAGCCAAGATTTTAATTGGGTTTTCATATGTGTGTGTGTGTGTGTATTTGTGTGTGCGTGTATATGCACACATGTATTCTTGACACTTGTTACTAAAAGCTCTGTTTCTATACAGCTTTTTAGGAAGACATTAAGATATACAAAACATACATCTGTGAATGAAGTAAACTCTTCCTAATTAAGAACAAATGTACCAATACTTTTCTTGAAATACTGAAATATGTAATTTTGCACCTCTAGAAGGAGAGCTGAAAGGAATAGCTTGTCACAAAACTATGATAATTTTTATTTCATGGAGTTATTTTTTATGTCACTGCAAAATGATTAATTGATGGTTTGTTTAATTACCCTTTGAAGCATCCAAGTAAAACTAATCAGCATGATATTTCTAGAGTCATCATTTTCTAATTTTTAATAAATAGTACTGTGTGACTTTCCCAATCGTAAAATAGTTTTAAACTTCCATAAGAATTCTTGAAAATGGTAACTTATAGCCATAATATATATATATGTGTGTATATTATGTATATATATGTGTGTATTTTATATATATATATATATATATATATATATATATATATAAACTTTTGACGTGGTCTGTTACTTTGATTGAGTCAAGATCTCTTAAGGAACTATCTATATAATGAGGTCTGTCTTGAGAAATGACTGTAGTTGATATAAATATGCCATAGCCACAAAAAGTAAAAATTCCTTGAATCTTTATAAGAGGAAGCACTTTGATAGTAAGAACTCCATAGCCTCAGTCAAGATCAACTATTTTTCTGAAATAAAAATATAGCAGCCTTCAGGACTACTGGTCTTATATTTTTCATAAGAAAGAGAAATATTCTAAAATGACAGGCAAAAACCATAGGCTGGGTATGATGACTGTGTCTGACAAATTATTTTACGCAAGTGGAAAGAATTTCTTTTGCTGTATCAGGAAGATATTCTGCCAATAACTCTTATCAATTATTCTCTCTCTCCATCTTTCTCTCTGTGTCTTATTTTTAAAACTTTTGTAAATAATAATTTAGTACCCCAAGGGACCTTGTCATGTTACCTAGCCCAGTTCATTACACCCAGGACTGAACTTAGAAGAGAGTGGCTGTTCTCTTGTGCTCTACTGCCACCAGGAAGTAACCATAATTGATCAATTAATTCTTCAGTTAATCCACTCCCAGTTAATCATGTGAGCTCTGGCTTTTTACAGCAGGTATTGTCAATGTGTTTCTGTAAAAGGCCAAATAACAAATATTTTTGACAATTGGGTTATATAGTCTGTAGCACACCTATTTAGCTGTGATGTTGTGGAATGAATGTGGTCATAGGCAATATGCAAATGAGTTTTTAAAGCGGGACTGTGTTTCAATATAACTTTATTTATAGAACAGAGATATATATGACCTCCAGGTTTGCCAACTTCTGCTTTGTACTGTCACTTGGGTCAAGATTCATCACTTCCTCCACCCAAGGTTAAGATTGTGCAGTAGAAATCCCATGACCTACATTTTCTAGACAAGATTAAGGTTTTTAGTGGTGCTAAACAAATTATCACCAGTCTTCTATTTAGGATCTGCAAAAGACCTTTGGGATACCACACAATAGGTGGAATTTCTTCTTGTCCCTCATTTGCCCTTTCTTCCTTCCTTCTTTCTCTTCCCTGTCTCCCCATCTCTTTTTCTCATATCAATAAATATTTTTTGAAGCCAAGATATATGTAAGGCTCTAGGGATACCTCATTGAATAAGATCTAGGTTTCTGACTTAGAGGGGAGGAAGTGAATAAAGAGACCATTTCCATAAAACAATTGAGATATTACAGTAGAAGTATGAAATTATATTTTATGAACAAACTGCCTCAGCTTTGGAGGAACAGTAAATATTTTCCAATCGGATACAATATCTAAGCTCGGAACTGAAAGACCAATCCAGGCCAATGTCAGAAAAAGGTAGTCTGGAAAGTGTCCCAGGAGACAAGGTTTCATATCACATCTGAAGGTATGAGAAACCACAGGGAGCTCGTTGGACTGCAAGAACAGAGTATGAGACGGCCTTGATGAAGGGTGGAGCTGAAGAGGCAGTCTAGGACTAGACCAGGAAGGACCTTCTGGGCACCCTAGTTCAGACCACCTCCTCTGTCCATGGTATTCTCTGGGCAAGAGTATTGGAGGGGGTAGCCATTCCCTTCTGCAGGGAATCTTCCTGACCCAGGGATCGAACACTGGTTTCCTGCACTGAAGGCAGATTCTTTACCACCTGAAAGGTGGCAGATTCTTTACCAACACCAGGGAAGCCCTCAGTTTTAATAGGATAGCTTAAACAGCCTCTTATTTTCTTTTGTGATCCCAAATGTTGGGTTCTTGTGTGTGTGCATGCGTGCATGCTCGGTCCCTAAGTGGTGTCTGACTCTGTGACCCCATGGACTGTTGCCCGCCAGGCTCCTCTGTTCATGGGATTTCCCAGGCAAGAATACTAGAGTGGGTTGTCGTTTCCTTCTCCAGGGCATCTTCCTGATCCAGGGATCAAACCTAGTCTCCTGCATTGGCAGGCAGGTTCTTTACTGCTGATCCACTGGGGAAGTCCCATCCCAAGTGTTACCCCTTCAGTCTGTTTACCGCACTATTGCCAGAATGATCACAGTCTAGGTAGTTCATGTATATCCCCACTTAAATTCCTTCAGGGGATACTCATTGCTCTCAGAATTATTTCCAACCACTTAATAAGACCCTAGATCCCATCATGTTGTGGCCCTGACTATGTCTCCATCCTCCTCTTTTGTCAGCTTCATCTCTGTGCTCTGTTTATTCTTTTGTTTAGGCCCTTAATATCTTCCAAAAGTATTTTTATATTATCTTTTGTTATGTTTATTCCTATATTTGTCATAAACACCCTATAGCCTTTGTTGCTATTGAAAACAGTGTCTATTGTTTTAATTACATTTTCTAATATCTTGTTTATTGGTACAGAAATGCAATTGATTTTTGCATGTTGGTCTTCTGTCTAGTATTCCCGCTGAACTCTCCTATTAATTTTAATAGTTTTGCATTCTTTGGGGTTTTCTAAATAGGCAGTTTATATCAACTGCAAGTTATTTAGCTATTCTTCCATTTATTTCTTTTATGTGCTTGCATTTTCTTGTACTTTTGAACTGCCTAGTACTTTCAGTACAGGATGGGATCGATGTGGTATTAATGGACATTTTTGTCTTGCTCCTGATTTTAAGGGATTGATTTTACATTCATATTGAATATGCTATTTGTCTTGGTTTTTTTTAATCAGATTAATTTTAACACAAACTAATGTTTCATTGTATTGATTTTCCCACCCGCGTCTATGGAGATGATCATGTAATGTAAAGTGAAGATTAACATAAACAGATTTTCTAATGTTGATTCAGTTGTGAATATCTGAAATACATACAGCTTTTTCAAAACACATTAATGGATTATATCTCTTAATATTTTATTTAGATTTCAGATTTATGTTCATAATTGAGATTAGTCTGTATTTTTTTATTCTCGTAAGATTCATATCCACTTTGAAGGGTAAGACAATGCTGACTTCATAAAATGGTTTGTCTTATGGAGAATGCCTTCTTCTACAATTTCTAGAAGGCTTTGTAAAATAATGGACGTGACTGCCTTTAAATTTTGGCAGAATTCAGCTTAAAATCATCTGAACCTGGCATTTTATTTGTGGATATATATTAACTTCTTATTTAATTTTTAAGAACAGTTTAAGGACTCACCTTTTCTATGCTTTGTTTTAGTGAAGTTATTTTTTCCCTGGAATTTTTGACCTAAGTTTTCAAATATATTCTTATTGTCTATATATTGAAATATATTCTTATGCATATATTCTTACGCATCTTTGTTGTAAGAGTTCATTTATTTTTAAGTATTTTTATTTGTGGCTGGTTTTTTTTTTTCTTCATCAATATTGTCCAAGATTTATAAATTTTATTAGGTCTTTCCTTGGATCAAATTTCAGCTTTGTTGGTGTTGACTGAAAGAAAAAAAAACACCACCTAGATGCTCAAAATTATGTTTTATTCCACACACTTACTGAGGACATTAACCTGGGGACAGACTTCATCTAGCTCTGAGGGACTGTTCCCAAGAGGTAAGGGAAGGGCTAGTATATGAGTTTTGCAAACAAAACAAAAACAAATCCTAGGTAATCGGAGCATCAAGAGATTACTATTTAAAGAAAAACCAGACATCTCGAGTTAATAAATTTAGCACTTCTCTATGTTTGGGAAGGTGCAGGAGTCTGGGCTTACTGAAATCGTTCCATTGATGTACACCTTAACTATCCAGGGCTGAGCAACTAACACTTCATTTTTCACAAGAAAATGCCCTGTTGTGTTGAAATTTATTGAGACTTGATAAAACGGCCTAAAGGGTGGCCAATTTTAGTAAATGTTCTAGGTTCAGTGAAAAATGTATATGTATATCTGTACATATGTGTATATAGATATATGTATGTTTTATTAAAGTAGAGTTGATTTACAATGTGTTAATTCATGCTGTACGGCAGAGTGACTCAGTTATACACATATATACACTCTTTTTCATAATGGTTTGTCCCAGGAGATTGGATATAGTTCCCTGTTCCATAGAGTAGGACCTTGTTTGTCTATTCTAAATGTAACGGTTTGCATCTACCAACCCCAAACTCCCAGTCTGTTCCTCCCATTTCCCCCCTAAAATGTATGTTTGTAAGGAATATGTACTAGCTTTATATACATGGGTTATACGTTTATAATTTTCATTACTTTGAACTTATTAGTTCTGTTGTTCAATTTTTGTGTCTACTAGGGATTGTTTTCTTGAGCTATAAATGACTAAGTGTTAAATGGTGGAATTACTTTTTTGCTGTTCTCTTTATTTACTTTTTTTGCATGGTATCTTTTTAAATTTTGCTGTAAAGAATCAGCCTACCAATGCAGGAGACGCAGGAGACATGGACTCGATTCCTGGGTGATCCCTGGGTCAGGAAGATCCCCTGGAGGAGGAAATAACAACCCATTCCAGCATTCTTGCCTGGGAAATTTCTGTGACAGAGGAGCCTGGAGTTGCAAAGAGTGGGACACAACTGAGTGACTGAGGCACACATGCATATTAAATATATACAAATTTAGAAAAGTCACATGTTTCTGATTTAAATTTTTTATCAATATGCAAATGTTTCTGTTGGAAGTAAGGTGTGGCCTTCGTCTTACCACCCAACAAAAGAAAATTAAATTCCCTTAGAGGAAAAACAGCAGCAGACACTCTACAATGTTACACATGGTGTTCAGTATTAAAATAAAAATGTATGAAACTACCTAAGTGACAAAATGATAAAAAGCAAAGTATTTAATAGAAATAGACTCATAGGTGAACTAGATTTTGGAAGTATTTTATGTGAACTCTAAAATAATTATGATTAATATATTCAAGAAAATAGATGTGAAAGTGGAGTATTTCACAAGAGAATTAGTTTCTCAGCTTTTAGATTTCCCATCTTACAAAGTGTGGGATTAGGAAAATATATCTGAGAAAAAGATGTGCGGAATGTCAGGCTTAATCTCTGTAGTTTCTTAAACTCCATGATTTTGGTCCCTCAAGTCCTTGCTGAGTTGGTAGCATTAAACTCCATTTGTCTTCCTAGCATTGTGAGAATGTTAAAGGGTTAGAATTGCTGCTTTCTGCACGATCTCTAGGTTGACAACAATTATGTGTGCATGCTTAGTCACATACAACTCTTTGGTGACCCCATGGACTGCAACCCACCAGGCTCCTCTGTCCATGGATTTTTCCAGGCAAGAATACTGGAGTGGGTTACCATTTCCTCCTCCAGGGGATCTTCCCAACCCAGGGATTGAACTCGCATCTCTGTCTCTTGCATCTCCTGTGTTGGCAGGTGGATTCTTCACCACTGTGCCACTTAAGAAGCCCCCTGATAGCAATTACGTATTAGCAAATATTTCAAGGAGAGACAGGGCAAAGAATGTCATGGCCTCATCAAAGTGTTTCTATCCTGTCTGTCATGTAGCCTGTTTCAAGTTCTGGATGTCAATGCAACTCTCTAGTATGTTCAAATAGTTGTTTATCCATTTGCATTACAGTCAACAATTATTCCTGATGGAAGGTCAGTCTTTTACAAACTCCTTTACCATAGACAAAAGTGGAAATCATCAGTATTTTCCTTTTAACATGATAAGTTAATTGATTTTTATTCGTTTTAACTACAAATATATTGAGGTGCATTGTTATGATTTTTCCAGTCCTTTTTTCTCCCTTTAATATCTCTTTTCATTTTTTTCTCTGCCTGTTCAAAGTATAATGTAAGATATATACATGTCTAATATTTTAGTGATTCCCTTGAAAATTTTAACATTCATATGATTTAACTGTAGTCTAGTTATCTTGTCTGTCTTCTGAAACAAATCAAGAATTTCAAATATTAATATTTTATTTTCATATACCTTCTCTCCTGAGTTAAATGCTTTTATTATTTGCTATTTTAGTTTCTCTTGTTTATTTAATCCCTAAACATATACATTAGTATTATTTCATGCTTATTATTTCATATTTTCATTTAACATGCTTACCATTTTATTTTTTATCATCCCTTCTTGAACATCTCAAATTCTCCTCTGATATAAGCTGATGTTGGTATTTGTTTCTTGAGGCATTATTTTCTTTAGACTTAATTGAGAGTATATTGCTGGTAAAGTTTCTAAATTTCTGTTTGTCTAAAACAATGGATTTCAAAGTATACACTATAGAACTCTGGGGAACCCAAGATACTTTCAGAGGAGTCATAAAACTCTTTTCATAAAAATACTAAGATCTTATTTGCATTTTCTACTTTATTGACATTTGCACAGGTGTTGAAAAGCAGTGGTGGTTAAAACTGGCTCCTTAGGAAGGTTTTGATGAAGCAGTAAAAATTACTAATTTGATTACATTTTAACACTTGAAAACTTTTTTTTATTATTTTTTTTCAAGGAAGGGAAAATATGCATAAAGCATTTTGCATACTAAAAAGTACATAGGTTGTCCGGGGGAAAAGCGTTCATCTAATAGTTTGAGTACTGGAGTGGGTTGCTATTTCCTTCTCCAACTGGGTCTCATAAACCATTATACACCAACACTTGCACACTACAGAAAACAGTGCCAGTGATATAATTAGAGATTCTAAGTGAAAATTGGGCTTCCCTGGTGGCTCAGACGGTAAAGAATCTGCCTGCAATGAAGGAGACCCGGATTCAGTCCCTGGTTTGGGAAGATTCTCTGGAGAAAGGAATGGTTATCCACTCCAGTATTCTTGCTTGGAGAATTCCATGGACAAAGGAGCCTGGCAGGCTACAGTCCATGGGATTAATATCCACCAACATGAGCCTGACAGCTTCCCAATGTATAAAGACTTTTCTGGAAAGCTTGTTAGAGATATTAACAGATATAATTTTTATATTGTGTAATGAAATGTGTCAACATTTAGAAGGTCTAAATAACTCACTGACCCAATACTTTCCAAATGACCATTGTGTGCTATTACAAAATCTTGCCTGGATAAAAGATTTATTCAAAATTCAAGATAGACAAATCACTTTAATGTGGCAGAGTAAAGATTATTTTTTGATATGGTTTCAGATTCTATATTACAAATAATCTTTAAGAAACTACTACTTATCAAGCTTTGGTTTGGTATCAAATTACCTTAAAAAGACTACTAAAATACTTCTCTCTTTTCTAATTATATATTTAGATTTTCTTTGGGCTTCTCTGGTAGCTCAGATTGTAAAGAATTGGCCTGCAATGCAGGAGACCTGGGTTCGATTCTTGGGTTGGGAAGATCCCCTGGAGGAAGGCATGGCAGCCATTCCAGTAATCTTGCCTGGAGAATTCCGTGGACAGAGGAGCCTAGTGGGCTATAGTCCAGTTTTTCAACCAAATCAATATGTCACCATAGAAGGAATTTTTATTTTCAAAATGGAAGGAAAAGTTCCAAGTCCAGATGGCTATTGTTGTTATCATTCAGTTGCTCAGTTGTGTCCAACTGTTTGCGACCCCATGGACTGCAGCATGCCAGGCTTCCCTCTCCATCATCAACTCCTGGAGTTTACTCAAACTCATGTCCACTGAGTTGGCGATGCCATCCAACCATCTCATCCTCTGTTGCCCCCTTCTCCTCATGCCCTCAATCTTTCCCAGGGATTTTTCCAATGAGCCAGCTCTTCACAGCAGGTGGCCAAAGTATTGGCATGATTATAGAGAATAACAAGAGGGTCAGAACTGAATTACTCTCCCCACAAGTGAGTGTTAAGACAGAGCAAACCCTTGGTGTTCCCAATGGTCTCGAGGCTGGGGAAGGTCTTTAGTTTTGGAGGTGAGCAAAGCAAAGTGCCTTAAAGACAGCCAGTGCAGCCCTTCACTTTGTCTCAAAGGGTTGCATTTTAACCTTTCAGGACACTTTGAGGATCATTCTTCTGAGATCAGTTCTCATTTAATTAAATTCATTTTTTAACTGATAAATACTTCTTATTTAATTTACGTGTTTCCTGGACTTGTTTGGCTTTATTAGAATAGCCTATATTTGATTTTAAGTTCCCAGAAGGAAGAAACTAGATTTGTTTAGTTCCTTTTGGAATGGCCAGGCATGGACCACAGCCAAATTTGTACATAATAAACTGATGGTGATTAATTTTCTCTTCTCTGGAGTGTGGTTTATGGCACAAAGTAGATACTCTTATCTTTCTTACTAATCTAATTAAAGTTTACCCTTGTCTGTACTACCCAGGAATTTATAATAATGAAGAAAATAGTGCAGATACAAATATAACTACTTGAAATTCCCACTAAGACAATGGGTAGGGTTGCAAAAGTTTGATTGTATGTCAGTTGTTCAGGAGTTGGAAGACATTTTTCTTTGGGAGAAAATATCACACAGAATATATCTCTTGGTGAGGTCAAGTCTAAATATATCTGAAATACAGTATTGTATAAATACAAATAATAATGCAGTGTTTCTGAGGGAACTGTATATTCAAAGTTTTCTGTCAAACAAACAGCCCATGTCAGTAGAGAAATAGTTGATCTTTTCCATTAATATACTGCCTTCTGGGTAGTAAAAGCAGAGACTCCCTGAGATCTAAGCCACTGAAAGTGTTCTGGTATAGGAACTTGAGCTGGATAGGAAATGGGGACAAGACTACAGAGGTGAGATAGTGACTCTGATAAGGAGGAGATTGGGGCTTCCCAAGTGTCACTAGTGGTTAAAAAAAAAAAAAAAATCTGCGTGCCAATGCAGAAGACTCATAAGTCACAGGTTCAATCCCTAGGTCAGGTTGATCACCTGGAGGAGGGCATGGCCACCCACTCTAGTATTCTTCCCTGAAAAATCCCATGGACAGAGGAGCCTGACAGGTTATAGTCCATGGGATCGCAAAGAGTCAGAGATGACTGAGCAACTGAGCACACATATATTCATATATAAGTCTGTGCTTTGAGTTTTGATCTATCAGTTCCTCTTATCCTCAATATTTTCATGGCCACAACAACACAACCGGGGCGTCAGGGAAGAAAGAGATTGAGAACACAAGATTAATTGTAGGGAAACAGTTGAATATGATTTTTATATATCCACTTTAATGATTTTCCTTTTAACTAACAAGTTTTAGTGAATGCTTTCAAGAGACTAATACCCTGGAGTTGCCTGTTCTCAACACTAATGGCTTTTGGTAGGAATTAGCAAAATCCATAGCATACTTAAAATGAAAGATTTTTTTTCCTTCTACTGGACAAAAAAAGTCAAAATAGATGGGGTAAAATAGATAATGATATAGGAAAATCCTGAGAAACTCAAAGGCTAACATTCATTACATCAAATGTTGTTTATAGGAGGGAATCAACTTGATCCCACAATACAACAATCTCATTTCCCACTAAACAAACAACCAAAGAAAAACAAAAAGCCCACATATTGTTGGGTGGTGGTTTATTTGCTAAGTCGATCTGACTCTTGCGACCCCTCCAGGCTCCTCTGTCCATGGGATTTTCCAGGTAAGTATACTGGAGTGGGTTGTCATTTTCTTCTCCAGGGGATCTTCTTGACCCAAGGGATCAAACCCGGGTCTCCTGAATTGCAGGCAGATTCTTTACTGACTGAGCTACTGTTTACTAAAGTTTATTTTTCATCACCATGCAGATAGAAGTAGGTTCCTAACAGCAATGAGCTAGGAGTAGAAAAAATAAATCATACAATAAATGTCTTTTGCTCTGTTTAGTCTTAAGGTCTATACTTTTTCATTGTAAATAAAGATAGCAACATTCTGTGTTTTTATGCTCATTAATCAGCCAGTAACTTCATTGATTCTTCCTGTTAGACAACTCTATTCAGAAAAGTACCAAGATAGCAGATTGCCTTACTTACAGAACAACCACACATGTAGCAGTGAAGATTTATCAAAAAGCACACAATCTCTTCTTTTCTGCCTCCATCCCTTTGACAGAGTATTTTAGCAACACTGCTGAGTACATTGGTGCTTTATAATAGGAAGACAAGAATTCTGTTATTTTTCTTTGGTAAGATGAAATGTTATAATAATAAAGAGGGTTAAAATAGTGAAAAGTTCTTTTTCCTTTAAGAACAAGCACTATGTATTAATCTGTACTCAGTTTGTTGGCTCAAATGGAAATTGGGGGGATTTTAATCTTTTCAAATTCATTTTAAACTTATAAACAGTAAATTTCAGTCTTTATGTTACATGGTTCTATGAGATTTAACAAATGCACAGAGTCCCATAAACATGACCATAATCAAGATTCAGAACAATTTAACACTCTCCCGCAAGATGTCCTCAGATTTATACTTTATAGTCAGAAATAATTGATGCTTTTGAACTGTGGTGTTGCAGAAGACTCTTGAGAGTCCCTTGGACTGCAAGGAGATCCAATCAGTTAATCTTAAAGGAAATCAATCCTGAATATTCATTGGAAGGACTGATACTGAAGCTGTACCTCCAGTACTTTGGCCACCTTATGCGAAGAACTGACTCATTGGAAAAGCCCTTGATGCTGGGAAAGATTGAAGGCAGGAGGAGAAGGGGACGACAGAGGATGAGATGGTTGGATGGCATCACCGATGCAGTGGACATGAATTTGAGTAGACTCTGGGAGTTGGTGATGGACAGGGAAGCCTGGCGTGCTGCAGTCCATGGGGTTGCAGAGTCGGACACGACTGAGCAACTAAACTGAACTGAACTGAACTGAACCACTGATCTGTTCTATACCCATAAAGTTTTATAATTCCCAGAATGTCAAATAAAACTATTCATCTTCATATAGTATGTAAACTTTTTAGTCCAACTTGTTTCAACCAGTATATTTGAAATTTACATGTTGTTGTAGATACCATGCCCCCCTTTTTAAAAGTTCAGTGAACCATTTTATTCTCAAGTAGTTTTCCTTTAAACAGAGTTAATACAGTTTGACTGTTCATTCTCTAGATGAAGGACATGTGGATTGCTTCTTGTTTTGGTAAATGAACCTGCTGTAAACATTTGTGAGCAGGTTTTCATGTGAGCATGTTTTTATTTTACTTGTATAAATACCTATGAGTAGGATTTCTGAATAGGAAGTTACAAGCATGTTTAACTTTATAAGAAACTGACAAGGTACTTTTCTTAGTGGCTGTACCATTTGCATTTCTACCAGTAATGCCTGAGATTCCTACTTGCTGTTTTGCATCTTTGCCAGAACTTAGTTTTGCAGGTGTCTTTGTGGTTGTTTATTTGTTTGCTCTGTGGTCATTCTAACAGATGAGTTCTTCCCACTTCACGTATGCAGTCATGTCCAACTCTCTGTGACACTGTAGACTGTGGCCCACCAGGTTCCTCTGTCCATTGGCTTTTTCATGCAAGAATACTGAGTGGGTTGCCATTTCCTACTCCAGGGAATCTTTCTGACCCAGGGATCTAACCTGGGTCTCCTATGTCTCCTGCATTGCAGGTTGATTCTTTACCCACTGAGCCATCTGGAAGACACCAATAGATGGGTAGTGAAATCTTTCTCTGTTTTAAATTTCTATTTCCATAATGAATCTTGATGTTGATTTTTTTTGATGCCCTTATGTGCTGTCTATATTTTCTTTCATGAACTATTTGTTTACATCTTTTCCTCATTGTTGTTGAGTTTTCTTATCATTGAGTTTTGTGAGTTTTTCATGTATTCTCAATACAAGTTCTTTGTTAGATAAGAAATTTAAAATATTTTCTCTGAGCTTGTGGCTTGTTTTGTTTTTTTTTTCATTCCCTGTCTTTCAGAGACCAAATGTTTTTCATTTCAATGACCTAATTAATCATATTTTTCTTTTATGGAATATGTATTTGATGTCATGTCTAAGTACTCAGTGTCTCACCTGAGATGTTGAAGATTTTCTCTTACAGTTTTTTATGTCTATGTACACTTATGTACATTTATGTACACTTTGTACACTTATGTCTATGATCCATTTGGAATCAATTTTTACATAAGATGTACAATATATATTAAGATTTTTAAAAAATATGGATGACCTATTGTCCCAACACCATTTGTGGAAGATTCTCATTTCCTTACCAAATTGGTTTTGCACTCTTTTTCAAAATTCAGTTGCACTTTCGTGTGTAAGTCGATATCTGGATTCTATTCTGATCCTTTAATTTATATGCACATTCTCTTGCCAAAACCACATTGTTTGATTACTGTTGTTTCTAGTGAATTTTAAATTAAGTACTATAAATCCTCTAATTTTATTTTATTTTAAAATTTTGGCCATTTTCATTCCTTGATTTTCTGTAACTATGAAATACCTCTTTTCATCCTTTTTCTTTTACTCAATCTATATGAAGAAGAACTGAAGTGAAATGAAGTTGCTCAGTTGTGTCCGACTCTTTGCGATCCCATGGACTGTAGCCTACCAGGCTCCTCTTTAGAACAGAGCTCTAAAATTGAGGCTGAGAAATATCCCAGGTTTAGGAATGGAGGAGAAGTGGGGATTTGGGGGAAATGGAAGAAATTAAAATGAGTGAGGCACTTAGGATGGTTCGAACTGGGGAAAAAGATTAGCCTGGGGCTTGGGTGTATATCTAGCAATCAAGGAACTACCACTTAGGTATATAAAGCACCTGAGACCCTGGGGCTTCCTGCCAGAGGATGATGAGCCTGAGTGGGTTCTTCAGTAGAGGTACCACCATTAACCGTGTGCATCTCTCCCTTTTCCTTTCTGTTTGTTTGGATCTCTTACAGTGTTCACGTGTTGGAGAGACTTCTTTTGGTCCCCAGTGCTGACCCGTCTCTGTGTGGAGACTGGTTCCTGGGACCTCTTCAGTTGAAAGTGGTGAGAAGACCAAAAAGCTGTGTCTGCATTACTATCCAGTAAGTCTGACTACTCCTAAGCAAGAATGTGGGTATATTTTCATCCCTTGAGTTCTTTCAGGTTAGCACATAGATTTGGGAAATTGTCCTCTCTTTGCTTTTATGAAACTGTAAATAGATCAACATTTGGGCTCATTTACCCTTTTCTAAAATAAACAAGCTCCAGGTGCAATACTGTTCAGTTAGAGAAATCAGAAGCTGTGATAAAGGGGCAAGAACTTCTAGTTATGTAGAGAACTCGGAGCTGTAGGTGTAGCTCAGTCACAGTATTTCTCTGAGCTTACGTACTTTTTGGAAGCAATCATATGAAGTGTTGAAACGTACCTTTCTTTGACAGGGTTTTGAGGTTTTGCTTGTGGAGTGTTTTTTCTGGAATTTGGGGGCAAATAAGATTATCTTGAGGAAACAGATGACCGCTACTTTCCTTCAGTTTTATTACCCATTGTGTGTATATGTAGCTAATCCTCAGGTATTCTTATTTACATCCTGGGAATGAATGTCCACTCAGCAGCTGAAGATAATGTCATCTGCTGTAACAGCAGCTGTTTCTTGCCAGGTGTGAGGCAGGGAGTTTAGATATTATTGCTCTTAATGCATAAATTAAAAACATTGTAAAATATTTTTGGTAAGAGATATAGAGTACAAATTAAGAAGCTTAGCATCTGTTTAAAGACTGCAGATCTTGGTATCCTTTCTGCTAACTGGAGATTTGTTTCTTCTTCTGGATATTTTTTGAGAATACAATTTTCTACTTTTGGCAAATGTCTTTTTTTTTCTTTTAATCAGGAGCATATGTCCAACTCCTAGTTCATTCAGAAACACTAGGAACATGACTTAATAGTGTTTATCAAATTTAAACCAACAACCCAGTCTGCTTTTGACTAAAAACAATAATTTCAAGTGGAGTAAACTGACTTACCTCTCACCAAAATTAAACAAAGAAAAATTGTGTTTGCTTTGGTAGCAGACTGAGAACATGTTGAATCAATGAAAACAAGTAACATAACTAGGGTGATTCAAAGTTGGTCCATATCTGGGAAACTCATGTTTTGACAGCAACATAGATGAACAGCAATCTTAGGGTTCCGTTGCAAGAAATTATCTTTCCAATAGCTGATTCAGATACTATACAGTGAACTGTATTAGCCAGGGCTCTCCAGAGGAACAGAAACAATAGGATGTATATATCTCTATCTTTGGGGGCTCCCCAAGCAGCTCAATGGGTAGAGAATCTGTCTGCCGATGCAGGAGACACAGGAGACTTGGGTTCGATCCCTGGGTCAGGAAGATCCCTTGGAGGAGGGCATGGCCACCCACTCCAGTATTCTTGCCTGGAGAATCCCGTGGACAGAGGAGCCTGGTGGGCTACAGTCCATAGGATCACAAAGAGACAGACACAGCTGAAGCAACTGAGTATGCTTGCATTCATCTCTGTCTTTATGTTTATCTGTCTGTCTTCTATCCAGAGATTGATTTAAAGTAACTGGCTTACATGCAGAAATCAAAAATCCTGAGGGAAAGCAGGTAGACTAGAGAACTTGGAAGTACTGATAATCTTAAACTGGAGGACAGTCTGGAAGTAAAATTTCTTCTCTTCAGGTCTTCAGCTTGGTTAGATGAGGATTATCTGCTTTGCTCAGAGCTGACTGATTTAAATGTTAATCACATCTAAAAATTACCTTCACAGTAACCTACAGATTGCCATTTGACCAAACAACTGCCTTTCAAAGCCTATCCAAGTACATATGCTCTTCCAACTCTTTTAGTACCATTTGTTAAAAAAGCTACCCTTTCTTCATTGAATTGCCATGGCACCTTTGTCAAAAATCAGTCGGCTTTATTTTTGGGGTCTGTTTTTATTGTTGATCTGTTTTGTTAATCTTTTAATATATATCTATACTTAGACTCATTAGAAAAGACCCTGATGCTGGGAGGGATTGGGGGCAGGAGGAGAAGGGGACGACAGAGGATGAGATGGCTGGATGGCATCACCGACTTGATGGGCATGAGTTTGGGTAAACTCCGGGAGTTGGTGATGGACAGGGAGGCCTGGCGTGCTGTGATTCATGGGGCCGCAAAGAGTGGGACACGACTGAGCGACTGAACTGAACTGAATTGAACTGATACTTTTAGTAATACCACACTGTATTACTGTTGCTTTACAGAAATCTTAGACTTGGGTAAATTGAGTCTTTTAATTATTTTCTCTTCAGATTTTCACACTACTCTAGTATCTTCGCTTTCCAGATAAGTTTTAAAAATGGTTGATGCCAACAGAAAAGCTTTTGAGGGTTTTATTGGGATTATGTTAAATATCAGAACAATAGGGAAGAACTGACATCTTAACCATATTGACTTTTCTACTCTATGAGCATTCATTCTGCATTTATTTTGATATTCTTTGATTTCTTTCATCAGTGTTTTATGGCTTTCCTGTATATAGATCCTATATATTCTTTTTTATATTTATATGTGATTCATTTTTGATGATATTATAAATACTTTTTATTTAAAATTCCAGCTACTAATATTACTATATAGGAAATCAACTGACTTTTGCATACTGGCCTTGTTTCCCGAGTTCTTGCTTAACTCACTTACTACTTACAGGAAATTTCTATAGACTTTGGGGTTTTCCATGTAGACAATCATGTCATCAACCAACAAAGGGAGTTTTATGTCTTCCTTCACAATATATACTTACCTTACTGAACTTGATAGGTCTTCTAATACATTGTTGAATATGAGTGGTGAGAAGAATAATCCATGACTGGTCTTATACTGAAGATAAGCATTAAGTCTCTTGACATTAAATGTGATATTAGCTGTAGGTTTGCCTTATATATCCTATGTAAGGTTAAAAAAAGTTTCAGTCTCTTCCAGATTTGGGGGAGTTTTTATCCTGAATGGACTTTGAAGTCTGTCAAGTAATTTTTTGCACTTATTAATATGATTATATAGTGTTTATTTCTATTATACTGATTGTTAACATTTATGAATGTTCAACTAGCATTGCAGTCCTATGATGAACCCTATTTAGCCATAGTGTGTTATATATCACTGAGATTTTTCAAATTTTAAATATTAGTTTTATTTTTTAGCACCTATGTTCATTTTTTATTTTTTAATTTATTTATTTTTAACTAGAGGAAAATTGCTTTATAATGTTGTGTTGGTTTCTGCCATACAGCGATGCAAATCAGTCACAATTATACATATATTGCCCCTTCTTGAGTCTCCCATCCTTCACCATATACCATCCCTCTAGGTCATCACAGAGTGCCACGCTGAGCTTCCTGTATCACTGAATTTTATTTCACATTTTGTTAGAGATCTTTGCTTCTGTGTTCATGAGTGACACTGGTCTTCAGTTTTCTTTTTTTATAATGTTTTTAGTCTGGTTTTCATAGTAGAGTAATTATGACTTCATAGGGCTTCCCTGGTGGCTCAGATAGTAAAGCATCTGCCAGCAGTGCAGGAGACTCAGGTTCGATTCTTGGGTCGGGAAGATCCCCTGGAGAAGGAAATGGCAACACACTCCAGTGTTCTTACCTGGAGAATCCCATGGACAGAGGAGCCTGGCAGGCTACAGTCCACGGGATGACAAAGAATCAGACATGATGAGTGACTAACGCTAACACTATTGACTTCATAGAATGAACTGGAAAATATTCCCTTCTTTTCTATTTTTTGAAAGAGATTGTGTAGAATTGCTAACGTGTTTTCCTTAAATATTTGAACCAATTATGGGTGAAATAATCTGGGCTTGGGGTTTTTTTCTTTCTCAAATTATTTTTAAGTAATTACTCAATTTCTTTAATAGATATAGGTCTATTCAGATTATCTGTTTCTCCTTGAGTGAATTTTGTAGTTTGCAGCTTTTGAAGAATTGTTTCATTTTATCTAAATTTTTGAATTTATGGTTGCAGAATTGTCCTTCATATTCTTTTATCATTCAAATGTTCATCAGATAAGTAGTGAGAGCCCCTCTTTCACGTTTTATATTGGTAATTTTTTTCTTCCTTGTTTTTTCTTGCTTAACCTAGGTAGAACTTTTCATTATTCTTGGCAGATAACTAGATTTTGTTTTCATTGATTTCTGTCTATTGCCTTCCTGTTTTTAGTTAATTTATTTCTACTCTCATATTTATTATTTCCATTCTTCTGCTGGTGCTAAGTTTAATTTACACTTCTTTCTCTGGTTTCTTAAGATGAAAACCTAGACTGATTGATTGGTAGTCTTTTGTTTTTAAAAACATGTTCATTTTATGCTGTAGCTATCCCTTGAGGTCAATACTGCATTATCTGTATCCCACAATGTTTGATAAGTTGTATTTGCATTATAATTAAATTCAAAATATTTAAAATTTCTTTGATTTTTTTAACCCATGATTATTTAAAAATGTATATTTTCCAAGTATTTGACCATTTTCTAGTGTTGTTAGTGATATTTATTTCCATTATGGTGTCAGAACATACTTTGCATGATTTATATTCTTCCATATTTGTTAAGGTTTATTTTATGAACCAGAATATAGTCTATCTTGATGACTGTTTAATGCTCATTTGAGAAAAAATGTCCATTTTAATGTTGGTGTTTAGAGGGTTCCATAAATGTGAATTATGCCACGTTGATTAACAGTGCTGTTCAAGGTCCTTCCTGAATTTTTGCCTGCTTGTTTATGGTGGTGAAGTCTCCAGCTCTAGAAGTAGATTTATATATTTCCCTATTTAGTTTTATCAGTGTTTGCCTTAAGCATTTTGATACTCTGTTAGGTGCACAATTGCTTAGAATTGTTATGTCTTCTTGGAGAATTGACCCCTCTGTTATTATGTAATGTCCCTTTTTATTCCTAAACATTTTCCTTGTTCTGATGTTGGTCTAAAATTAATGAAGCTACTTAGCTTTCTTTGATTTGTGCTTTCATTGTGTAACTTTTTGCATCCTTTTAAAGTTTTTATGCTGAGATAAATTTCACACAGAATTTATCATTTTGAAGCCTTCAATGGAGTGGTTTTCCATATATTCACACTGTTGTTTTACCATCAGTATTTTCTGATTCCAGAATATTTCCATTATCCCAAAATGACATCTCAGTCTGTCAGCAATTAATCCCACTTCTCCCCTCCCTTTATCTCCTGGCAAACACTAACCTACTTTAAGTCACTATGGTTTTGCCCATTGTAGAGATATCATATAATATGTGGCATTTTGTTTCCTGTTTCTTTCACTTATCCTAATGTTTGCAAGGTTTCCCACTTGCAGTATCAGCGCTTTGTTGCTTTTTATGGCTGACTGATATTCCTTTGTATAGCTGTGTCCAATGTTGTTTATCCATTTATTAGCTGATGGGCATTTGAATTGTTTCAATTTTTAGATTGTTATGAATTCTTGTGTACAGATTTTTGGTGAACATGTTTTCAGTTGTCTTGGATCTGTACCTAGGAGTGGAATTTCTGGATCACATGGTAATTCTGTGTTTTAACTTTTTGAGGAACTGCCAAACTATTGTGTATAGTAGCTCCATCCCTTCTTTTAATCTATATAACTCTTTGTATTTAAATTGGCTTTCTTATAGGTAGGGATTCAGGTAATGCTGAAGATCTCTTAACAAAGAGCTTTCAGACTATTCACATTTAAAGTGATCACTGACAGCTGGATCAGAATCTGCTGTCTTGCTGTTTTCTATTTGCTACGTTTGTCTTTGTTTCTTCTTGTTCTGACTTTTCATTTTATTTGAGCATCTTTTGTGATTCTCATCTATTAATTTATTGTTCATGCCTCATCTAAAAACTTTAAAGTGCTTTTTAAATATAAAAGCTAAAATTTAGAATACATGTTTTAAAATAATTCTAATCCATCTTCAAATAGTACTGTACCTTTCCATCTTTCAAATAGAATTGTAGTGAAAGTAACTTAGAAGATTCCCAGTCTCCATTTGCAGTAAAAGTAAATTCTTCCTAGCATTTACCAAGACCATCATCTGATATTAATAAAACCACAGTGAAATATAAGCTTATATAAAATATTTTACAGAGCTACTTAAATGACTAATTTTGTATAATTTGCTATTCAGTTTGAAGATGGAGAAAATATGGTAAGTGTACCATATTTGAAAGCTTATTTTCATAAGTGACCTCAATTAAAGAAAATATTATCCCAACTTTACCTAATAAATCATAATACAAAGAATCAAGGCGATCTTGTTTGTGTAGTGATGGCTCCTTAACTGTGCCCTGTTTATCTATGTATTGCCAAAGTCCTTAACAATGCAGATCATAATCACCATTCAAATGGGTTTTTTTGTATGTGGAATAAGTCAGGTTCTTACCTACTTAATAAACCAAAGCAATAAATATAGGAATAAATCTAACAAAAATGGTTGCAGTATAAATGATTTAGTCACATTGGAGGAGAGTTTAGCAATTATATATTAAAACTCAAAATGGATACACCCTACAACCAGACGTCCTGCTTACACGTGTATATAATGAGATATGTAGAAAGATGATCTGTTACTATGGAGCTATAAAATTTAAAATGGCCTAAATGTTTATTAACAGACAAATGTGTATACCTGCTAATCAGACTAAAGTAGCATATTCATTTAGTGGGATGTTATATGATAGTTAAAAGTAATGAACTGAGTCTCCGTATATCAATCAGAGACATATATAATACACTTTTTATGAGAATAAGCAAATTAACCATTACACCTTGAGAGAGAAGTAGGAAAAATGCCAAGAAGACTCAAAGTTGTGATCATTATTAAATGGTTCCAAGGACAGAGTGGGAAAAAAACCTGGATTATATTTGTTACTCAAATAAAACTATATTTTTTATTGCAGGTTTATAATTTTTTATCAGCTTTATCAGGAGAAGTTACACACACACACACACCATAAATATCAGTGGTTTAAAATAACAAAGGTTTATTTTATACTCATGTTGCTTGTTTATCATATGGTGTTGGAAGTGACTTCATTTAATTTACTCAGAAACTTTGACTTATGGAGCAGCTACTAACTGAATAGCTTAGAGGATAATGGGAAGTTTTGTGGTTTTGTACTGGCAATTAAAATTTTGGCCTATAGTACTTGTAAAAGTTCTATTCACAACTAATAGTCTAGAAATAATCACATGGTGCTCCTTACACTTAAGTAGATCAGGAAGTGAAATTCTACCATAGACCAAGGACCTGAAATATTCAGAGAACAAAATTATGCCCGTTCCAGAGGAAAATGAATTAATCTATTTTTTCCTACAATTAATCATTTAAAATATAATCAAAGATTGATTCAGTTAGTTAGTGGAGAGCAAATGGCTAGATACAAATATATAGGCTAATATGACAATTAGGTAGATTTATAACCTGAAAAACTTCAAATAAAATGTTAATGTATGTTTTGAAAATGTATCCTTACTGACAAGTTACAAAGCTTTGTCCCTGATCCTGAGCTCTTTAGTATTTTTTATGAATGGACTGAATGAAGATAAATTACACAGAAGACATTCTTTTAAAGATGAGGGGCAATTTACTACATCTTACAATCACTACTGGTAAAGAAAAGAACCCCTTCTACTTCCAACCAAGATGGTCCAAGGCATCATCCTGGAAAATAGCAACAAACCCTAGGTGGCCTCCTCATTCCCAATCTCAGTCTTATTTATTCTTATCAGAGCAAACAGAGAGATAGTTTAAAATAGGAATTGCATCTTTTATCTTGCCACTTTCCTCCTGAAAACTCTCCTGTAGCTTCCCATTTCTCCTAGAACAAATTCTGAACTCATCTAAAATACTTCCAAAGCCCTTTTTTAAAAAACCATTTCCCTCTGCCTTCTTTTACCACCCCGCTTGCACCAATCTTTCCCTCATTCAGTATACTCGTACCATGCCAGCCTCTTAGTTAAATGCTTGGGGCTCTTTTCTGCCCATATGGGTTTCTCCTGGTGTTTCCTCTTCCAAGAATAATGCTCTCCTGACTGTTTCCCTCCTGCTTGAAAAGTGAAAGTGTTAGTCACTCAGTTGTGTTGGACTCTTTGCAGACCCCATGGACTATTGCCCATTAGGCTCCTTTGTCCGTGGGATACTCAAGGCAGGAATAACTGGAGCGGGTAGCCACGCTCTCCTTCAGGGGATTTTGCCAACCTATGGATCAAACCTGGGTTTCTTGCATCGTGGGCAGATTCTTCACCTTTGGAGCCACTGGGGACATCCCTTCTTCCTGCTTACTTCTTACTTACACATTTGGGTTCAGTTTAAATGAACGGCTCTCTGCCGGGTGACTTGGCGATGTCTTGAGGCTGCTTTGGTTGTTAAAACTGGGGTGGTGCTCCTGGTGTCTAGTAGGCAGAGGTCAGGAACCTGCCAAAAGACAACATACAGGACCACTCTCTCTAGCCAAGAATTGTCACTTCTAACACACCAGCAACGCTGAGGTTCATAAAGCCTGCTTTCCCTGTAACTTTCTCAACATTTTTACTTAATATAAATTTAATTCACTTTCTCTCGTATCATGCTGTTCTTTTGCTCAGCAACTCATCTAAATTTTCAGTTTTGTACTCAGTTTTCATCTGTTTGTTTAATGGCTGTTCTCCCCACTAACCTGTGAATTCTATGAGAATAGTAAGCATATCTGTTTTGTTTCTCTGCTGTGTGGTCAGTATGTGGCACAATGTCTGGCCTACAGAAGGCAATCAATAATAATTGTTGAATGAATTATTAAGGAAGGTTTATTATTCAGTAGGGGGGCACTCTTCAAAACCATGTTGAAATAGTCATTCAACACATTGTCAATCAGGTCCAGAAAAAGTGTAGCAGAGGATTAAGACATGTAAATAATCAATTACAGTTCAGGGAAGATTAAAACATACCATACACATAGTTAAGGAAGGAATAAATAATTACAATGAATTTGGGAGAATTAGAGAGGATAGTCATCCTCATCTTCTTCATTCTCATTTCTTGGATGATAGCCCAGCTGACTCAGAGTAGGGTTTATCTCCTCTTGGCCATGAGGTAAGACATGGCTTAACTCACCATGTTACCAAGGGCTTCCCTGGTGGTTCAGGAGGTGAAGCATCTGCTTGCAATGTGGGAGACCCGGTTTGATCCCTGGGCCAGGAAGATCCCCTGCAGGAGGAAATAGCAACCCACTCCAGTATTCTTGCCTGGAGAATTCCATGGCCAGAGGAGTCAGGCAGGCTGCAGTTCATGGGGTAACAGAGAGTCAGACGTGACTGAGCGAGTAAACCACCACCAACACACCTCATTACCAATGGTGACTTCTGAGAGTGTTTTCAGCATTAATTTTCCTCACAGTTGCAAACAAATGGCAAACCTGAGTTCCTTGGCCTTAAAATAATAATTCTGTCTTGCAATGGCCATTTGAAAATATTTAAGAAATAATTATGCTGTTATGAGAATCCCAGAACTTTTTCCTTTACACTGGATCCCAGTTTCTAGGCCCTATTAGGATGTAATCATGGATCATTCTCATGTGATACAATTTATAATTGGCAAGTTGTTATCACTGTTCCAATTTGGAAAATTAAGTTTATATGGATCAAAATTGTGTTAGGGTTATACTTCCTGCATAAACACATATATGGAAAATATAACACTAACTCAATAATATATATGTGTATATATATATGTATACACATGTGCACACACATACACACGTGTGTGTGTGTGTGTGTGTATGTGTGAGTGGTTCAGTCGTGTCTGACCCTTTGCAACCCCATGGACTATAGCCCACCAGGCTTCTCTGTCCATGCGATTCTTCAGGCAAGAATACTGGAGTGAATTGCTCTTCCCTTCTCCAGAGGATCTTCCTGACCCAGGATCGAACCCTGACATGTGCACATAGACACACAGAATACACAAGGACATCCCCTTCTACCACAAACATGCACCAGGCTGTATGCATTTGATGCTCAGTAAAATGATTTTTTGGCTTTTCAGGTTTTTGGTTTTAGGGGGGATAGAATTGCTTTACAACGTTGTGTTAATTTCTGCTGTGCAGTGACGTGAACCAGCTGTGTATATACATATACCCCCTCCCTCTTCGGCCTTCCTCCCACCCTCCCATCCCACCTTCCAGATTAGTACAGGCACCAAGCTGAGCTCCCTGTGGTATACAGCAGCCTCCCACGAGCTGTCTGTTTCACACATGGTCATCAAGTACTTGTATGTTATATGTCAGGGTACGTTTGTTGCATGTTATGTGTTGTATATTATGTATGTTGTATGTTATATGTCAGGGTGTGTTGGTTGTATGTTACACACTGTATGTTATGTATGTTGTATGGCATATGTCAGGGTGTACGTCACTGCTCCTCTCTCAGTTGTCCCACCCACTCCTTCCCCCACTGTGTCCAAGTCCGTTCTCTATGTCTGCCTCTCTCTTCCTGCCTTGCAGATAGTCTCATCTGTACCATTTTAAAAGATTTCACATATATGTGTTAATATACGATATCTGTTTTTCTCTTTCTGATTTTTGTGCTTCCGTTTTCTTTAAGGTACTCGTGATTTTGATCCTTGACTCCCAGTTTAAACTGGGCCTGAACATTACCTGGTGGTGCAGTGCTTCTCTCATCACTTATCTCCCATCTCCACAAGACGTTTAAACAGTTCTTCAGTTCAGTTCAGCCGCTCAGTCATGTCCGACTCTTTGTGACCCCATGAACTGCAGCACGCCAGGCCTCCCTGTCCATCACCAACTCCGAGAGTTTACTCAAACTCATGCCCATCGAGTTGGTAATGCCATCCAGCCATCTCATCCTCTGTCGTCCCCTTCTCCTCCTGCCCCCAATCCCTCCCAGCATCAGGGTCTTTTCCAATGAGTCAACTCTTCACATGAGGTGGCCAAAGTATTGGAGTTTCAGCTTCAGCATCAGTCCTTCCAGTGAACACCCAGGACTGATAGCCCTCTTCAAAGCTTGACACTGTTTTTTGCGTGTGTGCTTTAACTCTTTGTGTGTGTGTGTGTGTGTGTGTGCTTTAACTCTTGTTTGTGTGTGTGTGTGTGTGTGTGTGTGTGTGTGTGTGTGTGTGTGTGTGCTTTAACTCTTTGGCCTACTTGCAGAGAAAGCAGAAGCCACTGGTCCCACAACCACCCTCATACAACTTCTCACAGCCATGTAACCCAGTGGAGGAATTATTCCTCAGAATTCCCTTACTCTCTCAGGTGATTCTTCACTGCGATTGCTTGGTGGCTCAGACAGTAAAGAATCTGTCTGAATGCAGGAGACCTGGGTTCAATGCCTGGGTCAGAAAGCTCCCCTGGAGAAGGGAATAGCAGCCCACTCCACTATTCTTGCCTGGAGAATTCCATGGACAGAGGAACCTGGTGGGCTACAGTCCATGGGGTCACAAAGACCTGGACATGAGTGAGCAGTTAACTTTCACACTTTCAGTCCTTTGCTACTCATGTATACTCAGAACCTTGCTCTGTACTAGACACTTCCCATCCACTCTGAAGTCTTTGGACTCAATAGTCTTCCCCCGTCCTCTCTGTCATGCTCAGTTGACAGTCAAGTTTCTTGCATCCCTACATCTGCATCTCCCATTCACTCCTCAATTCAATCCACTAGGACTGCTGCCCTAGACACGACTGTGGAAAAGACCCTCCAGGTCAGAAGATGGAATGGACGCTCCTTCTGACCTCTCAGCAATCTTGGACATAACTGAACACTCGTTCTGCTTTAAAAGACTCAGTTCCTTTAACTCCATGCCCCTATCCTGTCTTTGCTTCTACCTCTGTGTCTTCTTTTCTTTTTAAAAATTAATTTATTTATTTTAATTGGAAGCTAATTACTTTACAATATTGTAGTGGTTTTTGCCGTATGCTGCCTACTTTTCTTCTATTAGACTTTTTTAAGATATTTTTTCCTGTGGACCATTTTTAAAGTCTTTATTGAATTAATGACAGTATTGCTTCTTCTTTTTTAAAATGTTTTGGTTGGTGAGGTATGTGGGATCTTCACTCCCTGACCATTGGAAGCTGAAGTCTTTAACCACTGGACCACCAGGGAAGTCCTTTCTATTAGACATTTAACTGTAGGCATCCTGATGGTTTCACCCTGGTCCCTCTGTTTTCTCTTTGCCTGCTTTTATTTATTGATTTTTGCCACTTCAGTGACTTCACTTCCATCTCAATAGTGATTATTTTTGACTTTATGTCTCTAGGTCAAATTTATCTTCTGAGCTCCAGAACAAAATACCAAACATTCTGTACTAAATCTCCAACCATACGTTTCATGGGTCCTTCAAAACTACCATGCCTCCCACACTGCCTGTACCCCCCAAATGGCACCCACAGCCAATGAACCTGAAAACAATGAGTCATTCTTGATTATTTTCTCTATTTCAGCTCCCATAATCACACATTATATATCATGAATTCTACCTCCTAACATGTTGGTTGCAAATACTTCCACTTCACTACGTTTCTTCCATTTAAATCTAAGCCACTGTCATCTCTTGCCTGGACCAATGCATCTCTTCCCATGACAGTCCTATTTTCACTCTCATCAGCTTGGATCCATTCTGGAGCAGCACATAGTATCTTGAGCAGAACCCTGTACGAATGGTGAATGCTGAATGTGACTGATGCCTCCCTCTGTTGTATGCAACATGGTTCTCATCTGAAGTAATCTTCTAAAAATAAAAAGCAACCACGATACTGCTCCAGTTAAAGTTTTTAGTGACTTAAGATTTAAAGTACTTTACTTGGCCAAAATTCCTTCATGATCTGGCCCTACTTCCCTTGTCATTTTGATTCTTCCATAGTTTTTCATCCCTTGAGTTCTCTCAATTCCCTTTATCCCCAATCAGAGCCTTGGGATATGCTATTTCTTCTTCCTGGGAACACCTTTCTTTAACTCGTTACCTGGACAAATTCTACTTAACTTTCATGTCTTTGTTTAAAGGTATTTTCTCTGTATAAGCCTTCCATGACACCTTGTATTAGGTAAGGTTTACTCATTAGGAATTCTCATAGACACTGTATTTCTTCTGCTAACCTTTGTACAATTGTAAGCTCCAAGTGGGCAGAGACTGTGTCTCCTTCATTCATCTGTACATCCTCAGTGGAAAAACAATAGATATTCACTAAACATTTATTCCAATTAGTGAAGTTTTTGCACTCTCCAAGAAAATAGCAACTAAACTGTTTATTTAAAGAATTTACTTTCTGTCATGAATTTCTATTACTGGCTTTTTACATAGTCAAATGTAATCATTTAATTGCAGACTGTATTTTATTCTCTGCCTTCTTTGCAAGTAGACTTATCTGCAATTGATTCTAAGTGATATTTCAGATAGATTCATATTAGTTTCAGAAATGTGCTTGGAGTAACTTGTTTTATCTCGTAGGCCTTGGTTAAGTGACACTGTCCTATAAAAGAATATATATTATGGGTATCACCACAAAAGATTTGCAGTTAATCCTGTAGACACTTTTGAAATTATATCTTTATTTTCAGAAAATTGTGTGGCAAAAATAAATGAATAACTTCATCTAGAGCGTACACACATGCAGTTTGATATCTTCATAGAATTACTGAGCCTTTACCAACTGTGAAAGCAAGAAAGACAGTGAGTAATAATCAAGCAAGAAATATATCAGAGAATCTTACTGAACACAGCCTTGGGATTCTGTTTTGCTCGAAGAACAGGAGTTTCAGAAGCAATGAAATGTTTTTGATTTAAGTCACTGTTCTTTCAGATTTATCTCATTTATCTCAAAAGTGAAAATGCCGATTTATAACTTGTCCCTAGAAGTTGCTTGAAGTAAAAAACAAAACAGGACAATGTGATGAATTATAAATTAGGAAAACTGGATTCTTATCCCAGCTCTGATAATTATAGTGATGATAATATAGGAGCATAGCTTAATGGCTCGAGCCTTCATTTTCTAACACATGAAATGAACATGCAAATGTTAACACCACTTAAAACACAGGGTAGTTATTTTGGCTAAATGAAGAGCAAAAATTACTTAGCCTGGCAAATGATGCTCTTTTCAACCTGATTGAAACTGGCTTCTTGCACCTTGCTTGTTAGCCTTCTTACCCACCTTCTGACTTCTACCCCACTTTCCCCAATATACACAGACATTTGTTCTACACTTACAGCACCAAATTAATCATTACTTCTTGCTTTTTGAAAACACTAAAGCTTTTAATACTTATGAATAAAGTGAGAATAATAATTTTGAAATATATGCTTGTGTTTTTCCTTGTTTGCATTTCATTGTGTGCTATCTTCTTACTATGTTTTCAAGAGGAATTATTTGTCTTAGAGGGGAGCAGAATTTTTATATCAAGAAGATAAAGAGAAGGGATTTGTGTGTGAGACTTTGACACTCAAAATCAAATCTGGGGAGTCCATGGTAAAACAGTGGTTCTGAAAGGCAGGCTTTGGAATGAAAACACTCTTTAGAAAATATCTTAGCTCATATTCACATCAGGAGCTGGTTCTGGAAATCTTAGACATAAAGAGAAATTCCTCTCCAAAATGGAAGGAATAGTCTATGTCTTCTGGCCCAGGGTCTGGGAAGAAAAAACAAGGGTTCTCAGATCTGCAGTGTGTCCTATCTTCGCTTCTCGGAGGCAAAATCCCAAGAAGAAAGAGCGATTTCTTGAACTTGAATAAAAAGTCAAAAGCGTTAGAGGACTGCCATGCAGGATGATGGCATGATAGCATCATAGCCTTAGTAGCTAGAGCAAAGATGCAGTTGCATAGTGACCTGAAGCAGTCCTCCTGGCTCCAGGTGCGATGCACACAATAGAGAAAGGACCGCTAAGTTCTTGCACATCTCAAGGGGAAATGAAGAACTAATAATAGCAAGCACACGTTGCCTGTAAACTTGCCAGGCATCCTTCTTAGCATTTCGTAGCTATTAACTCACTTAACCTATGCAACCACATACTGAAGAAGAACCCCATTTGACAAAGAAGAAAATGTAGATGTGTGTCATTTAAGTAATTTCCCCACTGAGATGTAGTTATTGAGTATTAGAACTTCTTTGCAGAAGGGTTGAATGACACCATGTTAGCTGAGGGCTTTAGGGTGAGCTGCTTGGTTCAGTGATAAAGAAGAGTGAAAGCCAAAATTCAAGGGGTATCCATACTGCCAGTGAGAAAGAAATTAGCAAGGAGGACCACTGGGTCTGATAAGGCTAAGAGATCATGTTGCGGAGGAGGCCAGGTTGTGGTCCTACCTGGCCAACACCACACTTGGTAGCGTCGGTGAATGAGAATCTGCCAAGGCAGAAATTAGCAGAGAGACCACCCAAGTACTTCTCCCTCACTGCCATTCAGTCCTTCAGTTTCCCCTACACTCAGTCATTGACTTGAGAAGGCAGTAGAGAAGGAAAAATGGCTCGGACCTGGAACTGAACTTGAAACTATTTATTTATCCATTAGAGGCTACTTTGAATTTAAAAAAAAAACTAGGTTAAAGGACACTGGTTCTATTGATTGCCAGTATTTTTTGGCAGCTCCTCCACTTTTCAGTGAGAATGGAACATCAGCTTGTTATGAAAAATAAACAAGCTAGGCATAACTGTATTACAGTGTGGGTAAAATTCTGCTCTTTTCTTTTGTGCATCCGTATTTGCTGTTGTATCTGCTGTAAGACCCTTTCTCTTTCCCTTATCTGGCAAAGTCTAACTCATCTGTAAGTCCTAATGCAAGTGTCACATTCTTTATGAGAAATATTCCCAGAAGTACAGACAGAGTTAGTGACATCATATGCTTCTAAAGCACATAGTCCATGTACCTCTATTATATTGTATGACATCCACCTATTAGTCTGTCTCTTTCCCTAGACTCTGAACACCTGCATATTGTGAGCCTCAATCACTGATTATGAAACGAATCAACAACCAAATGGGAAGGTTTATGTGAATGTCATGGGATCCAAGGATCCATCTCCTTTGTTGTTCAGTTGCTCAGCTGTGTCTAACTCTTTGTGATCCCATGGACTACAGCACACCAGGTTTCCCTGTCCTTCACTGTCTCCTAGAGTTTGCTCAAACTCGTGTCCATTGAGTCAATGATTCCATCCAACCATCTCATCCTCTGTCACCCCTTCTCCTCCTGCCCTCAATCTTGCCCAGCATCAGGGTCTTTTCCAGTGAGTTGACTCTTCCATCATGTGGCCACAGTACTGGAGCTTCAGCTTTGGCATCAACCCTTCCAATGAATATTCAGAGTGGATTTCCTTTAGGATTAACTCTTAGACCCCAAAGTTATACAGTTGAGGACACAGAAAATATTTGCTAAATAATAGCTGGGTTTTTACTTGAGTCTTGATGTTTTTGCATTAGACAGTCTGAGGACTCAAATGTTAAGAGTCCCCCAAAATCATTTAAAAAGCTTGGTGAATGACATATCTATTTTCCTCTCATAGAATGCCAACGCCATAAGGAGAGAAAATTTTGTCTGTTTTCTTCATTCACATATCCCTAGTGCCTTGAACCATGCCAATTATTTATGAGTGGGTGCAATAATTGTTGACTTGAAAAAAAGTTATTTCAGTTATTGGAATTTCCAGTTATTGGAAATTTCCAGTTGTTGGAAATTTCCAGTTTCCATTTATTGGAAACTCTACCTGCAGACACAGAAATCCCAGGGGATATATCTGGTTCATGCTCCATTGAAGCTTCCCTTTCAGCTATGTACCAGTTGCTTAATAGAAACAGGAAGTTACATTTTACTGCCATTTCCTTGAAAATCACTAGTAATACAATTTCTTCGAAAATTGCCTGTAACGACTACAATAGCCTGAGCGAATTCTGTCTCTTCCCAGACATAATTTCATGAGCAACAGTGCTTCTAGGGAGTTATCGTTCCACATAACTTTGATTGAAATCTGTTCAGTCTGACTCCCTCCTCGCTCTATCAGATTATAACTTCCCCATCTGTGGTA
This sequence comes from Muntiacus reevesi, assembly GCF_963930625.1. NCBI lineage: Eukaryota > Metazoa > Chordata > Mammalia > Artiodactyla > Cervidae > Muntiacus > Muntiacus reevesi. The sequence goes on from NC_089254.1 coordinate 10,564,931, forward strand.
CCTCTCTTCAAACAGCCATTTTGCTTATAATGAAGGTTAATGGCTGGCTGTTGACTCAAGGGTGAGGTGGTGCTATGTCACATCCTCCCAGCAAGTTGCATAGGACAGAAGGTCTACGACCATTATCTAGCCTGGACTCTTATAGAATTTGAGGATGATTTTTTTTTTTTCCAAATCCCATTTTCAAATGAATAGTCGTTGAAATGGCATGCTTTTTACTGATTCATTGATGTTGCAAACTGAAAAACTGAGTGTAAAACTGAAAAACATCTAGGAAGATATTACAAGAAGAAAATGACATTTATAGCTGCATCTGCTTGGACATTTTAAAATTTATAATTGAACTATAATTCAGGTTTCAAGAACAATATGCCTTCACCTGTACACGATCACTTATTATGAAAAGTATCTTTGATTTTTCTGACTTTCCCCACTTCACGCGAGTTTGGCTTAGATTCTCACACTGATGTCATCTAGGTTTACAGACATTAAGGCACACTGAGCCATAATCCCCCTCGTTCTAATTGCTTTTGAATCTTAACAGAAGTTGGGTACTGGAAAAATGTAAGATCAGGGTGGCGAAAGCAAAATTGGGCTTTTTTGTGTCGGGCATAAACATAAAACACAAAATATAATAGAGAAACAACATTGTAACAAATTCAATAAAGACTTTAAAAAATGGTCCACATCAAAAAATCTTTAAAAACAAAAAACACCAGATGGGTCAGTCCAGAAGAAAACTGTATTTCTAAAACATCTATTTTATCCTGTGCAATAACATTTATTGTATAATTAAATCTTCACAAAAGCCCCTAATTAACATAAAGTGTGAGTCTTCCCATCTTATAATGAGGACAGTGAAGTTCAGGGAGTTTAAATAACTTGCTCTGATAGGTACAGTTAGTAAGTAACCCAACAAAGATTAAAACCTAAATCTATCCAATTGCAAAGCCAATACCACACTGCAGAGTTTTAAAACTGTAGGCTTAAGTGCACGTATGTATACAAAGAACAGCCTTTGCAGTGCAATCCTTGAGAACCATGAAATGTTAAAGAATCTAAATCTCTTCACTCACTCCTTCACCACTTCACCCCTAGTCTTTCATCCGTTCCTAAAGGATAGTCTTGTGTTTTCTTCCTCTTGCCACCAAAGTTCACTTGGGTAATGTTTTAAATTAGTTTTTACTGGCCTGTTGTTGATCTGCAGTGTTGTGTTAGCTTCTACTGTACACAAAGCGAATCCCCCGCACACACGCAAATCTCCCCTCTCCTTTGGACTTCCTTCCCATCCAGGTCCCCGCAGAGCACTGAGGGGGTCCCCTGTGCTGTATGGTATGTCCTCATCAGGTACCTATTTATCCCTAGTATCAACAGTGCGTAAGTGTCAATCTCCACCTTCCAATTCCTCCCACCCCCAAGTAATTATTTTGATATGAGGTAAACAGCTATTAAATATTATTTTGTTTGCTTATTTTGTTTTTCTAAGTGCTGTTTTCATTTATTATGTATTTGATTATATTTTTGTTATTTATTTGCATTATGATATTGTGACAGAGGAGGTGATTTGTATACAATGCTGTGCTTAATCACTGCATATTGAACAATATACCTATCAATCAATTCTTTAGTATCAAGTAATTAAATAATTGTTTTGTATGCTTTTTCTGGAGAAGAAAATGCAGAGATACTTGTAATGTTGCTATATAGATGTACTTATGCATTTTAGAAATATTTGGGGGAATTAGATCAGCTTTGTCAAGGAGCTGGGAGTGCATCATCATTTTTTCTACTTAGAAGAAAAGATAGAAGGGCAAATGTGCCAGCAACTGCACTAGGACCTTATTAGTATCCTGTGCATCCTATGCATAGGATGCATTCTTATTAGGACCTTATCAGTATCCTATGCATCCTAGCATGCACTAGCACCTCTTATTAGCACAAGAGGTGAGAAAAATTTTTACATTTTTTTGTCATTCCTTGTTTATGTTCCAAGAGTGAATATAAATAAATTCCTCAAAATGGAAAGGGTCTATGCCTCCCTAAGTGAGGGGAGTGGTGGGAGAAGAACTTAGGGTGAAAAGGTAGTGTCATGTTGGGTTGTTCTGAGGAACTAATGGTGTGATTTCCTGTGAGAGTACTAGGTAAATACAAGTCACAGTGAAATGTTAGTCATTGTTTGAAATACTTGGTTGGAAGAATCTCAGCGCACTTGACACAATATTTTGTACTTAATTTTGACAATTTCCAATTAATAGTAGAAAATTTCAGATGAAGGGAAAGTAAATTGACTTACTTTAAGTTATAATTGTTTGTGATTAAACCATTGTCAGCGAGTTTTGAGAGTCCCTGTGTGATACATACTGAGTGTTCACCAAGTTAAACTGGCAAAGTACACACAGCACATGGGCCAAATCCATTCTACCACCTGTTTTTGTAAATAAAGTTTTATCGGCACACAGCCACACTCATTCATTCATGCATTATCTCTGGTTTCTTTTTTTACTCCAGCAGGTGAGTTGGTAGTTGCAACCTAATCCTTATGGCTCACAAACCTACAGTATTTACTCTCTGGTCCTTTGTAGAAAATGTGTACCTAGACCTCAGCTAGAGAATGAAGATGTTGTAATACACTGAATATTTTATCATACTCTGAACTCATCCTGAAACAGAGTAAATTATAAAATCATTATCAAACATACAAATTCAGTGTGTTTCAGATACAAGTTGAATGGCATATAAAAATTTTAACGTGAAACAGCTTTGCATAGCACTAAGTTCAAGAGTACCTAATTTATAAGGCTTTGTTATAATACTGATTTCTCAATAATGGTGTTTTATGGCTTAGAAGCTGATGAAATAGTGAGGAAAATCTTAGAACGGGGCTTTTTTTTGCATATGCACAATGTCTATAATTAATCTAAGTTATTGATTATATGCAAATATAAAACTGAAGGATGTAAAAATTTCAGTGATTCAGTAGACTTCTATTTCTTTCTGGCTGTCTAAAACACTTTTGGGAAATACCTCTCTTCTACTCCCTCTGATTTGGGACAGTTAATCATACAGCATCAACTCACTGATGATAAGAGTGAATATGTAGTCCAAACAAGGGCCCTTCAAAGTTCTCGGGAATTGATATGGATGTTGGTGTAGGCCCAATTGCCTCTTCTCTGTGAAATCACCAGTTGTAAGGACTGGGGCTTCCTATGAGTATTTTTGACTGATATTGAAGCTAACCAAATAGCCGCAGAGTAGAGATGAAAAAGCGTCTTAGTACTATCATGTAAATCTCTGAATTCAACCATGTTCAAAGTAATCTTGACTTTTTAGTATACTTACTCACTAAAGTCCCTTGTTTTAATTAATCTGGTTTGACTTGGGTTTTTGTCTTTTGCAATTAAAGATATCTAATTAGTTTAGACACAACTGCTGGATCCTTCCCTGATGGTTCATCGGGTAAAGAATACATCTGTGATGCAGGAGACAGGAGACAGGTTCAGTTTCTGGTTTGGGAGGAGGAAATGGCAACTCACTGCAGTCTTCTTGCCTGAAAGCACACATACATGAGAACTTAAGGTGAATTTTCTCTTTGTGCTTTCTGTGTTATTGCTTATATGTATTGCTTGGCAAAATATTATCGAGACCAAGACTTTTTATTTTTCCTTGCCAGTGATAGGCAAAATCCTCACATCAGAGCAAAAGAGAATAGCTTGATGACATGATGTGCTATGAAAAGTTTTAACAGTGTCTTATATGTTGTAACAGACCCCAAAATACAAATTAGACAGACACAAACTACAAATTTAGACAATTTAGAATGCACTCATGAAGATGGTTTTTAATAACTTGGCTCAGAACTGGAAACATGCCCAGAGATTCAAATGACATTAATAACAAGCAAATAACTAGGGTTTCCTGGTACCTACAGTGTAGCATGATCTTGTCATACACAGAATGCAGAGTGCAAGGCCTGGATTTGAAGTTGTATTAATTCTATCATATGGATGATTATTCTAAATACCAGCTTCAGTAAATATAATGTTATCGATAAGTATATAAAGGTATTTGTAATTTTAAGCCTTGTTAAAGTTTCCAAAGAAGTACCTTCATATATCCCCTTCATATAAAGGAGCTTATAACTTAGTTTTGGAAAGGTGTTTATATGCAATAGCCAAGTGAAGAAGGCCAGGTGGAAAGTTGTCTGTCCATACAATGTAATTTTAACCGCATTTAAGAAAATTCCTGTTCTGTACAGTATGCTCATAAACTCAGACAAACTTAGCCTTAATAACGTTATTTCTATGGAGTCGAGGCTTTATATTCCAAATGACTTTGGAGATGGCATGTGTTGACTCACCTGCTCATTGAGATGTAAGAGATTTATGAGCAGTTCTTCCCTTAATAAAATTTCAAAGGGCCAAGAGTGAAACAGGAATGACGCTGAAAACAGTTAGCTTAAATCACATTTTTGTTCAAGGAAGGTCCAATAACTAACAATAATACAAGGCCAAATGCCAATCAGATTGAAACCAGGACTCTAAGAGCCATTTGTTTTAAAAAAGAGACCCCCAAAATCTAATATGCAGTGGTAATTAAGGAAAATTTGATGGGAAAAAAAGTAAATAAAAAAGTAAATAAAACTGCAACATTGCCAAATTAAAGGGCAAGAAAAAGCCAATGATTATAATTTCTTCACCCCAAATCTAGTCTGTTGCCAAAAAGACCAGTCAAATTTCTCTGAAAAGTAGGTAGAAGTCATAGAAAAATAATTCGAAGGTCTCAGGCTCATTGGAGGAAGTATAGAACAGGGTTTTTGTTGAAGACTGTCTCCAGCGAGGCAGTATCAGGGACTTCGTTCCATAGGGCACCCTGGCCCGACAAGCTCAAGCCTACAGCCCCACTGTGTTTTCTGACCTCACACTTCCAGACCCACAAAGTCAAGGTCTGGTCCTTTTGATCTCTTTTGAAATTCTATGGGAAGCAAATCTGTGACACAAACTATTACTACTTGTCTTATTTGGAGTATATGGGAAAATCAAGATGCCCAAAATCACATGGTGAAAACTGATAACAGAAACAACTATCATTATAAATCTCTCCTGGGTTTCTAAAAGAAAGTGCTCTTTAAATAGACCACACTAAAACCTGCTTGTGTTTTGGTCCCCGAAGAACTTCACCTCAATTCCCTTTTCTGCTTCTTCTTGTTGCCATCTTATGGAGAGAGCTGAATGTGTGCCATGTTAAAAATTTAATGGCATATTCAGGGCTTCTTTGATAACTCAGTCGGAAAGAATCCACCTGCAGTGCAGGAGACCCCAGTTCAATTCCTGGGTCAGGAAGATCCACTGGAGAAGGAAAAGTCTACCCACTCCAGTATTCTGGCCTGGAGAATTCCATGGACTGTATAGTCCACGGGGCTGCAAAGAGTCGGACACAACTGAGTGACTTTCATTCACTCACTCACTCACTCTAATGATTTCACAAGAGAAATAGAAATTTCCACACGTGAATGGATAGATATTTTGTCTTCTTTCTTGTGAAATGTCTGGTGTGTGAGTGAGTGAGTGAAAGTCACTCAGTCATGTCCAACTCTGTAACCCCATGGCCTATACATTCCATGGGATTCTCCAGGCCAGAATACTGGAGTGGGTAGTCTTTTCCTTCTCCAGCAGATCTTCCCAACCCAGGGATTGAACCCAGGTCTCCCGCATTGCAGGTGGATTCTTTACCAGCTGAGCCACAAGGGAAGCCCAAGAATACTGGAGTGGGTAGCCTATCCCTTCTCCAGGTGATCTTCCTGACCCAGGAATCGAACTAGGGTCTCCTGCATTGCAGGTGGCTTCTTTACCAACTGAGCTATTAGGGAAGCGACTGGTGTGTAGTAGATGCTAAAACATAAACATAATGTATTCACATGTTCTCATGACTTGACATACAGATGTATTTCTATAGAAATAGAATGCTGATAGCAGTATTAAAGCTTCAAATAAGCATAGTTAGGGAATAAGGAATAATTTCTATTCAGTGTTGTGAAAATCATTCAGAGTGGAGAACTGAGGAGTAAAACAGAAATAAAATAAGCATCAGACAAGTGTGAAACTCTTTTTTATATAAATGTACATGTCTATTTTGGGCTCCCCTGGTGGCTCAGTGGTAAAGAATCCGCCTGCAATGCAGGAAATGTAGGTTCGATCCAGGGCACAGGCAACCTACTCCAGTATTCTTGCCTGGAGAATCCCATGGACAGAGAAGCCTGGCAGGCTACAGTCCATAGTGTCACAGAGTCGGACGTGACTGAAGCGACTTAACAAGCACCCATGCATGATCACTAAGACAACTTCCATCTGCAGGTTTCTGTTTTCCTGGCTTCTCAACTTCTCTTTCATCATTAAGAATTTTACAATCATTGCTTGAAATTTACTGTAAGAATGTCAGAGTCCTATGACTCCTTTTTCAGTCACTCCTGCTGACTTGCCATCCTGACATATTTTTTAATGTTTCTTTTCTTTAATTCCTGCCAGATTTTATATTGTGTCTCTGTGGTACTATAGAGAATTCCTTGAGCTATTGCAATTCCTTCCTTTTCCGAGACTGCAAAGACCAGGTACCTGTACGAAAAGCGACATCACTTTACAACTGAAATTAATTGAATCAAAGAGTAATGCAGAACAGCCTCCTCAATGAAACAAGAAATAGCCAAGGGATTCCCTGTGATCTGTCCTCATTTCATTTAAAATATGCTATCTTACATTCACAAAGATGTGTTTATAGATAGAAGAGATAATTTGTTAAATTGACTCAACATGGTTAAGAACAAAACTGTTGGAACCATTTTTTCCCCTTAAATAATAAGTCAAAATAAACTAGCTAAAAACATACATGCTTTTATTTGCGTGAATGCTAAGTGGCTTCACTTGTGTCTGACTCTTTGCAACCTGATGGACTGTAGCCTGCCAGGCTTCTCTGTCCAGTGGATTTTTTTTTAAGGCAAGAATACTGAAGTGGGTCACCATGGCCTACTCCAGGGGATCTTCCCCTCCCAGGGATTGACCCCGTGTCTCTCACGTCTCCTGCATTGGCAGGCAGGTTCTTTACTACTAGCATCACCTGGGAAGCCCCACCCAGGGATGACACCCTGGTCTCCTGCGTTGCAGGCACATTCTTAACCATCTGATGAAGCACCAGGGAAGCCCAGGCTTTTGTTTGCTCACTTTCATGGCCTCTGGCACATTTCTGAAATGGAGCTAACAGGCTCTTTTGTTTGGTAGATGTGTGTTAATTGATGTTTCTTTCTTTCTTTTTTTAATTTTGATGTGGGTCTCTTTTTTAACAACTTTTTCTCTAGGAGCTTTGTTTTTCTCTTTTATTTATTCATTTTATTTTTTGGTTGCAGTGGGTCTTCGTTGGTGCGGAGGCATTCCTCTAAATGTAGTGAGTGTGGGCTACTCTCTAGTCATATGCAGCCTTCTCCCTGGGGTGGCTTCTCCTGTTGCGGAGCATGGGCTCTGGGGCATGCGGGCCTCAGTAGTTCTAGCACGTGGGCTCAGTAGTTGCAGCTCTGAGGCTGTAGGTCACAGTCTCAGGAGTTGTGGTACCCAGGCTTAGTTGCTGTCTGCAGCCTGTGGGATCATCCTGGATCAGGGATCGAACCTGTGTCTCCTGTACTGGCAGGCAGATTCTTTACCACTAAACCACCAGGGAAGCCCAATTTGGTTATTAATCAGTATCTAATGAGCAAGTATTGGATGTATGGAATTTGAAAGTGATTCTAAGTAGACTTTTTTCTTTTTAATACTTAGATTACTCAAAGTATTAATAAGAGGGTTTTAAACAGGAAGTTTAAAGGCTGTCCATAGGAGTTACTCCATGCTCTTTTTTGATAAAAATGAAAGAAATTATAGTTGAACAAATTTGATGATCTTTCTAAAGTGAGCAGAGTTCTGCTGTATTGGATTTCTAAAATTCAGTTACCATACCAAATGATTTCAAAAGGATTTTCTTAGATATGTGCTGCAAAAGAACATCTGAAATACAGCTATTTGCAGATAATGTCACAACCCCAAGAAGTTCTTTAGGAGTGAAATAGATATGACAGGTAAGAGATGGTGGGTGATGGGAGTGATGGGTGTGTAGTAGGTAAAAACACTATTTCTCCTGTAGTGTATTTATTCTTTGTGCCAATGTTGTGATTGCATAAGAATTAAGGTGCAACCATTATTATGACCTTAAAATGCAGATTTGAACAAGATTTCTTCTGAGGATCTGCTTGTGTCTTGGGGAGAGAAATGGGAAGGGAAGATCCATTGCAGTAAGTCACCATGGATCACTTCATAGTGATTTAAGCTTATGGATCTTATTCAGTGACTCCCAAGCCTGGCTTCAAAACTGGACCACTTGAAAAGTTTTTTATTTTTTTATTTTTTTTCATTTATTTTTATTAGTTGGAGGCTAATTACTTTACAATATTGTAGTGGTTTTTGCCATACATTGACATGAATCAGCCATGATGCAGATTCCTTGGCCTCACTGCAGACTCTCTGGACACTGCAAGATAGAACCACATTCAGAGGAGACTGGAAATGGGGACACTCACACTCCTCACACTCAATCTAGAGGTTAGAAAAATGGGGATGATAGGCTTTATTAAAATATCTTTCTGCTTTTATTGGGATTCAGAAGGTTAAAAGACCAATCTTTGGAAAAGATATTTAATATTTGGTTGTATTTTTAGTAATTATTTCCTTTTTGGTTCTACTAAGTTTTGAGCAAATTTTGTTTGGGTTTGTTTTTAGTTTATTTTTATAGTGACAACCTTTCAGCTTTGCTGAGGGGAACAAGGAAAAGGATTTAGGCTCTTGATTTTAAATATAAATCATATTCCTAGAGGATTAAACTCAGGTGATGTTTAATATTTTTTAGGATGAAAGTAAGATAATTTCATATGCATATTAATCGCCTGGTAATGTGCTAAGTATTTTGTAAGTGTAAATCAACAGAAGTGTCCTGTAGCCTTTTATAGGCGAGAAAGTTGAGAATCAGCAAGGCTAAGTAATTTACCAAAGACCATACAACATCAAAGGATGAATCTAAATTTAGGTTGGCTTTATAGCTCACAGAAGCTCTTAATAACAGGTTGTATTACTTCAGAATGAAAAGCACTCCATGGAGACCTGACAGAACAGAAATATTGGGGATTCTTTCCAGATTTCATATGTGGTCAAGTTATAACAAGATTTTTCATCTTACAAAGAGAAAAACCAGTATGCTTTCTTTGATTGTAAACCTGCAGAACCGATTCTTATAACTTTATCATTTTAAAAATAATATATGTTTACATAATACAAAAATAGTATTTTAAATTGATTGATTGGAATATGTCATGTTTATGCACACAATCAAAAAACCCTTATATTTTATTTTACTTATAAAATAGTGCTTTTTAGAATTGTATTGCCATGCTTCATTTTATTCTTGGAGGGATATGTCTTTCTAAATCTTTCATTAGAATATTTACCATCCTCTATCACAGATTATTTGGTGCATGCTGCATGTGGTGTTCTGTTTCACAGTGATTGTTTTGGGTGAATATCTAAGCTATTTGTTAATTTTATATTACTCTTGAGGAAACAAATGAAAAGCTTACTCCCTTACACATCTGGTGCCATTTCAGAATTAGATGATAAATGAATATATTAAAACCTTCAAATCCATTCTCTGCCATAACAGATTGCATTTGAAAGACATTTTGAAATATTGGAGAGAATATTTCCATAAAATGTTGGCAAAAAGAAGAATTGTCTATATTTTGCATCAAATTTAGGGAATATACTAAGGAAGTCAAGAAATTTTCCAAATCAGACACTAATATCCCTGTCAAGCTTCCTACATAGTAAAGATTTTTTTTTTAAGTTTAGCTTGAAATGATGCTTTCATTTCAGTAACTTTATTTAGGAAGTTTCCTGTTACTATTTCAAAGTGACATTGATTTCCCAGTAATGCACATATGATTATAATTTTATGAGATATGCCTTGCCATATGTTCTACATTTCTGAATCAGTTTTATCAGTTTCACTACGATAAGCTAACTATGAGGGTTTCAACTCTTCTCATCCTTGGTGACATATGATGTCATCTGTCATTTTCAGGTTAGCCCTTTGGATGAAGCTGTGCAAGTATAAAATTGTGTTTTCTAAACTTATCGTTACCATGGGGAAAGGGTGTGAGGAAGGGATAGTTAGGGAGTTTGGGATGGACATATACACACTGCTATATTTAAAATGGATAACAGACAAAAACACATTGTATAGCACAGGGAACTCTGCTCAGTATTCTATAGTAATCTATATGGGAAAAGAATTTGAAGAAGAATAGATACATGCATATGTATAACTGAACCACTTGGCTGTACACCTAAAACCAACACAAGTTTGTTAATCAACTATATTCTAATATACAATAAAAAGTGAAAAAGCATAAATAAAATTATGGTTTTGGTTTGTACTACACTAAGTCAAATACCTTATCATATAGGTACTGACCATTTGTAGATTAGTTTTTGTGATATACATATTTAAATCTTTTGTGAAGTTTTTTTACTTTAAAAATTATTTTGTGAAGATTCTTTATATATTCTGGACATAAATCCTTTGCCCAATATAAGTCTTCAAAAACTCTTCTCCAATCTATGTCCCACCATTATGCTCTCAACAATGTGCTAATCACTCAGTCATGTCTGACTCTTTCCAACTCCACGGACTGTAGCCTCCCCAGACTCCTCTGTCCCTGGGATTTTCCAGGCAAGAATACAGGAGTGGGTTGCCATTTCCTCCTCCAGGGACAAAGATACTCCTCAACAATATCTTTGGATAAATAGCCACTTTAAATTTTAATGTAATGCAGTTTGTCCCATTTTCTCTTTATGATTGATGCTTTTTTGTACTTTAAAAAAACCTTTTACCTATCCCGAGATTATGAACACTTCTCCATATGCTTTCTTTTAAAAGTATTATAGTTTCACTTTTCACATTTAGGTCTATAATTCATGTCATAATTTTGTGTGTAGTATAAAGAATGGGTCTAGATAGATAGATAGGGACATCCAATTGATTCAGCATTGTTTTTGGAAAGATCATTCTGTTTCCACTGCAGTGACAGGTCAACTTAACCCTTGTATTGCAGAATTGTGAATCCTTTTCTGTATTGGTCTTTTTGTTTATCTGTGCACCAGTCCAACACCATCTTAAATATTAGAGCATTATAATAGGTCATGTCTGATTTTTCTGCTGTTTGATAATTTGCCGTGAGTATTCTTGGTCTTTTGACTTTCCATATAAATTTTAGAATCAGCTGTTGATTTTCAAAAAATATATTAGCTGGAAATTTGATTGGGATTACATTGTACCTAAAAACTAATTTAAGGAGACCAGACATTTAAAAATGTTGAGTCATCTAATCTATGAAGATTATGTATCCCTTCATAATCTCTTTTGTTTTTGTACTTTTCAATATAGTTATTATACACATTTTCCATTAGATTTATTTCCAGGTGGTTGAAATTTTTGTTTTAACATTATAAAGGTAATTTAAAAAAAACATTACTTTTTTCTGTATCAGACTTGCTATGTTCACTTATTTCTAATAACTGTAGATTCTGTTGGATTTTCTGCACACATGTTATCTGAAAATAATGGAAACTTACTTTTTCATTTCCAGTGTCAGAGTCTTTTATTTTCTTTTCCTTGCCTTATTGCACTGGAGACAAATTCTAGTCTGATTTTGAACAGAAGTGATGACAGAGAACATCATCGTGTCTTTCCTATTTCAGGGGGAAGATGTCACCATTCACTGTGGTGTTTGCCGTATGTTCTTTTGCAGGTATTCTTTTTTTCATATTGAGGGTATTCCTTATTACTTCTTATTTTCTAAGAATCCCATTGGAGGGTTCACTGTGTTCTCCATACTCTTCCTTTCTTTTCAGCAAATCTTTGTCTTTTAAGCACCCTGTCTTAGAAAAATAAATCTCTTGCTCTTCAGAGTTATTTTACCTTCTTTACTTCTCATTGCTTCCACAGCTCTACAAATGTCTGTATAACCATGACACTTTGAATTTATCTCACTTTACCTAGTTATTGCAGGAGGATCATTAGCGTGCTGTAACCTAATTCATCCTGCTCAGAAGTTTTGTATTCTTAATGTTTTAATATTTCAAATCTTAGTATTTTAAAACTTCAGTCACTTCATTTCAGTTCAATTGCTCAGTTATGTATGACTTTTTGTGACCCCATGAACTGCAGCACGCCAGGCTTCCCTCCCTGTCCATCACCAACTCCCAGAGCTTGCTCAAACTCAGGTCCATCGAGTCGTTGATGCCATCCAACCATCTCATTCTCTGTTGTCTCCTTCTCCTCCTGCCTTCAATCACTTCATTTAATCATTATCTATTTTAAGTTCCTTCTGGGTAAAATTTTATTTCTTTACTTTGCAAAGTAGGGTTTGCTCTTCTGTTGGGGAATTTTAAGGCAAATACTTTTGTAACACTTTTTGCTTCCTTTTAAAGAATCTTTTATTGTGTGAGTTATATTTTCTTGTTGGATACCTAGGGCAAATACAGAATACTAGCTTTCAACCTTTTTCTTCTGCTTTTACATACATGAGGGATGACATTCATTTGTATATTACATTCCATCAACATACCTAGAACATAATATAATTCTCATGTCAGAAGTGTTAGTCTGGTTTTGTGCTTTAATTTTTTATTTCTTATTTCTCTCACATTGACATTTCAATTACTTGAAAGAATCTGCATATGGTTAACCTGTTATTCTTATTTCTAATATTTCTCTGAATTATCATTTTTGTCAATACAAATTGTATTTTGATAGAAAGATGAGCTTCAGACATATCTGGAGCTATATCTTAGCTCCAAACTCCACTCCAAGCACTTGAGATGTCAAATGGGTCTGAATCAAAGTCTTTCTTTTGTCATAGAAATGAAAACTCTGAAATATATTTATGTCAGATGGAGTGTCATTACACTCCCAGATAGAAATGGCTTATAGGATCGTCTGCTGCAAGGACCTTCTTACTTAATAGAATCAAGGTGAACAAACTGGAAAGAATGATTTGTCCATCAAGTACACTTATGCTAAAATAAATGAAAATTTTATGCTAAATAAGTACTGCTGCTGCCAAGTCGCTTCAGTCGTGTCTGACTCTGTGCGATCCCGTAGATGGTAGCCCACCAGGCTCCCCCATTCCTGGGATTCTCCAGGCAAGAACACTGGAGTGGGTTGCCATTTCCTTCTCCAATGCATGAAAGTGAAAAGTGAAAGTGAAGACTCTCAGTCGTGTCTGACTCTTAGGGACCCCATGGACTGCAGCCTACCAGGCTCCTCTGTCCTTGGGATTGTCCAGGCAGGAGTACTGGAGTGGGTTGCCATTGCCTTCTCTGTAAATAGTGCATGCTGTGTTAAAATGATCTTACTGATATCTAAAACTCTAGAATATTCCTTAGGGTTTAGACTATTTCTGTAAAAGTTACTGAAAATGTTAAATTTCAGAACTCAATTTTTCCATAAGATTAATTATTTAAAAACAAGATTATGCTTGATAAAAAGAAACTGATTTGGCTTGAAATTTGGCACATGTGAACATGATATTTTCCTGATTAGTTTTTAACTTATTTTTTTTACTGTAGTTGATTTACAATGCTGTGTCAATCTCTGCTGTACAACAAAGTGACTTAGTTATAAAAATATAGACATTCTTTTTTATTAATTTTTAAAACAATAATATCCCCTATATATCTAGCAGGATAATGTCAGTTTCCTTTAAATCTATATTCTCATCTGTGCCAGGCACAGATTTCCTGCACTCTGACAATGAAGTTTTTCTTATTTATTTTTCCCTTATTTTTGTTAGACCAGAATAATATCAGATGTACACCATTCCTCTTCTAGAATATTTATAAAATATTTATTGAAGCCCTCCTATGTGCTGTGTTACATCCTATGAAAATCATATTCCAAGTGTAATGGTTGACCTCTGAATTCAAGTAAGTTACATTTTTTTTTTAAACCTTGTGTAATTATATAAGGTGAAAAATAGATAGGCAGTCTGATATAGGACATTATTTCTCAAAATATTGTTTTGGAATATATACATCAGGTTATCTGGATTGCTTGCCAAAGTTGTTGATTCTGAAGCCCTTTACGGACAAAATTAACCAGAATATCTGTGAGTTAGGATGGGGCGTATGCTCTTTATACAATTTTCCCTTATTTTGCTGTACATGTAAAACTTAAGGATTAGTGGTAAGGCAGTAAAAGCTTGGAACCAAATTATCATTAAATTAAATAATGTCATTATTAATTAAATGTATGATCTTCAGAAAGATTTTTTAGCCTCTCTTCAGCTCATTTTCTTATATTTAAATAGGGATAATATTTGTAGGTGGGAAAATCTGATATAATGTATACATGCTGACCAGTATCGAGCATGTCACATCATGATTGCTCAGTAATGCTATCATTAACATGCTTTAAAAAATAGCCAGAAATTATGTTGGAAAGTAAAAAACGGCTCACAAAAGATTTCCACTGACATTTAGAATAGGTTATTTTGCAGGAAACATGTTCCCACAAAACACCTTTAAAGGCTGTTAAATGTTTTTAGAAAATCAGCAAAGGCATTAGAAATCTACCAAAACAGTTAAGGCTTGAGGGAGGGAGGTTTTAGAAAGAAGGGAACAGAGATGAGATGACTGTTACAGGTAGTATTTCCAAAGGGATATTTACCAGTTCTGAATGAGGGAACTGGGATATTCACCCACCAACTTTTGTTTGCTGGGGTTGGGAGGTAGGGGGTTAACTCCAGACTACCACATGCACGGGCAAGAGTAGCTTTGGGGAAAGCCCAGTCTTCCCAGGTGGCACAGTGGTAAGGAGTCCCCGTGCCAGTGCTGGAGAAGCAAGAGATGCAGGTCCAACCTCTGGGCTGGGAAGGTGCCCTGGAGTAGGAAATGGCAGCCCACTTCACTATTCTTGCCTGGGAAATTCTGTGGACAGAGGAGCCTGGTGGACTACAGTCCATAAGGTGGCAAAGAGCCAAACACGACTGAGCAGGCATATCACCATCATCTGGGACAAAGAGATGCAAATACCAGTAATTGAAAGAATAGAATCTGCTGAATGAAGCTTTACTCCAGTAAAGCTGGAGTGAGATGAAAAATACTGTTGAAGGTCCACACTTTAATATTCTGTGTTATTCATGTCCTATATTAAAGTGATTCTGTCCTTTCATAATTTCTCTAAAGCAGTAGCTATTGACACTTTATGAAACAGGGAAGCTAGAGAAACTAGCTGCAGTTTTTGAACTCACAGCTGATATTCATCACCTCCCTCCTCAATTGTTTCTGGATTCCCCTCAACCTCAGCTAGTTCCCTAGCCTGGCGGAGACCCAGACCTCCATCACTCTTTTTTTATGCCTCCTTTTTTTTTTTATTATGCCCTTTACAAGCAATGGTTGCTCTAAATGCCCATTTCTGGCAGTTACTGAACATGGAAGCAAAACAGGCACCCAAGTGAATTCCTTGAGTTTCGCACATCTGCCTCCATTCAGACATATCTGTAGCATTTCTATTTCCTCATGATAATCAGAATCAGTCAGAGTGGATGGTATAGAAACTCCTGTGTTTGAGGCTTTGAAGAGTATTGTGTGACCAAGTCACAATTCTCAGGCTGTTGGATTCTCTGGTGAAAGAATCTTTCCTCACCTCAGCCCCCACTCCCATCAAAGGAAAAGGACCTCAGGTGAAACAGAGCCTGAACTTAAATGTTGTTGTTGTTTAGTTGCTAAGTCGTGTCTGACTCTGCGACCCCATGGACTGTAACCTGCCAGACTCCTCTGCCCATGGAATTCTCCAGCCAACAATATACTGGGGTGGCTTGCCATTTCCTTCTCCAGGGGATCTTCCCAACCCAGGGATCGAACCTGCATCTCCTGCTTGCCAGGCAGATTTTTTTTTTTTTTTTTTTTTTTTTTTTACCACTGAACCAACTGGGAATGGATAGAAAACAAAAACTTCTGCAGTTGATCACTTGGAAAGAAGGTGAAATTACATCCATCCTTTGGGCCCTAGGACTCAGTTTTGTGCCTCCATGAGCACTGTAAACGTGCCCTGATCCTGCAAGTTATGCCCACACTAGTGATTTCGCTGCCCCTGTAAGAGTCCATGCCAAGGCCATCAGTCCAGCAGCTGACAGGTGATGCAGGGTATGAAAGATCTACTGATCTGGTATGAAGCACTTTTATGCAGAATCGTGCTATACCTAATTAGACATCCCATGAGTCTTTGGACTTTGCTAGCTAAGGCTCTGTGGGTAGAAAAAGTAAGCCCATAACTGGAATATTACCAGTCCTAATAAGGACAAGTTTCTGCATCCTCTGGGGAAGAAAGAATCAGATTATTCAACTTGCTATCGAGGAGATCGGTGGATTCATCAAGGGATGGTGCCATACAGAGGATTTAGTGTCAATTTTTACTGCCATTGGACATTCAGGAGCAAGAATGGATACCCAGGCTTAGTGAGATAGAACACATGCTACTAGGTGTATGAATTGCCTCCATCCTGCCGCTATGGTTACTGCTTTCACGCGCTTGTTGTCAAAGACCTGGGGTGACCGAGCAGGGAGGCTGGCTAATCTCCACCAAATGTCAAATTAGCCATTTGATTCCTCTTCTGCAGTGGGGGAGGGGGCATTGATATGAAATCAAAGAAGCATGCACTATTCCTCCATTTCCTGCTAGCTATTAGTTGAGAGAAGAATTCTCTACAGAAAGTGGCAGTGCTTGAGAACTTGAGAAACGAAGTGATATATAACTTTGAGAGTGCAGGACATTGTCAAAGGAAGACAGAGGTAGGAAGACTGAAGAAATGTAATAAAGCCTGGAAAAAGCCCTGAAGAGATTTCATAAACAACTAGGTTCTTATCCCAGTACTTTCACAGTGAGCACACGAATGGACTAACCATAATGACAAGGATGGAGGCAACAGCAGGTATTCTATCTCACTGATCAGCCAGAGAAGGAGAGAAGACCTCATTTTAGAGGGCTTTTGTGACAGGGAGTGGCAAAAAATTACAAAAAAAAAAAAGACATAACACTTTCACCTCCCTGACAACTTAGCCCGAAGCTGGGCATAAATATGAGAAAACTACAGTGTTCTTATTTCATGCTCATCATCGTAACATCATGAAACCATTTAAGTAACATGAAGGGCATTGCACTTTCTTGCATTAAATCAACACCTAAATCACTTGATCCGTTGTTGTGAAATATTCTTTCAAATGTATTTATTTATGTATTTATTTCAGTGGCACCAAGGAAAATTGCGCAAGTTTTGGAGTCAGACAAAGCAAGTTTAGACTTTATCTCTTAATTTGACAAGGTTATTTAAATTATCCAAGCTACTTAATGCACATCCAGTCACATAACAGTGTCTTATTATGCACTAATGGATATTATTATCAGTATTATTTATCATAGCCCTAAAGAAATTTAATAAACATTTTAATGACAATTCCAGAATTGCCACCATATCCTCTAGGGAAAATCCCCCAACCTTTGTAAAATGAATTTTATGATTTTTGTTTGTAAAGAAGTAGATTAAATGTCACTATTTACATGCTTTGTATTGATATTTCCAAAGGAAACATATTTGGCTTAAAGGTTCCAAGAAAACAAGACCTTTACATTACTTATTTTATAGTTTTTCACTTCTTTGGTCAAATCAGCTGCATATCAGTTGTTGCTACTTCCTCAAGGATGGTTTATTTATCAGACCAACTAGATGGAGCTCAATATGACTTTTCAAATTAAGAAGTAAAGTTAATGTTCTTTCCAGGGAAAAATCTACATCAGTATTTCAGTCATTCACCCAGGTCATGTAAAGTTGCAGTTTAAATTCCCAGCACACTAGGGCTTAGACATTTTATGACACCAGGCATTTAGGAGAACTGACTTATTAGCCAAAAGATGGTATTGAACCTCTTGTTGTTCTCACCAGGTGAATGTATTTTGACTTGTAAAATTCACCTCTCTATACATTTTTAGGGTATGAGAAATTATTACTTAAAAAAAAACCAGGTTTCCTAGCTATATTATAATAGCTCCACCACTCTGTCAAGAAGAAAAATTGCTTTAGCTTGACCATATTTATACGAAGAGTTTCTGCTAAATGCAAATAAAAGCAACAGTTGTACTTTATATATGTCATTGTACTATAATGCTTTTAAGATCATGAAATCATGATGAGAAATCATACTCAAGTCATAAAATTTTAGTTAAATGTCTTTTGCTGGGGTTCACTTGCAGAGACTACAGTGCTCTTAAGCAGGTTGGAACAGAGATAGATTTATTACTGGATATTGAAAGGCTTACAGAAATCTTTAGAGTTGCTGAAAACTAGGATAAATCAATACTTAAGGCAGACTCTCCCACCATGGACAATTGATAAGAAGACCAGCTGGAAAAATTCTCTCATTGCTGCCATTCAGGGTCAGCCTTGGGGAGCTCTGTGATGTAGTGGCTATCAACCTTTTGCTGGTACCAGAATGTCACAAAGAAAGAACACTTCTTTCCTCTACTAACTATTAAACAGTAAACAACTTTTATTTCCCCTCCATAGGTATCGGGCCAAAGGGAGCTTCTTCAAGACCATAGGTATAGTTAAAGCTAAGGCAACAAAGCAGTGGGAACAGGGACCTTGAGGGCCGTGTTCAGGCAAGTTATTCATTCTTTCTGATCTGCTAGGGCCCATCCCATATTCACCATCTGTTGAACAATGACATGCTCCATGCACATGGTTCAACAAATCAAATGATACTTCACTCATGATGGACAGTTTGAGGGTCATAATCCCTTCATATTCTTGGGTTCAATATTCAGTCTAAGCTAGTGCACTGTTAGACCACTCTGTGTTTTTCAAGGCTATATATCGACCTAAGGTAGAGGTTCTCATGTCAACAAATTTGGTCTAGTCATAATAATCTGGTTTAACATTCCAAAAATCCACTCTCAGACATTTCCCCCACGTATTTACATATATTAAATTGAGAAAAACACTACTTTCTGCGTGTAAGCTATTACCAGATTAAACATTGCTTGTACTGTTTTGTCTGGGCTCTAATGAGAACCTGATTTTATTATGGGCCAAAAGACAATAAAAATATTTAGGGTGAGTCCTGTAGAGATTTAGCCTTCCTTTATGAGACAGTTTTCCTAGGTCAAGTCACTGAATGTTATTTATGCAGTTTGAGTCATCCTTTAGTTGGGGTGGTGAGGAGGCTGCTTCCTTTTTCAAAGTTCTGCTGCTGCTGCTGCTAAGTCGCTTCAGTCGTGTTTGACTCTGAGCGACCCCATAGATGGCAGCCCACCAGGCTCCGCCGTCCCTGGGATTCTCCAGGCAAGAACACTGGAGTGGGTTGCCATTTCCTTCTCCAATGCATGGAAGTGGAAAGTGAAAGTGAAGTCGCTCAGTCATGTCCAACTCTTCACAACCCCATGGACTGCAGCCTACCAGGTTCCCCTGTCCATGGGATTTTCCAGTCTCAAAGTTCAGGGGGACTTAAAAGTCTGAGGTTGCCAGCCTCATCTTTCACGCCAACTTTTTCCAGTCCATGTCTTAGGGTTCCAATCTATTGTAACCAAAGCTTTTCCTTAGTATAAGGACTCAGAATTGTTTAACATTAATTCTTGAGCCACCATTGGCTCAGATGGTAAATAATCTGCCTGCAGTTCAGGAGAGCTGGGTTCAATTCATGGGTTGTGAAGATCCCCTGGAAAAGGGAATGGCAACCCACTCCAGTATTCTTGCCTGGAGAATTTCATGAACAGAGGAGCCTGGCAGGCTACAGTCCATGGTGTTGCAAAGAGTCAACAACTTTTACAATAAATTCCTGTGCTTAATCCTCAGCCATAAGTTCACTGGATTCAGGAAAGTTTCATTGAAATCATATTTCAATAAAACTCCCTTAGAGTTTCTCTATACACACCTCCCCACCCTCTGCTAAGCTTTGAGTAGAGGTTTAGTTCAGCCTTTCCATTTCTTCCTTTCCTTCTTGAATTATCTCTAGACTAGGAAGAAGCAGCCAATCTCATCCTTCAGTCTTTTTAAACTTTATTGTCAAAATCATTCTTAGTTCCAAAGCTAATTGATTTTCTAATAACTTGTTCTTTACTATACTCCATCAGTGGTGATGACTATATGAGTGGCCAATATATTTTTATATTACATATTGCCAGTGTCCCATGTCTCCTTGATGACATTATGACGTATTTGTTCACCTAATATACAAGCAACTCCATCCCTACGCTATCGTTGAGGTCTATTTCCTGAGAATACGCCTATTATCAATTTATTTATCCATCAAGGCCATAGCAGAAAACAGATGGAACACTGGGAGAAAATTAGAGGAAGGGAATATTTGCAATTATGTCAGAAAAATTAAAGGAACAAGCAAGGATGGTGAAACAAATAAGATGTGAAGGGACAATGCGTAAGAGCTTTAACCAGAGACTAGCAAGAGCTGTAGTTGTGGGAAGAGGCTGCTTGTTGGTGGCTAGGACCTAAATTAGAGGTATTTGTATATTACCAGTTCCAGGGTAAGTAGGGAAGGAGCTGGGAGAAACAAATATCTCAATCTCTCTTCCTTTCCTCCCTCCAGTATCCTTCTGGTAAGATCATTTGGAAGCCAGTTGTGTGGTGATGCCTTCCATAAAAGACAGCATCTCAGAACTCAGAGCTGAGTATGGATGGATAAAGAGTCGAGCAGATAAAACAAACTAAGATGTGCAGAACAGATTTTTGTTGGTTGGCCGCTGCCAACCATCTCTTAGGGTCAAATCATCCTGATTATCGCTCAAGCTCTGTGACTGTGCTATGAATGTGCCACCGTATTCGTGATGTTAAATGATTGCGCCCCGGTCTCGGTTAACTCAGAATCTCATCATTCCCATTTATATCAGAATTTATTTAATGGCAGCCTTCCCAACTTTTTGTGTGTGTGCGTGCAATCAATGTTCATTTATTGATTTTTTTAAATCAACAAAGATTTCTTTTACACACTACCAATCTTTAGAATTCCAAAAGAAATTGCCTGTTTTGCAATGACTTGTTATATCATAATTCGAGAGACAACAAAAATAAAATTTCCCACTTTTTTATGATCACTCTTCAGAGAAGAATCTTTCCAGAACTTTCTAAACATTTATTTCTCAACATATTAATTAAGGAAAATTTTCTTGGGCTCCCAGGGTGCATAGTTAAGAAAGAGTAAGTAAGCAATCCATTCCATCCCCAAATTTGTGTCTTCCTAAGTTTTTCCATTTTAATCTTCTGTATTTAGAAAGAATTTCTGTCGTATGAACTTTATTTAGTATACACAGTCACTGAGGTATTAGGTAATCAACTTAGCAAATCATCTGTCCTACTTGAGATGATTTGTTGAATCCAAGATCTCAGGTTAATAAATTTGATTGAGATTAAAAATTATCTTCCTCATTGTCAATCATGTTCCCAAGTATGAGTCCACATAATGGAAGAGGACCCTGTAAAGATTTCACCTCATGTAGTTATTAAATAGGACTTCCGTGGTGGCTCAGATGGTAAAGAATCCACCTGCAATGCAGTAGATCTAGGTTTAATCCATGGGTCGGGAAGATTCCCTGGAGAGGGGAATGGCTACCCACTCCAGTATTTTTGCCTGGAGAATTCCAAGTATAAGTGGATACAAAACTCATCATGACCCATCCATAACCTCATTGCTTACAGATTAAAATTAGAGTCAGGTTTTATTCTGTTACTTAGGACATAGAGTTCAGATGGCTATTTTCAAGAAAAAAGCTTTTAAGCACTCGTTGCTAATGCTCAGCTTGTCTCCATAAAATTTTAGATTTATACTTTAAAACCACAAAGGTTATTGGATTCTCTGCAGCATTACTATACCATCTTTGAAGGAAAACAAAGCCCCGGTTGAGTCCTCCACAAAAAGAAAATCAATTAACAGCAGAAACAACAAATTGCTAATATTTCAAGGAATACTTAGAAAGCAATTGTTTTGCTTACATTGGGTTCCGTTAAAGCTTTTTCTGGGATTTTCTTCCCACTAAGTTAGTGATGAATCTTACCACTTCTCTTGGAAATCATACAGAACAGTAAAGGGAAAATGACATACAGCAGACTGACCATTAAGTAAATACATGCTTCCTTTCCATTGTTTACAGTTGTGTCTGGCATCCGGCTCCCCATGCTGGACCGTCTGGAGAGCCCTCAGCTTGACTTTTAGGTGGAACCCTATGAATAGTTCTCACCTAAAATATGTGAACAGAAGTGAATGTATGTCAATTCTGGGCCTAGGTGGTTAAGAAGTGTGCGTGTCTCCTTTAATCTTTCCTTACTCTAGCTCCCAACTGAATGTGGAGAACTCTGAGATGGAGCCTAGTGGAAGAGCAATATAGATGAAGTGTGGATTCCTAAACCACTCAGTGGAGTGGAGATAAGATGCCAATTCACCAACCACTCTCCCACTGGAACTTTGCATTAGCAAGAAACAAGGTTTACTTACATTAGATCCTTTGTTAGAACAGCTAAGTGAAAGTGAAGTTGCTCAGTCGTGTCCGACTCTTTGGGACCCTGTGGACTGTAGCCTACCAAGCTCCTCCATCCCTGGGATTCTCCAGGCAAGAATCCTGGAGTGGGTTGCCATTTCCTTCTAGTAAGGCAATACAAATCTCACATGTAAACTGCACTGAATAGGGCAGAAACTGGGGAACGTGAAAGAGGCACAGACAATTTTAGGAAAGCATAGAGGTGTATTATTGTTGTTGTTTAGTCACTAAATTGTGTCTGACTCTTCTGTGGCTCATAGATAGTAGCCTGTCAGGCTCCTCTGTCCATGGATTTCTCCAGGCAAGCATACTGGAGTGGGTTGCCATCTCCTTCTCCAGGGGATCTTCCTGACCCAGGAATTGAACCTTGTCTCCTGCATTGGCAGGCAGGTTCTTTACCACTGAGCCGCCAGGGAAGCCTAATAGAGGTGACAGATGTCAGCAAATACCAGCATACCATGACAGCTAAATGTGGGTATACCTCATTGGAAGATGATTTATATGAAGAAACCTGTAAAAGGGGCAAGGGGCAGAAGCCCTCCTGAAACAAGGTAGGATGTAAGGACCGGAGCAAAGGCAGCCAGAGTCAGTCATATGACTTGGAAGAGCCATATATTAGAGTCTGAACTAAAACAACAGATAAAGGATTTTTTGACCCTTGAACCTTTGAAAAGAGCCACCCTCATTTTCTAGAGAACTCTTGCCTCTAGTTCAGAAGAATCCATCTAATTTAAATATGAATAATGGAAAAGAAATTTGGTCATCCTGTATTGAAAGACACCATAAGAAAGAGGATAAAAATCAGTGTTACATTCTGGCAGGTGAAAAAATATGGCCAGAAATGTTGTGAACACTAAACTATATCTTATTAAAATTATTGAAATGTCATTGTAAAGAAGATATTCCTTGAATATCCAGATAAATATTCAGAATCTGTGGCAAGCAAAATACAATGTTTCATGTTAGATGATATCTCTTTACAATAAAATTCTTAATTAGAAAAAAGATATTCTAGATACATTAGGGGAAAAATGTGAACCAAGGATATTTTACACACTCAAACTGTCTAGTAAAAAGGCTATTGGTTATTGTGAATATTTAGAATATTGGAGAATATTGTATTCATGAGCTCTTCCTGAAGTATTTACTAGAGCACAATTTTCATCCATTCAAGGAATTATAGGAAAAACTCCTTAAAGGAGTAATGAATGAATAATGAATACCTGAAGAGTGGAATATTGACTAAAAAGTTGATGTAAATGTAGCAGAATGGTTTATTAAATTTTCTGACAGCATAGAAATGACAGGTAATAGAAATGGCATGATAAGTGGCGAAAAGGTAGAATGTTGAAAGTCAAGATATGTTGTTTAAAGCTGAAAACTAAGAAGTCAGAGCGTAAGCACATTAGGATAACAAGGTAAACACAAAGAAAGATAATGCTGTTGAGTAAGGCTGAATGGTAGAGGAATGAAGCGAGAGATGTTATATACCACTTTCATGAAGAGAGAGGTTTTCTACTCCCTAAGAAGATAGAAGTATAAACCCTTTACATATAGAAATATAAACTAATTATCAGAAAAGTAACAATAAAAAAGGGAAAGAGTCCACACAGTGAAAAAGTAGATGAAATGTTAGATAAAATGCAGAACAGGAACCAAACTTACTGTTGAATCAATCAAGGATATTGGGCTTAATCTAATTAGAGGAAGAATCCAGTCCTACCTTGTATCAAAGAGATGTATCTTAACTGATTTAGAAATGTTGAAAAATTTAAAAATTTTATTTTTCAAATAAAAATAAGTAAAGTAAACCAGAAATAAGGAGATGAAAAAATAGCAGATACCTTTCAACTTGCCACAGGATAATGGAGGCTGTCTAAAATTTAGTGTTTCCATAGATTCTCTTGCAAAACACACAAGAAACAATAAAATAAATATCATCCACTTACTATATCTAGAGCATAACAGGGGACATAGATGACCAAAAATGCAGTATTCATGGAAGTGGGCAATAAATAGCCAAGATTAGGAGCATTCTTTCTAGAAGCCACCCCAGAGCTGAAGATTGTAGCAGCTCTACAGAGAAGAAAAAGTGCTTGGGACCTGCACTGGCAGAAAACAGATTATATCAACTGCCACTTCTCTAGTCACATAGGTTCACACAGAGTTAGACAAGACTGAGCAACTTCCACTTTACCTTACAGGACTATTATCCCCAAGAAAATGTAACACATGAAGACATTCCTGTGATTGCGCTGGCTTCCTGCTGGACACATGATATAAAGGGAAGAAAACCCACAGAAATTATTGATGACATGCTGATTTGAGAAAACAGAGGTCATCTGACTTTCAGAAACTCACCCAAAGACACCACAAAAACAGTGGTAGATGCAACCCTAGTCAATATTCAGTCTTGGGCACTTCAACTTCAGAGTCTATGCTTTTCACTGCTACTCTATCCTGCATACATTACACTTTAGTGCATAGGATCCAGTGCTCTCAATTAGAATCTAGAAATCAAACTTTAGCTGAGTTTTCTCTTGGAATCTGAGTCAGATGGCAAATTTGAGATAAGAGAAAAATAATAGGTTGCTTTTGAAAATTACGATAATTATGAACTTCCTCACAGTCATAGACACATTGTTGTCATTAGAAAAAGCCAATTTTTGTACTACTGAACTGGAATACGCCCTATAGCTGCATCGAGAGTATAAGTAAAGAGCTTTCATTGAAAGATGGCTCTGTGTCTCATAAATTATTTAAGAAAGCTTCTACAACCTGAGAATAATCAATCATGTTTATAGCACAATATGCTGGCAGACCGTATAGAGTAAGCTAATATTCTTCAAATAGTTTAGTTGAGAAGTAACTGCAGTTGTAGCAGGTATTCATTCACTCTTGCTTTCTCAGAAAAAATTCTAAGATCAAAAGTTGGACAGGGTTCTGATACTGAAGCTGACAAAATCTACAGCAAAATTAAATGAAAGCCTAAAATAATAAGCAAGTGAAACTTCAGTGAAAATAGTGGAGTGAGGACCCTCAAAAATCCTCTCATTCATGAAAGCAGTAAGAACAGATAGAAAACTTGTTAGAAACAACTTTATAAGAACTCCAAGAATTAAATAGAGGCTGGTATAAGAGCAGTCCAAGGAGAATTTATTCAAGAAAAGCATCTGAATCTCTGTAACAAAAGTGAGGTTTATGGCATTTTAGTTTGCTCTATTTCTTTCATTTCCTAACTGCACAATAGCCTCAAAAACCAACAGCCCCCAGTCACAGTGAAAAGAAATCAGCTGGAGTCATTGAAAGAGGGAGAATGGAGTTGAAGTTCCTTCAAAATCCCAGTCCCAGAGAACTACTGTCATTTGACATGTCTGGTGGTTCAATGGTAGACCACATTTCCAAGGCAGACTTTATTTGAGCTGATTCAGAGCTTGCTTACTGCTAACATTCTTTTACCAAGGGCTGTTTGTCAGAAAAGATCAGAGGCAATTAATTAACATCATGACTACCCAAGGCAGTGGAAAACAGCTGGGGAAAGCAACAAGCTAATCAACAAGCTGTAAAGAAAACTCTGAACAATGTAGTGTCTATAGAGGGCTTTGAAAAGTCCTACATATTCATATCTATGATTCTAGAAGGTCATGCATATACAACCCAACAAGCATCTCATCAAAAAAGATATAGACATGGTAAATAAGCATATTAAAAATATGCTGGGCATTATTTGTCATCAGAAAATTGCATATCAAGACAACAATGAGATGTTACTACATCTTAAGTTGGCTGAAGTAAAAAAAAATGACAATACAAATTTTTGATGTAGAACAGAAGAAACTCACATTCATTGCTGGTAGTAATGAAAAATGGTACAGCCATTTTGGAAGGCAGTTTGATAGTTTCATACAAAGCTAAAATTGTCTAAACCATATAAACTAGCAGTTATGCTCTTAGTATTTACCCATTTGATTTGAAAACTGAGGCCCACATAAATACCTGCATAGAAATGTTTATAGCAACTTTATTCATAATTGCCAAGACAGAAGCAACCAGATATCTTTCAACAGGTAAATGGATAAACAAACTGTTATATCCATAAAGTCCATACAGATCAAACCAGTTAATCCTAAAGGAAATCAACCTGAATATTCATTGGAAGGACTGATGCTGAAGCTGAAGCTATTCCAATACTTTGGCCATCTGATGCAAAGAGCTGAATCATTGGAAAAGCCCCTGATTCTGGGAAAGACTGAGGGCAGGAGGAGAAACGGGCAGCAGATGAGATGGTTAGATAACATCACCAACTCAATGGACATGAATTTGAGCAAACTCCCAGAGACAGTGAAGAATAGAGGAGCCTTGCGTGCTGCAGTCCACGGTGTTACAGAGTCAGACATGAGTTAGCAACTGAGCAACAACAACAACAGTATCCATACAGTGGAATATTATTCAACAGTAATAAGAAGTGATCTATTATCAAAACATGAAAAGACATGGAAATACCTAAAATGCACTTGTTAAGTGAAAAAAACCAGTCTAAAAAGTCTATGACCTGTATGATTCCTATATTTGACTTTTGGGAAAGACGAAACTTACAGAGCCAGGCAAAAAAGCTCTATGGCCAAAGCTGGAATGATTCTAACAACAGCATAATTTTTACTAAATGATAATCCAAAGTATAAAATAAATACTCATTGAGTCCATCCTAGCGTAAATAAGTGGTTAAATAAGTTAATAGAGGTGGGGGAGAAGAGACAAATAACCCATGCTTGTGCTCAGTCGCTCACTCGGATCTGACCCTTCGCGACCCCATGGACCATAGTCTACCAGGCCTCTTTGTCCACAGGATTCTACAGGCAAGAACACTGGCGTGGGCTGTCATTTCCTTCTCCAACCCGTGCTTAAGAATTCAGAATAATTTATGTAAATGTGTTGCCCTCAAGGAGTTGGAACATGACTTCCTACTACTTAAGGTGTGTGTTGTCCATAGTTCAGTTCAGTTCAGTTTAGTTCAGTCGATCAGTCGTGTCCGACTCTTTGCGACCCCATGAATCGCAGCACACCAGGCCTCCCTGTCCATCACCAACTCCCGGAGTCTACTCAAACTCATGCTCATCGAGTCGGTGATGCTATCATCCTCTGTTGTCCCCTTCTCCTTCTGCCTTCAACCTTTCCCAGCATCAGGGTCTTTTCCAATGAGTCAACTCTTCGCATGAGGTGGCCAAAGTATTGGAGTTTCAGCTTCAGCATCAGTCCTTCTAATGAACACCCAGGACTTTCCTCCTTCAGGATGGACTGGTTGGATCTCCTTGCAGTCCAAGGGACTCTCAAGAGTCTTCTCCAACACCACAGTTCAAAAGCATCAATTCTTCAGTGCTCAGCTTTCTTCACAGTCCAACTCTCACATCCATACATGATTACTGGAAAAACCATAGCCTTGACTAGATGGACGTTTGTTGGCAAAGTAATGTCTCTGCTTTTTAATATGCCGTCTAGGTTGGTCATAACTTTCCTTCCAAGGAGTAAGCGTCTTTTAATTTCATGGCTGCAGTCACCATCTGCAGTGATTTTGGAGCCCCTAAAAATAAATTCTGACATTGTTTCCACTGTCTCCCCATCTATTTCCCATGAAGTGATGGGACCGGATGCCATGATCTTAGTTTTCTGAATGTTAAGCTTTAAGCCAACTTTTTCGCTCTCCTCTTTCACTTTCATCAAGAGGTTTTTTAGTTCCTCTTCACTTTCTGCCATAAGGGTGGTGTCATCTGCATATCTGAGGTTATTGATATTTCTCCCGGCAATCTTGATTCCAGCCTGTGCTTCTTCCAGCCCAGTGTTTCTCATGATGTACTCTGCATATAAGTTAAATAAGCAGGGTGACAATATACAGCCTTGACATACTCCTTTTCCTATTTGGAACCAGTCTGTTGTCCCATGTCCCGTTCTAACTGTTGCTTCCTGACCTGCATACAGGTTTCTGAAGAGGCAGGTCAGGTGGTCTGGTATTCCCATCTCCTTCAGAATTTTCCACAGTTTATTGTGATCCACACAGTCGAGGGCTTTGGCGTAGTAAATAAAGCAGAAATTGATGTTTTTCTGGAACTCCCTTGCTTTTTCGATGATCCAGTGGATATTGGCAATTTGATCTCTGGTTCCTCTGCCTTTTCTTAAACCAGCTTGAACATCTGGAAGTTCTCTGTTTACTTCCTTCCAAAGATTTCAGTATGAAAAGGGGGGGAAAAAGAGTAACTTCACAGTGGAGAAACATAACAAAAAGCTATCTCAGCCAAGTGACCAAATTTCACACCAACATTAATACATAATGAACAGAATATACCATTGATTTAGTGTCATGAAAATAGCACTTGACTTCTGTTGACTTCTGAAACTCATGATCCCAGTCTAAGTGTGAAAGCACATCAAATAAATCCCAACTGAGGAATATTCTACAAAACATCTCACCTGGATGCCTCAAAAGTGTCTTAGTTATGAAAGACATGAAGCTTTCGGTATGTCTCACTCCTCCCTGAATTATTACAGTCCCTCCAAGGGCCCTTTGTCTTCTGACTGGAGAACTGCTCTTAGCATTTCTTTCAGCGTCAGTTTGCTGACACTGAATCTTTTGGATTTTGCTTTATGAAAGCATCTTTAGTTTTTTTTTTTTTCCTTCATTTTTGAAAGTGGTTTTGCTAGGAAATTATTTTCTTTTGTCTTCTTATTTTTATCATCTTGGATATGTCTCATTTATTAAAATAATGTGTTATTTCCTCCAGCTGCCCTTATGATGTTCTCTTTCTCCTTTGTTTTCAGCAATTTTACTAAACATGCCAAAATGTGGTCGTTTTTATTTATCCTTCCTTAGGTTTGTATCAGTGTTTGATTTTTTTTATTAGTTTTCTAACCATTAAGTTTTCTAATATTACTTCTGTTCTCTTCTCTGATCTTTCTCCTGAAATTTTTCTCTTTTCTTCTGAAATTCCAATTACACATGTGAAGAGTTTTTCATCATGTCCCACGTGTGTGTATGCTCTTTTCAATGTTCTTTTAATTTGAACTGACCTAACTTGTAGTTCATTGATAGTCTCTTTTCAGTTTCTAATCTGTTTCAAAACTCATAAATTATGTTTTCAATTCTTTAACTTAAAAAAAAAAATTCTATCTACCTAGTTGGCTGCCTCCTGTCTCAGTTGTAGCGTGTGGGGTCTTTTTTTACGCTCCGTGGGATTTTTCAGTTGCATCACTGAACTCTCCACCCGTGGTGCTTGGCTCTGCAGTCCTGCGCATGCTCAGTTGCTCCAGGGCATGTGGGGTCTTCATTTCCCAACCAGGGATCGAAACCACGCCCCCTGCTTTGCAAGGTGGTTTCTTGACCACTGGACCACCAGGGAAGTTCCATCAATTCTAGAATTTTTATCTGGTTATTTTTCATAAATTCCTGCTCAACAGTGAGATATCCTATATTTTCTGTTTTTAAAAATATTTTAATTAAGTTTATACCCTTTTAATTTTTTATACTTCCTTTTTTTCCCCTTGGTTTTTATTAATTGATCCTATTTCTTGGCATATCTACTTTTTATTGACTCTTAGACATACTGTTTGAAAACATGGTCGAGGCTCTCACTGGTGCTGTTTTCCTCCAGAGGGGATAAAATTTTCTTCTGGTAGGCAATGAACACAAGTAGATCAGCTTGTATTGCATTCAAGACTAACCTATTTCCAGTTTGTCCTACTCCAAAGGACTTACCTTCTTTGGTATCTCAAATAAATATAAAGGTCCTTTGCTCTTTAATGCATATTGATTTCAGGTTTTTTTTTTTTTTTCTAGGACGTGTAGATGCATAAAACTCCACTTTTTTTTTTTTTAACCTTTTTCACTTCTTTAATAACTGTGTTCTGAATTGTCAGCTAGCTTCTTGAAAGCAGGTGGTCCTAGAGAGTGAGGTGGAAACGGCACTGTCTTCCATGACTTAGCTATAGAAGTCACACATGACTGTTTCTGCAATATCCTTTATAGTTGACTAGATAGGTCAGCCCTACTCAGTGTGGAAGGACAAATACTGAGTATTTACTCTGTAAATACCAGAGGGCAAGGGCCGTTGATAATCATCCTGGAGACAGTCTGCCATAGTAGAAAAAGAGTCAGCAAAAGAGAGGGAGAAGAAAGAATCAAAAATATAGGCAAGTACTAAGGGAGATTCTGTCCATCTGTGCTTGTGCTTAATTGGGTTCAATTCTTTGTGACCTCATGGACAGTAGCCCACTAGGCTCCCCTGTCCATGGAATTTTCCAGGCAAGACTACTGGAGTTGGTTGCCATTTCCTCTTTAAGGGATCTTACCAACCCAGGGATCAAACCCGCATCTCCTGTGTCTCCTGTATTGCAAGCAGATTCTTACCCACTGAACCATCAGGGAAGCTCCAGTAAGGGAGAGTAGTGTCTCAGAAATGAAAGGATATATTTAAGAAGAAAAAGGGGTATCACAAATAGCAAATATTCAAATAGGATGAGTACTGAGAAGTATGCATTGGGTTAGACACTTAGGTAATCAGTGGTGCATTCTGGCAGCATTATTTCAGGGAAGTGGTAAAGGAAGAAGGTATGGTCCAGGTAATTGTAGCATGCTTTCACAGCTGATAGGAGCTGGATTCTAGAACTAAATCTGTTTCAGTTGCATATAAATGAAGTCCAGTCTGTAATAAATGCAATAAATTAAAGAGGAACAATAAAAGAGAACAGCAGCTATTACTGGGGGATAAGAATGAGAAGTTACATTAAAAACAAACTCTACTAATATGAAATGGGGCTCAAAACAGAGCAAAACGTAAATGATTCTTAAAATTAGCAACACAAATTTTGGCCTCCAGAAAGTCTAACATATGTTAGCAGGTCAACAAACTGAAACACTAGGGATTGTAAGGAAAAAGGATAATAGGCACAAAGGGGAATAAGAGCTAGGCAGAATGGTAACAAAAATAAATAAGTAAAAAATCCAGGTATAGGATACAAAGACAGAGCTTACTTGTTAAAACCGTTTTAGCCACACCAGGATCTCAGATAATACCGTGAGTAACATGTGTTGGTCATTTCATTCTTACCACTTACAGGTTTATAGTACTTTCTCAAGTTGTTCTAATTGAAAATTCCCTCAGTGCATGACAGTGGATTTGAGCAAGAGTCATCTTTGAATATATCTTAGTAGAAAGTCTTTAAATTTTCATTTTTTCAGCACATGTTTTTGCTTTATATACATTCATTCATTGATACATACATATGAAGGAGCTACACAAATCTGTTTGAGCTAGTAAGCATTGAAGTCACCATTACAAACATTATATAAAAACATTATACCATAGAAAACCAGTCCAGACCTCAAGAGGTAGAAGAGACCTCTTGTATTTATTAATATATTAGCAAATGTATTAATGTCAACATTATGTGTTGTTGTTTAGTCGCTAAGTCATGTCTAACTCTTTGTGACCCCGTGGACTGCAGCACACTAGGCTTCCCTGCCCTTTTCTATCTCCTGGACATTATTTAGTTGGTTCCAAAAGAATTTTGATCTTTTCCAAACTTCAGTTCTATATTTTCTTTCCACTCCTGGATCTATCTATATTCAAAATCAGCTTTTCAACTTCTCCCTTTTTTTTTAAATTAATTAATTTTTAAACTGAAGGTAATTGCTTTACAGAATTTTGTTGTTTTCTGTCAAACCTCAACATAAATCAGTGCACTTGATTAAGGCTGTATCTATTTTAGATATGTTCTCTTTGCACCTCCACATCTATTCCCTTCACTTCTCCACCCTGCGTTGTGTCCCAGGTAGCCAGACAGTATGGTTTCAACAGTTCTCTTACCTGTTGGCTTTCATTTAGATTTGGCCTGTGAAACTTAACAGCAAGAGTTCCATGAGGGGAGTGACTTGGGTTATTTGTTCCAGTCGCATCCTCTCTATTCTAGGTCGCTGCAAGTGGTGATAGTCCTTACTGAAAGTCACAGGTCCTATCAAACAACCCACATCAGGTTCCAGAAACTCCCAATTCCCTCTGCTACTTCAGGTTTAGAGTTGGTGTTAGTGTGGAAAATTTGTTTTGTAAACCTGCATGCATGTCTATAAATAGTCACTTTATTGAAATATCAAGTTTGACTGTGGCAACTGATTCCTTCTGAGGTCCCCAAATAGCACCTTTATATGTTGGTTCTTTCAGTATATAAATTTATCATCTTTGACTTTAAAAAAAATCCGTATTATAAAAATCACATCTATGACTTTGCTTATAGTGTTGCTTCCACGTGACCCTTGCCCTATGCTGTTTGCTGAGCTTCTAGCCATTTTTCAATCTTTTAAACGAAATGATATCTCTTTTCTAACACACTCACTCCAAGGTGACTCATCTCTCTGGGTTTGCCTGCAACAATCCTAGTTAACTCCTCTTTTCCTGGCATTATTGTGGGTGCTCTCCCCTTCATTCCTAAAAGTGTGCAAGTTTGTATAATAAATTATTCTGTCACCTTATCTATGAGTCCTTCAGCTGGAAGTAATTTCTCCTGATTCTGATATCCATATAATTTCATTTGTATTCCTTACACAGAGTAGTCTTTCTATTGATATCGTGGTCATTTATGTTTATCTGCAGTCCTTTCATGACCTGTAAGCTCCTTGAGCACATAACCATGTGTCTTACTGCCTTGCCTCTCTTCACTCTAGCGTGCTAGAAGCTGTACATACAGAAAGAATCTGTATGTAATATATATTTAAAATTATATACAAACTATATGTATTTATTTTTTTACTTATATACACATATATTTTATATATAAGCTATAAATATTTACATATGTAAATTATATATAGAAGTTATAAATACAGAAACTATATGTGTGTGTGTGTGTGTGTGTGTGTTTGGAGAGAGAGAGAAAATGAATGAGTCTGCCACATGGCTTCTTCACAGTACAAAACATTCCAATTTAATCATCATCCTTGAATTAGAGTTACATGAGATTGAAATTTTAAGAAGGAAAAAAGTTGACCAGGCAAATATTTACTTGGCCTTGGAGTAAATACTTGGACACTGGAGAGCATGTCACCTCCCTCAGATAAGCTGTACCTGAGCGCCAGACTGCTAAAGGTAACCATCATCACAACAGAACAGAAATGAGAATGTAAATTGATGGGTTTGTTCCAGAACAAATGTGTGGCTTAGAAATTCTCCAAAAATGCTTGTACATTGGTGGGGATATTTTCACACAAATAGGTCACAGTAATCTATATATAAAAAGTAAAGTCTTTTTAGGCAGAGTTTTGCAAGTTTGGGGACATTTAGGTAATTTTTAAAATCTTCCTAGTAATATGGCAAAGAACATGTCTAATTCATCTTTATTTCTTTCATATCATTTACCCCACTAACAATGTATTGCTAAAATGGTAATAGTGCCTTCAAATGTAGATCTGTTACATTGAAATACAAGTATAAAAGTATGTATCATATGTATATCCTATATATAATACTTTATATATATAAAAACATATTTTAAAGTTAAATTAAATCAGCATTTTAAATTTGGTTATCTATTTAATTGTTATTTTTAGAAACACTATTAAGTGCCAAATTGATGTTAAAAAATGCTATCAAAATATCTGTACAGACCCCACTATGCAAAAACAACACAAAGCAATTCAAATCAGGCTGTTCTCTGGCTTTGATGCCTAAGCTGACAGCACCCAGCAGGAAACTAAAATTTGGAAAAGGTTGAAAAGCTCACCTCTTTTGTCAGTGACTTGATTTGCCCACCTTCAAACGTTCACTGTACTGAAATATCCTCCACTTTAGACCAACTTCACATATTATCCAGAAATTAAATGTGTTTTTGAGGCTCTATCAAATTCAATTTTTATAACGCCCACAAATCTTAGAATTGTGACAGATCAATGCATTCATCCAGTCCTCTGTGCACTGGTGGCAATCAGTTGTGGAGATAAAATGGATACAGTTGTGCAGCTTTTGAGTATATTTGACAGACCCAGGTCCTATTTCTAAACTGTTATCAGTAAGGTCATTGATAGCTAGAACACACTAGGGAATATGTAGACTTTCCTGGTGGTTCAGCGGTAAAGAATCTGCCTGCCAATGCAGGAAATGTGGGTTTGATCCCTGGGTTGGGAAGATCCCCTAGAGAAGGCAGTGGCAAACACACTCCAATATTCTTGCCTGGTGAACCCCATGGACAGGGGAACCTCGTAGGCTACCGTCCATGGGGTCACAAAAGAGTCAGGAACGACTTAGCGACTGAACAGCAAAAAACAAGAGAATAAATGACTGAAGAGGAGATAAACCAGGATGATAAGTTGATGTGTCTGGATGTAGAGAGACAGGTATGCTTTGCTGCATCAGACTGGTCTCCCAGCCATCCTAATTTATGTAATCTTTCCTCTCTTTGCTATTTCTTACCATTGGCAGAAAATGTTAAGTTAAAATGACCCTACTACTCTTACCTCCTCCCCACTTTTCACTCTAGGGTGATTGTCTTGGCAGGTAGTCATTATTTTAATATATGTGTATTCTTAGAAATGGAGAGATGAGGGGAGGAATCAGAAAATGATTAAGTAAAAATCACCTTGCACTGGCGTGTAATTATTCATACTAGTTCAGAAATCAGAACAGTTCCATAAACCACAATCTAACAATGCATCTTAGGGATAGGGAGTGCAGAATATAATTTAACTTATCTACACTGAACATAGAACTGAGTCAGAACATTTTTCCTGATGCACTGAAGAAATTCAACTTCAGTTGAAGAGGCATATTTTCCCTGAAAAATAAATCTGAAAACCACATTTACTGCCTAGTCCTCTCAATAGTTCTTTTATTTGAAGTACCAATGATTTTTTAGACTAGGCAAGCTCACAAACACTGTAGATTTACAATATAATAGAGTATCAGAATCTTTTCTGCTCTGCCAAGTTTTCAGCAGCTCTGAAGTGAACATAAGATTGTATCGAAGCATAGAATCCTACAGAGTGAGCACTAGTTGCATTTTTCCATTTAAAAAATAAATTCTCACATTTCTTTTGTAACTGTGATAGAGCAGTTTGCTGGTCTATGGGTAGAAATGTCATATGAGAAGAAATATTAGACATCATCTTAAAGAGGATTCTTCACTGACAACTTGTGACCCAAACAATCTGTTCTAGAGGAAAGGCTGTGCAATAATTCTACTTTCTTCAATATTTTTGGCATCAGTTACAGATATATGTATATATATGGGCTTTTTTTTGGCATTAGTTACAGATATATGTGTATATATGGGCTTCCCTGTGGTTCAGATGGTAAAGAATCTGCCTGCAATGCAGGAGACCTGGCTTAGATCCCTGGATTGGGCAGATCCCCTGGAGAAGGGAATGGCTACCCACTCCAGGATTCTTGCCTAGAAATCCCATGGGCAGGGGGTCCTAGAGGACTGCAGTCCATGGGATCACAAAGAGTTGGACATGGCTGAGTGACTAAACACACACATATTTATATAATAGCGCTAGTGACATATTTTTATTTTACTTCCTCAGACTTCTTTTAGAAGTTGTAAGAATATAAACTGTCCAAATAAACAATCATCTCTCAGCAATAATCATCAGTATCATGGAAGATTCCAATTTGTAGCTTTATTTAAATGCTTCTTTTAGCTTCACTCAGGGATATTTAGTTCAAATCTATACCTCTAGTGTGACCAATTTAAGATATGTTTCTTTTCTTCAACATCATCAGTTTCAGTGGGAAAATCTGTCATTCAACTACCTTTAGGAGCAAGGGTATTTAATCTGATTGCAAAAGGATACTTTAGGGAAATCGTCCTGTGAACAGAGAGAGAAAGCAGAACTCCCCTGTGATTAGAGTACAGTCAGACCTTCAAACCTGGACGCTGTTAGTGAGGGTTAGCTCCTAGGGGAAGCCTAAAATGAGACTAGCAGTTGTCGGTTCAAATAGGGAGTCAACATTGGCAAATCAAAGTTTGTTTGGAATTTGGCCTCAAGAAGTTTTCAGTCAGATGTTTCATATCGTTGTTTTTTATGTGCTCAAATTTAGAAACCATAAAGATACCTGAAAAGATGAAAAGCCTCAACCAGTTCAATATTCTTTAGGGGCTTCCCTGGTAGCTCAGATGGTAAAGAATGAGTCTGCAATGTGGGAGACCCGGGTTCAGTCCCTGGGTTGGGAAGATGCCCTGGAGGAGGGCATGGCAAGCCAGTCTAGTATTCTTGCCTTCCACGTACAGACCATGGGGTCTCAAAGAGTCGGACACGACTGAGCAACTAACACATATAGGAAATAATAAAAATAATACACATTAAGTATTTAATGAGTGCTATGGATTATTCCATCTACTATTAAGACATCCCTTAAAGGAAAAGCACTATACGATCCTCATTTTATGGAAGAATAGCCAGAGGTTCTCTAAGCTCTCTGAGTTCCTTGATTTGCTAAAGGCATGTGGTAGAGTCAGAATTTTAAATTTTTGGCACTTGGATTCTAGCACTTTATACTCTTAGGCAAAAAATTATTATCCAATGGATATAATATTGTGACCAAGAATTAGAGAGTTAAAAATGGATTTAATCCTTACTGTCTTCACTTTTCAAAAAAGTAATTGCAGGTAAACTAACCTTTCAGAGCCTCCTCATTTGAAACACAGGACTTATAATGTCTATTTCATAGGCTTACTGTAAGGGTTAAAGAAAAATGATATAAGGGAACTGGTAAAAGACTTTCTACTTGTAGTGGAAGTGGGCTACTTATGTTTCTCAGCATCTTCACACATTTGCTAAAATAAACCACAAAGAATAAAACAGAAGCAAGTAAAATATCTATTGCTTATTCCTGCAGCACAACTGGGAGATGGGTGACAAAATAATCCTAAGTTTACCTTTCAGTTAGTTCAGTTCAGTTCAGTCGCTCAGTGGTGTCCGACTCTTTGAGACCCCAAGGACTGAAGAAAGCCAGTCTTCCCTGTCCCTTACCAACTCCCAGAGCCTGCTCAGACTCATGTCCATCGAGTTGGTGATGCCATCCTCTGTCGTCCCCTTCTCCTCTTGCCTTCAATCTTTCCCAGCATCAGGGTCTTTTCCAGTGAGTCAGTTCTTTGCATCAAGTGGCCAAAGTATTGGAGTTTAGGCTTCAGCATCAGTTCTTCCAATGAATATTCAGGACTGATTTCCTTTAGGATTGACTGGTTTGATCTTCTTGCAGTCCAAGGGACTCTCCAAGAGTTTTCTCCAACACAACAGTTCAAAAGCATCAGTTCTTTGGCTCTCAGCTTTCTTTATAGCCCAACTCTGGAAAAACCATACATGACTACTGGAAAAACCATAGCTTTGACTAGATTGACCTTTGTCAGCAAAGTAAAATAAGTTTAACTTTAGGTAGAGAAAAATCTGAGGCCCACATAAGGTCAAAGTGAAAGTGTTAGTTGTTCAGTTGTGTCCGATTCTTTTTGACCCCCTGGACTGTAGCCCACCAGGCCCCTCTGTCCATGGGATTTCCCAGGCTAGAATACTGGAGTGGGCAGCCATTCCCTTCTCCAGGGGATCTGCGCAACCCGGAGATCTAACCCCAGTTTACTGCATTGGAGACAGATTCATTACCATCTGAGCCACTGGGGAAGCCAATATCTGATCAAAACACTTGGCTACTAAATAGTGAACACTAAGAAATTGAAAAGTATTCAGGCCAGAATAACAGTCTTAAGAAGGCGCTATTCTGGGGGAAAATGGGGGACCTTGAAAGGTTTTCCTTGGAGACAGCGTGGTAAGAAGCAAAGAAGGAAGTGGCAGAAGAAAAGACTCCAAGGAAATGAAATGTTTTCAGAAAATTAGATGAAAACAGAAAAAAAAAAAGCCCAACACCCTTTATTGAAGAAACTTCATTTTTACTGTGGACACAGAAGAGGAAGGTCATGAAGTTAAGAATTTGTTATATTTCAGGAGGAGATTTAGTGAACTTTACAAATACCCTTTCACTCCCTTAGGATCACTTGCTATTGTTTATTCAGAAAATTCATCAGATACCCTCATGAACAGAAGAAGCAGCCCAGAATCCATTTAACCACATCATATGTAGAAAATAGGAAATAAGTATCAGTATCATGTTTCAACAAATGAATCACACACACACACACACACACACACACACATTTAAGGCAGAGAATTTAGTGTCAGTATGAATTAAACTAAATTTAGGTATGAAAAACAAAAACATGAATTAAAGATAATACACTGAATAGACATTTTAAGCATAATAGGGACTTCTAGTTTCAAGCCTCAACATGTAAGAGCTTGGAAGCCATCACTCCTGTGCTTATACTAAGAGAAAGCTGAACAAACTGAAAATCAGTGATTTTTCTTTGTTTTGTAAGAGAACTGAGGTTACAAGGCAAAGAGGCTTCCTAAAACCTAGACAAGTGAATCCAGGGTCAAAGCTGGTGAGAGAAGCCAATTCCTTCAAATATTAAACAATATTCTATAGTTGAAACAGTATGAATATGCTGTTTCTGATGTCATAGAGCAAATTTATAACCAAGTATCTAGTAAATACCAAACTGTGAAAAATATAAACAACTATTTGATGGCTCTAGAGAGTGATCATAAACAGCTAAAATTTGGAGCGAGGAACTTCCCTAGTAATCCAGGAGCTAAGACTGTGCTCCCAACTCCGAGGGCCCTGAGCTCCCTGGGTTTGATCCATGGTCAAAGAACTAGATCCCACATGCTGCAACTAGGACTCTGTGCAGCCAAATTGAAAGAAAAAAAACATTTTTTTTGGAGAGAGATTCCCATTTTCTCATTTTATGAGAATTTGAGATATAAAATATGAGATTTTAATTTTGCAACTGTGGCCTGAGAGTACGCTACAGTGGCAGAGTAAGATATACAGTTAAAACTTTTATAGAAGGTCCTCCATCTTTATGGAATAAGGAACCAGGAGACAGAGCTCAGGCAAGAAGAGATCTCAGAGAGTGAGGAGGAAGATCCTAGGGAGAAAAGAGGCCAAGCCAGGAAACCCACTGTGGGCATGGCCTTTGCCTAAAGTTTCGCCCGACACTCAGGCATGTGTAAGGCAAAGGTAAAGAAGCGCAGTTAAGGTTTACAGAACTGACTTGAGATTTGAAAATTCTGCCTACCTAAGATAAGTCAGAGGTGGAGGTCGTGCCTAACCAAGTTATTTCTCTGCTAAAACAGAAGCACTCTTTGGAGCAGTGTGTCAGATCTTAGGGCC
Source organism: Muntiacus reevesi (assembly GCF_963930625.1). Lineage (NCBI taxonomy): Eukaryota > Metazoa > Chordata > Mammalia > Artiodactyla > Cervidae > Muntiacus > Muntiacus reevesi. The sequence goes on from NC_089254.1 coordinate 10,604,860, forward strand.
TCTACAATACAGTATAGCATTCCCAATGTTTGAGATACGAGCCAAGTTTTCTTGACATATAAGAAACTACGCTAAAACGAAAAGGTGGTCTTGAGAGAGCAACGCTGAGGTTACCTTGATGTTGAAATTTTTAGCCAGACTTTAAAGCTGCTCCTATAACCAAGTTCAATGAGATGGAAAAAAAAAAAACTTAACAAATGAAACACAAGACATTTTAGCAGAAAAATAAAAGGATAAAGGAAACAGAGGGATATTTTATAAATATACAATTTGCTTAAGATAAATAGTTCAGAAAATGAACTTATTGGGGAGACAGAGATGAAAAAAGAAATAGTAAGTTTGAACACAGATCACTAAAAATTATCCAATCTGAAGTAGAGAGAAAAAAGTATAGGAATAAGATGAACAGAACAAAAGGACCTGTCTGTTGTATAGTGAATTACAGTCCCAGTAAGAGAGGAGAGAACCTGTTGTAGACTTTGAGAAGTTAAATGTGTATATTGTAATCTGAGCAACTACTCAAGATACTACAGAAAGGTACAGATAAAAAATAGATAATTAAAGTGAAACCCAAAAGGTATTTAATAATATAAAAATGGAAAAGAAAGAAGAAACAGGAAAACAATAAAGCAGAGCTGGCAAACAGAAAAAAAATAACAAAATAGTAGCTGTATATCCAACTAAATCGATGATAGTAAAAATTAATGGGCTATACCTTCCAATTAAAAATCTGATGGGAGTAAAGAAAGATTATTTGGACAACACTCAGAACTATCATGATTTACTAAATCTATAGAGTCCTACATCCAACAACTGCACAATACATATTCTTTTCAAGTGCATGTGGACATTCACTAAGTTAGACAATAGCTGGGCTTGAAAACAGGCCTCAGTAAATTTAGAAGAATTAAAATCATAGAGTATGGCCTCTGAAAACATTAAAATTAAATTAGAAACTAACAGGATGATACCTTGGAAAATGACAAATATTTAAAATTAGCACACTTCTATATAATCCGTGGATAATCCAAAAGACATTAGAAAATATTTTTAACCAAATAATGATGAAGCGACAGCATACCAAATTTGTGGGGTGCAGCTAAAATATCAAGTAAATCTGCCAAACATATTTTTGAATCCTGATAACTGAAAATATTTAATTTAATTAAATGCTTGCAATATCAGAATGGAGGATAACTCTTGGATTTCATAAAAATAGGCTTTGACTTCTAAATCTTTTGTCAAGATATATACAGATACACTGGCAGCATTTAATAGAGGGCTCTCATACAAAGTAGGCTTTCCTCATAGCTCAGTTGGTAAAGAATCCACCTGCAATGCAGGAGACTCCAGTTCAATTCCTGGGTTGGGAAGATCTGCTGGAGAAGGGACAGACTACCCACTCCAGTAATCTTGGGCTTCTCTTGTGACTCAGCTGGTATAAGAATCTGCCTGTAATGAGGGAGACCTGGGTTCGAATCCTGGGTTGGGAAGATCCCCCGGAGAAGGGAAAGGCTACCCACTGCAGTATTGTGGCCTGGAGAATTCCATGGACTGTATAGTTCATGGAGTCACAAAGAGTTGGACTCAACTGAGTGACTTTTCACTTACTCATACAAAGTTTCCCAGAATTTACAGTCTATAAGCTTTCTTTTTTTATGTACCAGAGTGTTTGATTCCCCAAAGGCTGGTTGGAAAATAGTTACTAGGAATCAGATCCGTAACTACAAAAGAGCATGTAGTCAATGGACATGCCTATTCTGCTTTCTGAAGTCCTTGAATGGGAAAATTAAGGAAAGGGGGTTGATTGAAACAGAGATACCACACGGTTCGCTGACAGCCTCCCAGTAATTCCCAAGTTTTTGGATCCCAGTGCAAACCATAGCATATTCTGAGTCTTCTGTTTCCATGGTTATGGCACTATCCTCCTTTTGAATTGAAACACTTGTAGACTTTTAAATTATTGCTCCAAAGCTTATTGTCTCTACTTTTTAAATAAACTAGTAATGACCAATTTGTTTAATAAGACATTCATCCATTTCCATTTCAATATGTGCTATATTAACATGCCATTTAATGCATGTCTTGGGAAAAGCTCCTCAGGATTTCCGAAGAAAGAGGTGCTCATCTACCAATTCACCAGGTCTAAGGACAGCAAGCCTAGGTCAGAATGCTTTGATGTCGATGGAAAGTTAGAAACATTGTCTACTTGACACCTGAAATGGAAAAAACTGGGCAGGAGCATGAAATGGTATTTACATCTTTGCTGAACTCACTGATCTTCATCAGTGGACCAACCCAGCTTGAGTTCTTGCAAAATTTGAATCAACCCTAAATATTCATTGGAAGGACTGACAATGAAGCTGAAACTCCAATACTTCAGCCACCTGATGCAAAGAGCCAAATCACTGGAAAACCCCTGTTGCTGGGAAAGATTGAGGGCAGGAGGAGAAAGGGATGACAGAGGACGAGATGGTTGGGTGGCATCACTGACTCGATGGACATGAGTTTGAGCAAACTCCAGAAGATAGTGAAGGACATGGAAGCCTGGTGTGCTGCAGTCTGTGGGGTCGCAAAGAGTCAGACATGACTTAGAGACTGAATGTCATCAATTGCAAAGATTTGAATGGTCTGCATACAAACTTTATTCATACCACTGAAAAATTATTTTAGTCCTCTTTACAATTATTCTTGCTCTTCTTTGTATGTATGAGCACAGAACCCAGGCCCTTGCTTACCTATTCATGTTCTTTCTTCATCCTCCTTCACAAATTCCACTGTATTCCAGCCAGATTGAATAACTTTATCACAACTTAATTTGAATAACTCCTATAAACTCCTTCATGTCTTAGCTTTAATAACACATCTTCTAGGAAACCTTCCCTTATGTCTCCCACGTGCATCATATCACCAGCTACGTTGATGATTGATGATCATAGCACCCCCGCTGGCTACTATCATTTTTGCTTACATACTTGTTTCAATCCTCCATTTTTAACTTTTAAGTGTACAATCCTAACTGACTTGTTCACTGTTATACTTTCAGAGCCTTTGAATATAGCTTCTCAACAAATATTTAGTTAATTGTATTTAAAACAAAAACAAACAAACCTAAATATTGGGTTGGCCAAAAAGTTCATGGAAAAACCCAAATGAACTTTTGGCTAACCCAATACATTCTCACTTAATTCCTGGATAGAAGGATAGATGGGTGGGTGAATGAATAATTCTGTACCAGAGACTCTTCTGATTGGCCTTTGCCTCTGGGTATTTTTTCCTTCCAGGATATTTCACAAAAGGATAATGGATTAGTCAGAATATGCTAAAGCAGTGTTTCTTGAACCTTAATGTGAACACAAATCTCCTTGGGATTCAGTAGCTTTAGGATAAAGCCAGAGAGTCTGTCTTTCTAACAAGACCCTAGGTAATGCTTTGCACGTGTGGAATCACTTTGGATAATAAGGTTCTAGGCTGCATGATTAACAACAATGCTATAACACAGTGAAATCTTAGTAGTTTAATGCAACAACATTTTCTTTCATCTCATGAAAAGTCTGGAACACTCTTCAGGGCAGTTCTCCATTCAGAAACTCAGGGATCCAGATTGCTTCTCCTTTGCAGCTCTTCCATCTCAATGGAGTTTTCAAAGCTGGCACCAAAAAATGAGGTAGCTAGAGTTATTTAGGCAAAACTTTTTGCTAATGGGACTCAGAAGTATCCCATTGACTATTTATTACTTACAGCCCATTGGCCAAAGCTTGTGATGTGGCTACACTTCATTCAAAGGAATGGAAAGTGCCAGGAAATAAGAATATGTAGAGCTGGCATGAGGAACTCTATAATCATTCTGCCCTGCTTGAATAGTGTCACCTAAAGCAGGGATTCCCGTTCTTGTGTCCACAAGAGGATAACTCAAGGTGATATTAAAAGCTCTCATTCTTCAAGCTCTTGTTGTTGTTGTTTAGTTGCTCTTGTTGTTGTTATTTAGTCATGTCCGACTCTCTGTGACTTCATGGACTGTAGCTTGCCTGGCTCCTCTGTCCATGCTATTTCCCTGGCAAGAATACTGGAACGGGTTGCCATTTCCTTCCCCAGAGGACTTTCCTGACCCAGGGATCGAACCTGTTTCTCCTGTATTTAGCAGGTGAATTCTTTACCACTGAGCCACCAAGAAAGCCCTTTTCAGGCTCTACCTCCAACCAATTCTTGTTGAGTTATCTTGAGATGGGATTTAGGAATTGCTATTTTATAAGCACTTTCCTGGTAGATGATTTTAATGTGTAACTAGGAATTGAGAGCCACTGGTTTAATAAGTACATTAATGCCTGGCTGTTCTACAGAACTTCTGCCTAACTTAGAAGCGGAATAGAGGCACAGAATGACACAGGAAATTTTTGGCATCTCTCTGAAGACTCAGGGTTGATGGCAGGTGTCTGCACTTCCTTCAGAATGGAGCAAAGCACTGTTCAAACTTGAGGGTAAACAGGTCTGGCCATATTTTTTTTTTCTTTGGGAAGTAATCTAAAGCATCATCAAATTTTGATGGTTTTTTGTGACCTATATCAGTTGACTAGACCTCATGATATTGTTTTTAACAACAGAAGAAAGGTGTCTATGAGTGGATAGTTTTTAGGAAAAAAACATTACATATTTCATTTCTTGATTTCCCAGGTATGTATGACTTGAGATTTTCACTATCTCAAAGAAGAGTCAACATATGTATTTTTGGAAATGGAATTAAATGACATCCTGTGAAAAGGAACTTATAATATATCCCCAAATATATAATGATTGTTGTTGTTCAGTCACTAAGTCATGTCTGACTCTTTGCGACCCCGTGGGATGCAGCACTTCAGGCTTTCCTGTCCTTTACTATCTCCCGGAGTTTGCTTAAAATCATGTCCTTTGAGTCAATGATGCCATTCAACCATCTCTTCCTCGTTGTCCCCTTCTCCTCCTGCCCTCAATCTTTCCCAGCATCATAGTCTTTTCCAAAGGGTCGACTCTTCACATCAGGTGGCCAAAGTATTGGAGCTTCAGCTTCAGCATCAGCCCTTCCAATGAATATTCAGTACTGATTTCCATTAGGATTGACTGGTTTGATCTCCTTGCTGTCCAAGAGGCTCTCAAGAGTCTGCTCCAGAAAATTCAAAGACATCTAACATTATCTGTACAGCCATGAGAACTGACATCACTATGGAGAAATACCAAAAAGTGTGAAGCATCTCACCAACAGAGTTGGCAGATCATCAAACATTGAATATCTCTCAAATACTAAAATATTAAATTAATCTGGCCCAAGGAAAAATTTAATAATCTGATTCATAAAGCTATGCTGTGTCCTGGTAACTACCAACAATGTTTAGAGCAAATGAATTGCTTTATGCCAATTCCTAATATTCTACTGTAATTTCCTGCAAGGGAAGAAATTTTTAAAAATTTGCAGTATGATTAAATTATGATCTTAGAATTTTTTCATCACAGTTATATCAATAACTTCAGTGGAGCTAACACTGACCTAAATAGACAGGAGATTTGCATTTATTCCAGAATTCTCTCTCCTTATCACCACTTTATCAGTACATGCAAAATGTCCTGGAAAAGACCTGTAAAATTCAACCATTCTAAACCCAAGTCATATCAATGGATAAAGAAAATGTGGTATATTATAAAAAAAAATATATATATATATATAATAGCATATTATAAAACATATACTATACAATATATGTAATATATGGTATATATAGTAGAATATTATTCAACCTCCAAAAGGAAGGAATTCTTGCCTTTTGCAACAGCATGGATGAACTTAGAGGATATCATACTAAATGAAATAAGCCAGACACAGAAAGAAAGAAGCCATTCACTTATATGTAAAATCTAAAAAACAGAACTCAGAAACAGAATAGGATGGTGGTTGTTAGGGACTGAGAGTTGGGGAAACTGGAAGATACTGATTAAAGGATAAAGCTTTAGTTGTGCAGGATGAATGAGTTTTGGGGATCTAATGTACAGCTTGGTAGCTATGTCAATAAAACTGTATTGTATACTTGAAATTTGCTGAAAGATTAAATCTATTCACACACACAAAGATGACCAAGTGAGGAGGTAGATATGTTAATTAACTTGATTGTGATAATCATTTCACAGTATATACATATATTAAAACAACACATTGTATACCTTAACTATATGCAATTTTTATTTGTCAGGTATACCTCACAAAGCCAAGGGAAAATTCAATTTTTATAACATAACACTTGCTTCCTATACTTTCTCAAGTAAATTTTGCTATCATTTCAGTCTGCCATCACAGTTTTCAAAAAGTGCTATGCATTTAGAAGATTGGTCCTTTTTAGGGCATTTTTAAAGTTAGCTTTGAAGGGCAATTTGGATTTTACTCAGGAAAAAATGTATATTGCTTAAATGTACTTATTCCAGAACTCTGAACAGAAAAGATTTTTACAGAAATAATTGTCATTGTGTCAGCTGCTCTAAGAATTACCTCTGTCACTGAACCGGATACATGGTGGGACAGATCCTAAACCCTCTCAGTGACAGACCAGACCAAAAAAGACATTTTCCAGGCTTTCTGATTTAAAGATTTTTAAATTACCATCTGAAAATATTCATAAAGCTAGAAAGTTCATCCCAAATGGGAAGCTCACTTTTTTCTAACTTCATTTTTTAACCAGTACCTGCTAAGAGCCCACTGTATCCTGGGCTCATATGATAGAAGTTAAAAACAAACAAAAAGATGTGCTTTGTGATCTCATGTGTTAGCACAAATTCTTACTAGTGTATGAATTGAAACATGCAACTCAAATGCACTTTGATCTTGTGTACGTTCTGCTGATTATGGCACAATATGGCAAATATATACCTTGCCTCTGGCAACCAGTCTTTGGAGTGTTCCATATAAACTTAGAGACAGTGCTTTCTAAAAGACTTCAGGTTGTCAGTAGGGCAAATTCATGGTGCCGTATATCATACAATTGATTACTGAAGTAGAGCAGCAACCTCATCTTGAATTTAGAATTTTTCACATTTACCAATGGGGCTCAAACATTCCTGAGTCTACCTGAGGAGAGGGTATGACAGCCCATGATCAATGACATCTGTTTAATTTGGAAAGACTAACATGTAGCAAAGAAGGAATCATTAGGGAAAAAGAGGTGATTATGAATATGGCATGGTGTCTACCATTCAGACTTGTTTTTCAGTCCAGCTCCCCAGATCTTCCATGTAAGAGTCTTATGCAGAATAAGGAGGCTATAATTAAGACATGAACAAATCCTACCCCCCCCCCAAATTCTGTAAAACACCTGGGGGTACAAGCAGAATTCTCTTACCCTCATGAGTCTGATAAAACTCCAGCAGATGATACAATGCCAAAGGTGACAATGTCAGAGGTCATGGTCCAATACTTGGAAAGGATGCTATGTCAAGGAGGGTACAGGCATAGTCCAGGGATAAGCCCTGACTAGGGCTATGGAGCCTAGCAAAGCACTGATCTTGCTTATTTATGAACACATACATGGGGCATTCTCAGACAATCATAGAAATACAGGGGAACTGGGAGCATTTGCAAGAGGCTGAAGTCATGTCATGCATGTGATAGCCAACCCCAGACTTCCTAAGCTTTCTTCTCATATCAAGCTACCACTTGAAAGGTCATAGAATATGTCCTGCATGTGAGAAAAGCAAGAAAAATGGCAAAATTTGAGTTATCATTTTTAATTTGGATCCATTTTTAATCACCAGATGTTATAGAAAGCTGGGAAATTTTTAAGGCTGATATGCAAAATTTCTCCTTTTATATTTTAAAAATGTAAAATAAATCTAAAACGTTTAATCACACATAATTATTATTTTGCTACATTGTAATTAAGAATAAATGGTAAGTAGGTCATGGAAATGACAGTAATTAGCATTAGTTTTGTGCAAACTAAACAAATAAAAAATTTTCTTGGTTCATTCTGTCAGGTTCCTTGTACTCCTAATCAGTATCAATGTCAAAAATTTTAATCACTATCACACGCTTATATAGGCAGGCACACTCCCACACAGAAAGTGACGCCCAGACAAATTTCTGAACCTTACTTGCCAACATCAGAAATTCTCTCTTTCTGGAAGTCATGAGACAGAATATGATCTGGCCCATGAGCCTGTATGCTTACATGCTGAAGAGTGTCAACCAGGTTCTCTTACAGTCATCCCATCTGGGACTTCTATGTAAAGAGTCAGACGCAGGTAGGAGGGGACATTGAAGGTGGTGGTGGCAAGTGGAGAAGAGAGAACCCGCGTGGCAGATATAGCACTAGTCCTCCATGTTTCTAAGGCATAAAGAGAAAGGATTGTTAGAACTGAGAGAGATGAGGAAGAATAAATGGAAGACACATGGTCAAGACTAGACTTCTAGTACACTTTTAATACCAAGTCTCCACTCCAGATGCCCTGTGATAACTTAGTCAATTACAAGACGTTTGAGAAGTTCTTCCATATGGGAAGCTGTCTTATGTTTTATTTGTGTAATTAAAATTGTCTTCTCTGAGTAGCAACCTATCAGAATAGACAAGAGTCAAATAGCAAGTAATAATTGTGATTTTGTTCACAATAATTTCCATGAGTTTGTGCCAGAACCTTGAAATGATATTGTGCCAGAAGGTCAAGTGAATGTGGTTCCACCCCTGGGAATGGGAGAATTTGTCATTTGTGCTAGCCCTTCTTCTGAGAAAAACTTAGAAAGCTGGTCAAATTATTAAAAAGCATCCTAGTGAAGGTATCAGGCTGCAAAGGCAAAGGAGAGTTACGGAGAAACATCGTGACCAAGGAAGAAACCCAGAGGTGAACTTGACGTCTGGGGACACTTCTCCCCAAGGAGCATTAGTTGATTGCAGCAGAAGTGTGAAGGATATAGAGGAGGATGAGAAGGACTTTCAGCAGGACGTATTAGGCTAAGAAAAAAATTGGAATTCAGGATCACTAAGGAAGGAAGTACTGAACTCCAAGTTTGGATGGGGACCCTAACATAAGAATGAAAACAAAATGGAACCTTCTTCTTCAAGTTTGGAAGCCAGCTACAGATCATCTAATCTGTAAGTGAATTAAGGAATCCCAGAATAGTTTATTTGCCAAAATGAATTTACATCTGTCTGGAGGAATATAACATCATATCAGGTTTCAAATTATCTTTAAAAATTTTTGTTTATATTTGGCACTCAGTAAAAACTAACCAACCATGTAAGAATGAAATTAAAAAAAAAAAAAAAAAACAAGATAGAAGAAAATTGAAACCCAATCAGAAAGGATTCAGATAATAGTTACCAGACACTGTCTAAAACTGTGGGATTGATATACACACACTACACACTATGTTTAAAATAGATAACAACCAATGACCTACTGTGTAACACAGGGAACTCTGCCCAATATTCTGTGATAACCTAAATGGAAGACAATGTGAAAAACAATAGATATGTGTTTATGTATAATTGAATCACTTTGTTGTGTACTTGCAAATAGCACAACATTGTAAATCAACATAAATCAATATAAAATCAATATAAATCAATATAAAATAAAAAGCAAAAAGTTAACTTTGCTTAACATGTTTAAGGAAATAAAACACAAAATACACAATGCATGCATAAAATTGGAAACTAAGCAAGAACAAAGTGGCAGTTCTAGAACTGAAAAATTTCAAATGTAAAATTAAGAATTCAGTGGAAGTTGAACAGTGTATTAGACACAGCTAAAGAGTCAAGAAGGAAATTAGAATACATATGCAAATAAAATATCATGTATAATGACATGCAATCTCCATCTTTACTAAAACTCCTTTAACCATTTAAACGAGAGAGGAGCCAAGGTCCCTACCCTCGTTGAACAATGCTGTCCTCAGTGTTACCCTAGGGCCTCACAGCTAATTTTGCATTCGCCCCGCTCCGTGTTCTGCAGCCACGTCCCTTGCCTCTGCCCTTTACCCAGCTACATCTGGGAGACCATGCTGTTGTTGTCTCGTGGCTCAGTCATGTCCGACCCTTCGTGACTCCATGGACTGTATCCTGCCAGGCCCCTCTGTCCATGGAATTCTCCAGACGAGAAGACAGGAGTGGGTAGCATTCCCTTCTCCAGTGGCTCTTCCCAACACAGGGATCAAACCTGCATCTCAGAGTTTTTATTGCTGAGCCAGCACCAGGGAAGCCCCTGGAAGACCATGCTCCTTCCTCAGTACCCTGCTTTAATCACTCAGTTACTGGTGCTCAGCCACAACTCAGAAAACCAAAAATTGAGGGGAGGGGTGTATTTCTAGGTGACATATAACTTCTCTTTTGGACTCTAACAATCAACAACATCAATGCAAACAAATATATATTTAATATCACTATGTTCCAGACACTGTTGTAGGTGCTTAGGGATGGATGCATCAACAAAAATAAAAAGCAGGCATACAGAAGAAACCCAAAGGTTAAATATCTCTAACCTCTAGTAGAGGAAAATGTAAAATAAACAATAGATGTAGAATAGAATACTCATTGGAAGGACTAATGCTGAAGCTGAAGCTCCAGTACTGTGGTCACCTGATATGAACCACTGACTCATTGGGAAAGTTCCCGACGCTGGGAAAGATTGAGGGCAGAAGGAGAAGTGGGTGTCAGAGAATGAGATGGTTGGATGGCATCACCAATACAATGGAGCCGAACTTGGGCAAACTCCAGGAGATGGTGAGGGGCAGGGAGGCCTGGAGTGCTGCAGTCCATGGGGTTGCGAGAGTTGGACATGACTAAGCGACTGAACAACAACAACAAATAGTAAACAAACAGTGTTCTAGAACGTGAAATTCATAATGGTTGAGTCCATGCTGCTGCTGCTGCTGCTAAGTTGCTTCAGTCGTGTCTGACTCTGTGCGACGCCACAGGCGGCAGCCCACCAGGCTCCCCCGTCCCTGGGATTCTCCAGGAAAGAACCCTGCAGTGGGTTGCCCTTTCCTTCTCCAATGCATGAAAGTGAAAAGTGAAGGTGAAGTCACTCAGTCGTGTCCGACTCTTAGCGACCCCATGGACTGCAGCCTACCAGGCTTCTCCATCCATGGGATTTTCCAGGCAAGAGCACTGGAGTGGGGTGCCATTGCCTTCTCTGGTGAGTCCATAGTGTTGGGTTTTTCCATTTACACTGTAACTGAGCTGAGATTATATATATATAGCTTTTTTTTTTCTTTCAGTCTTTGAGATCTGTTCAGACTAACTTAATGGCACAACATATGGTGAATTTTTTAAATGTTCTTTCTATACCTGGAAACAATAACTGTTCTGTGAGGTATTCTCTACATTTTCATTAGGTCCGTTTTGCTAATGACATGGTTTTAACATTTTTATGTCTCTGCTAATTTTTGGTCTGCTCAATTACTGACGAAAGTATATAAATTTGACCCATTATAACTGTGCATTTGCCTATCTTTCTTTCTATTTGTATTAAATTTTGCTTTATCTTTAATGAGGCTATGTAGGACGGGGGCATAAAAATTTGGAGTTATTTGTCTTCCTGGTGAATTATGCCTTTATTTTACTATGGCAGTCCTCTCTTAGTTTATGGTTATATTTTTTGCCTTACAGTCTTTTTTTGCTTAATATGTGATACAGCAATGCAAATGTTCTTTGGAAGATGTTTGTTCTTAGCTCTGTGTCCTTCACAACGTTGCAATCAGTGTGTTGGCAGGGACTGTGGTCATTGTAAGGTTCTGTGGGAGAAAGCGTGCAAGAGCCCTCAGGTGGCCTCCCAGACTGCTGGCCATTGACATTAGCTCCTAGTCATGTGATTTTTCCATGGGAGCAGCTTGAAACATGGCATCTCTGATGGCCTTTCTTGTGTGAAGTCACCTGCAATGCTGTAAGCTTTCCTGGAGAGACTGAGGCCTTCTAACTGCAACATGAGTGGGTTTGGAAATGAGCCTGTCATCCTGGCCAGCAGCTCGACTGCAGCCTCCTGAACCGGTGCCCGCAGATAAGCCATGCCAGCTTTCCCAGCATCATGTTTGTTGTTCCAAGCTGCTACACTCAGGGCTAATTTGTACTATGCAGACATAGGTAACTAATAAAGCAACCAAATGTCAAGAAGATAGTATTTGTTGAAAACACGTGAGTTTGTCTCTTTTGTAAACAACCTGGTTCAAATCAATAACATTTGCTTCTTTCCTCCCAATGTTATTGATGTATAATTGACATACAACACCATAAGTTTAAGGTGTACAGCGTGATGACTTAACATGTATATACGGGTATGTGTGTGTACGTCGTGTCTGACTCCTTGCGACCTTATGGAATATATATATTTGTGTGTATATATATGTGTGTGTGCGTATATATGTGTTTGTATATATATATACATATGTGAACAATTACCACAATAAGTTTAGCTAGCATCTATCAACTCATATAGTTGCAAAAGAGTTGTGTTTTTTTACTGTGGTGAGGACATTTGGAATTTACTGTCTTAGAAACTTGCAGATACACCACAGAGCACTGTTAACTGCAGTCATCATGTTTATTGCATCCCTAATATTTATTTATCTTATAACTGGAAGTTTGTACCTTTTGACCCCCTTCACCAAACTCCTAGGTGATGCTGGTGGTAAAGACCCCGCCTGCCGATGCAGGTGCAGCCAGAGACAGAGGTTCGATCCCTGAGTCGGGAAGATCCTGTGGAGGAGGGCACTGTAACCCACTCCAGCATTCCTGCCTGGAGGATCCCATCGACAAGGGCAGTGGGTTGCAACTGGCCCATGAGCTGAAGTTTGCCAGTTTCTGATATAGTTGGTCAGCAAGTATTGTCAGCTGTTTGAGGAAGAAATGAAAGTTAATTGGATTTCTAAAGATTACATAGAAATTCAATGGGAAAATTAAAATTTTAATAAAATTAAATTATAATCCAACTTTTTAAAAATTGTAGAATACACGGGAAATTTACAAATAAAAATTCTGAATCAGAGGCTATTTGGTTATGTTCCAGAGATCTAATGTACAACAATGTGATTACAATTAACAATAGTGTATTGTATACTTGAAAGTTGCTAAGAGTGTATGTCTTAAGTATTCTCAGTAAAAAAAAGGAGAGAAAATGGCAACTTCTTGATGTGATGGATATGTTAAATAGCTTTGACTATTTCATAATGTACATGTATTTCAAGCCATTAAGTTGTGTATCTTAACTATATATACTGTATATAATTTTAGTTACCAATTATACCTCAGTAAAGCTTGGGAAAAAGTCTGCTTGGCAAGTAGACTCCACTGAGCAAAGAACAATTAAAAAATAACAAGCTACTTATAGTTCTTGAAAGAAAAGATATTTGTTCCAAACAGCTTTTAGTAGTTACTAAAGATTATAACATATGGTAAGAAAATCATGATAGAGGGGAAATCATGTTTTTAACTTAAATCTAAAGAATATTAATAGAAAATTGTACATATTGAAAATGTCTTTTTAAAATATAGAGAGGACATTTCCATCCCTTTCATTGACTCTAAAACATTACCTGATCTTAGCGAAGGATTTCTGGTTGCAGATTCAATATATCATTGGTGCCCAAATGTCAAGGGTTAAGAGATGTTCAGTGAAATGTGGTTAGTGAAATGTCATGTGGCAGAATGCCGATCATGAAATGCTACAAAACGAGGGGTCATGGCAACCTGTGGTGTGAAAGAAAATGTCAGTAATGGAACAGAACAGTAAATAACACTCTCCTAAATGGACACTTGGTAATTCATTTCATTTTCACTTAATCACTTTGCTTCCCCTGTCTTCATAATCTATGCATGTATGTGTCCCATTTTTTTCTTGATCTGTCTCCATCCCCCCAAATATGTTTTAAGCAGACACTGTTTAAATACTTTTAAAAAATAAACAAAAATGATATAAAATAAAAAATCCCATAGAAATCCATGGTAGCTATTATTTCTCACAATATATTCTGTTAAAATAGAGTAAACTTAAGATATTGATAGAAATGAGACCGTGGGCCAGTTAGATTTTGGAAAACTATTCATGGTTGTTCAACCTCACAGTCTTATTAAGAGAAAGGCAACATGATCTCTGCTTTTCTGTTCTCCATGTTATTTAGTCAATTTTTTTCATGTTCTATAGCACACTTGATCTTATCTGTGAGACTTTATGGTGTCTGCCACTACAGAATTATGCTATTCACAAATATCATGGCCAAAACACATCCAGTTTGCCAGGAATCATGCCAGTTTGTGTAGAGAGTATAGGAGCTTTGGAAATAATACTTTGGAGGGTAGAATAGACTGTTACTTTGGTTATGAGCCAATTAAATATCCTCCCAGCGCTCTCATCCTTGGGTGGTCTACCCTCTAAATCTGGACTGGTTCTGAATCTGCTTTAATTAACAAAATGTAGTAGGAGTAACATTGTGCTGGTTCTTAGCTGAAGCCTTAGGAAACCCCAGAAACTTTCTTTTGCACTTTGTACTTTTGCATTTTAGGATGAGCCAGTTGCCTTGTTAAGAAGTCCTGCTACCTTGAGAACCCTGTGCACTGAGGTCAAGCTGCTCATGTGAACAGGACACATGACTGAGACATGAGGTGTCCAGTCAAGGACAGAGGCCCCAGCGTCTGACCTGAGTGGAACTGATGTAGCCATCCCCCAATCACTTAATCTGGTCCCATGTGCTGCAAAGATGCACTGAGCCATTCCCACCATCCTCTGTCCAAATTCCTGTCCTGCAGAATCACGAACAAATAAACTTTCCTCGTGGCTCAGATGGTAAAGAATCTGCTTGCAATGCAGAGTTTGATCCTTGGGTCGAGAAGATCCCCTGGAGAAGGAAATGGCAACCCACTCCAGTTTCCTTGCCTGGAGAATTCCATGGACAAGAGTAGTCTGGTGGGCTGCAGTCCATAGGGTCACAAAGAGTCGGAAATGACTGAGCAACTAATGCTAACTTAAGCCACCAAGTTAAGAATTATACAGGAACAATATATATAATTAGGATTGAAGAAGAGGGGCAGCCACAGGTAAAGTCAGGAAAAGATGAAGACTCCGGTACCCTAATGATGTTCTTGAGGAAAATCCAAGGAACATCATTGTACACACCCAAACACACTCTGCCATAGTGCACTCAGACTAATTATATACCATTCCTGCAGGGATTCTTTTAACAATTGAAATGAGATCATATGGTCTCAGCAAACAACAAAGGGACATATACTGTTTAGCTTTGGGAGATAGAGGTCCTGTCTGAGTGGCAGGGAATAGATAATTCCTTCCGCTTATTACTTTTGATAGAAGGGTCAAGAAAAAACAGAATTTGTTTAGGTTTGCATTTATATATTTTGCATTGGTAAATAAAATTTTGATACAGAACTGTGAATGTCTTGTTCAAGGTCCAGTATTATATATTCTGTCTGAAAAGTAAAATACATACCTTGGTCACTATCAGTAACATCTGGAACTCTGAAGAGAACAAGGAGCCTCTTGGTGAGGACTTGGACTGTACTGGAGGACTTATGGAGGCATGTGTGACCTTGATTTATGTCTTGAATACCTGTGAGGCAAGAAATGATTGGAATTCTCTACCCCTAAGTGGCCAACAATGGATAAGGCACTGTTGTTGCTGCCTTGGGCAGATCAGACAGCAGGACCATTTGCAGTGGCTCAGGAGACTATCACTGTGCAGATAGGGCTGGCTGCTGGCCAAGGCATCCAGCGCTGCAGTGCCTGACATCGGTGCTTCAGTGCATGAAGTTTACCAATTGTGTTGACCCTCATGGCCTGTCCTTCATCAGGGATATCCCGGCTGAAGGATGGAAAGCAACTGTTCTCCAGTGAGCTCCATCATTAGTGATGATTATGTGTGTGCGTGCTCAGTTCCTCAGTCGTGTCCAACTCTTTGCGACCCCATGGACTGTAGCTTGCCAGGCTTCTCTGTCCATGGAATTTAATCAGGCAAGAACACTGGAGTGGGTTACCATTTCATTCTCTAGGAGATCTTCCCAACCCAGGGATCGAACACGTGTTTCCTGTGTCTCCTGCATTGGCAGGCAGATTCTTTACCACCAAACTACCTGGGAAGCCCAGTGATGATGATAATATCATCCATAAAGTTTACAAACTCCCTTTGCTGTTCATCAAGTTGATCCCAAGGGGCTCAGATACCCAGAAGAATGTGGAGAGAAGTTACCGTCTCAAGACCTCTGAGATACAGAAAAAGACTAATGGCAGAGGAGGACAACCACTCCTGATGGCAAGATAAGTCAGAGGGCCAGATTTGACTCTGTCCCAGAAGAGGAAGTCTCAGGAATCATGCTGAGCTTGAGAGTTACTGCTTCCATGAGCCAACACAAGTTAGGTAGATGGGTATGGGGATCAGGTCACATGACTAGTGTGTATCCAGAATTGCTACTATAATGGCAAATATAGCATGGGATGAAGGAGGGCAGTGTTTTGCATCCAAAGCCTATGGACAACTTATAACCATTATAGGTGGTCCAGAAATGCCAAAAGACTTGAGAGGAAGTTACTAAGCCTCTGCAATAAAGAACTCTCTGAGACTCAGACGAGAGTACCTGCTGTGTTTCAATTGGGATAGATTCTGGAGCTTTCTATTGTAATCTACAATAACAAAATATTTACAAGTTGATATTCATATTGAGCCAATAATGTCAATAATACTGGGTATGGAAAGTTTAATGAATGAGACCAAGGCCTCAAGTTTGTGGTAACCTACTGTGTGATACCATTCATTCTTTACAAGTATAAGAGGAGGCCAAATTAGACCACAAAATGGAGAAGCCATGGGAATAATCACTCTTCCCTGTATAGGTCCTTTATAATGCGGATCAATCCTTGAAGTCCCTGGTTCTGGGTTACCTTGAACTATATTAACTATTTTAAATAGAGGGAGGGTCCTTGTAGTTCCATTTTGTCAAATTAATCTGTAAATGCAAAGACAATTTTTACTTACTGTTCATTAACTCAGGGTGTTTATGCTCATTATAGAATTTTCTTGGGTAATAGGTGCCATGAATATGGGGAATTTCGGCAAGGCAGTAGTTCTAATGGCTAAAATGAAGCACATGTCCTCTACTTTATGTTTAATAACTTTCTAAGATCGTAGGGGGTTTATCTGTTTCAGTTTAGGGATATTTCCCAGTAAGTTGAGCCCCGATATAATTATTGGCCATGAAGTTTTGCCAGTTAGTGCATTTCAGCAGATGTTAAAGTGAGAACCTGTGCTGCAGAGGCACAAAACCCAATCAACACCCATTTTTTGTTTCTTATGCTCTGTAAATTATTTTAGTAACTTTTGGATTTCTTGTTGGATCAAATTATGAACCTCGTTTTTATTCAGTTTTTATGTTTCCTCCCTTTGAATCCAAGTTTCTTGCTCTGTGTGTGTTTGCTGGCTTCCTCCCTACCCTGGTCACATTTATAAGCTCCTAGCTCCAGAGAGCCTCAAATCAATATCATCAAGACCTCTGCTCTGGCAGCGATTGAGTTAATCCTTGGCTGTACTACAGAAACACCATGGGTATTTTTTGCCTGTACCTCTGATGATAAGTGTCTCTTTTGACAACAGAGACAGGTGTCCAACAGGTGTAGCACCAGCCGAGGCATTTGGTAGTATCCTAGTGAACCACCTGCCTTTAGGAGTGTGGAATTCTGCAACTCAAATTTTCAAATGATGACTGCTATTCAGATGGTGACTGTTCTTCATCTATGTGAGTTACCACCCAATGAACCCACATTTGTTACATTGGGGTGTAATCTTTGCCTTGAATTTCTTCAGAATGGCACATACACCTGGATGAAACAAACCAGGTCATGATTGGTCATTCTCTGAATCTAGGGTCAGCCAGGGCTTATGCTAGAACTGAGATACATGATTTAATCTAAGGCACACAGATGGCTTAGGGCTTATGAGATACATGACCTGGGGCTGCTTTAATGAGGGACTGGATCCCATACTTCTTTTCCTGAAAACCAATTAATTATTGAAACTTCTGACTTAGGCTTGCTAAGTCTATAATGGAAGTTCAGTAGAACTCAGTGAATATAGCACAAAGTAACACTGCTCAAAGTGCCTGCCTACTATCCAAGAATCAAAGGAAAAAGAAGGAAGACCTCTTCCCCCTACTCTGCCCAAGTGATGGTGATCATTGTCTTTGCACTCCGCTCTCAGAGCTAGCTGTGGTCATTGTGCAGAGACAGGGACCCTGTGGCATTTGCGTGCTCAGTCATGTCTGACTCTGCAATCCCATGGACTGTACATCAGGCTCCTCCATGGGATTCTCCAGGCAGGGATACTGTGGAAGGTTGCCATTTCCTCCCGCAGGAGATCTTCCTGACTCAGGGATCCAACCCAAGTTTCCTACATTGGCAGGCGGATTCTTTACCACTGAGCCGCCTGGGAAGCCCCGAAGGAAATGTACATAGACACAGAATGGGCCCCCACCAAAATTTGATTTGGATGTTAAGTTTGAAGACTCCAGGCACACACCAGGAGGATATGAGAAAGGTTTGTTATTTATATAATGTAACTTTCTGGGAAGAGGATAGCAGGCTTCCTACGTAAGTCCAAAAATGGCATGAGAGAATGAAGAAAAGAAACTATTTTGGGGTTTTAATGATGATTAATGGATGACATGAAGGGGCTTTTGTGGTTTGAACCTTCTTCCAAAGGAGGGACTATCTAGGCTCTCTTGTTAGCTTACTGAGGTGTGAGGCAAGAACACAAGAGAAATGGTGGGTTTTAAAAGTTCTCAGCAGTTAAACATCAAAATTGACTCCATTATGGAGGGATTTCTGGACACAGCTGTTCATAATAGAGCAAATTGCCAGAGGAAGTATAAGCTTGGGGCATTTAGGTGACTTGCTATGGAAGATACTGGGGTGCATTGTTGGGCCACCTCAGAGGCCAGTCGGGAGTTTGTAATATTTTCTGAAGGGAAACAGAAGGATGAGAGCACAGCTTTACATGGCAACTCACCCTGGAAGGCAAGACTTTCTTTTTATATTATGGAATTTTAACAAGCCAACTTTTGAAGATAATAACTGACATAGTCAACATTCACCACCGTACTTCATATTTCATATGGAGGAGCATACATAGTACCTAGTTCAGTTCATGTCACATAGCACAGGGTTCTGTGCAAACCTTGGCTAAATGAATATATGAACTTTACGGAGTTTGGGGCTTTAAAGACCACATTCTCATAGTTTATCTCATTTGGTATTTAAAAATCTTCCCTGAGAAAGACACTTACCTACATTTTATAGGCAAGCAAAACAAAGTTGGAGGATATAATACTTTTGCTTAAATTTAAGCAGTGGAAGAGTCAGGGTTCAAGCCTAGTTATTTCAAAAAGCTTGTATGTTTCTCATCAAACTGCATCATCCCTGCTAGGGTTAGAGGCACTAGATCTCTATTTGGAAATAAATGAGATTATCTCTTAGAGCACTTTCTGGTGTGTGTGTTTTTTTTTTTTTTTTCATTTTAATAGTGAAAAACTCTCCTTCAACACTCTGCTTTATAGTTTAAAAGCTGTTATTTTCAATGAATAGTAAAAAAAAAAAAAAAGACAAAAACTTAGATCTATCTAATGGTGCTTAATTCCACTTATTCACAAACTGTTGTTTAAACACTTTACGTCTGAAGTAGTTCTCATTTCTTCCACTAACACAACCTAAATGTCCAGATTTGGGCCTTCTAAATTATTCACTTATTATGCTTGAAATATTTTGAATGTTTTGAAGATTCAAAGGAAAGAGAAACTATCAGGTCTCTCTCCAAAGTAGTACTTCATGTTCTCTTAAATCACTGTAAAATTGTGTCCAGGAGATGGGTTTTAATTGGCTATAATCCTAAGTGGAATTTATTTAAAGGTCCTTATCACTCTGATTACTCAATCTGTAATCAGCTTTCAAGTTCAAAAGCTATGTGAGTTAAGTTCCTTAAATGGGTGGGTCACATGAAAACCCTCACAGCACTGAAAATATGTTTTTAAGGAACAATGCTTACCATAAGTGTTAGAAAGCTGAGTTATACATTGTTGCCAGTTTAGTTCTCTCAAGGGGACCATTTTCAGAACAATGAAGTATAAAGTTCCATCTACGCTTTGATTCCTGACGCATCTAATAATTAAATCTCTGCCATTGTTATTCCATCTATTAATATCCTAGATACTTCAAATAACATTCCCTAGTATCCTGAAAACATTTCTTTCTTGGATGGAAAACCCTATCACTAACCAAACTTGCGCCTGTTGGCATCTCTTCTTCACCAAAGCTCATGCAAGTGCAGATCTAGCTGAACCCTAGGGTAAAAATTGCTTAGATTCTCATCCTGAAGCCTTGCAAAAGGTCTAGGTGATAAACTCCTATATATGTATTTAATTTCAAATAAATATGATTTACCTATCACAAAGGCATTTTGGTTCTGGGTCTTTGTTTCTGCGTGGGCTTTTCTCTAGTTGTGGTACTTAGGCTTCTCTTGTTGTGGAGCGTGGTTGCTCTAAGCGTGGGCTTCAGTGGTCGTGGCTCATGGCTCTAGAGCACGAGCTTACGGGCTTGGTTGTTGCACCACATTTGAGATCCTCCCAGATCAGGGATCAAACTCATGTCTCCTGCACTGGCAGGCAGATTGCTTACCACTGAACCACCAGGGAAGTCCTCAGAGGCATTTTGTTTTTGTTAATTGTATTTCTGTTAATTCCTAGAAAGTACAATTTTGAGATCTAAAGAGATGTAATAACCTTACTACCTGTGAACTCCTCTATTCAGTTCAGTTCAATCTCTCAGTCATGTCCAACTCTTTGCGACCCCATGGACTACTGCAGGCCAGACCTCCCTGTCCAAAACCAACTCTTGGAATTTACTCAAACTCATGTCCGTTGCAGATTCTTTACCATCTGAGCCACCAGGGAACGTTCCCTGGCTCAGAGGTTAAAGTGTCTGCCTGCAATGCGGGAGACCTGGGTTTGACCCCTGGGTCAGGAAGATCCCCTGGAGAAGGAAATGGCTACCCATTCCAGTATACTTGCCTGTAGAATTCCATAGATGGAGGAGCCTGGTGAGCTACAGTCCATGGGGTCCCAAAGAGTTGGACATGACTGAGCGACTTCACTTTCTTTTTTTGTGTCCATTGAGTAGGTGATGCCATCCAACCATCTCATCTTCTGTCATCCCCTTCTCCACCTGCCTTCAATCTTTCCCAGCATCAGGGTCTTTTCAAATGAGTGAGTTCTTTGCATCAAGAGGCCAGAGTATTGGAGATTCATTTTCAGCATCAGTCCTTTCCATGAGTATTCAAGATTGATCTCTTTTAGGATTGACTGTTTGGATCTCCTTGCAGTCCAAGGGACTCTCAAGAGTCTTCTCCAGCACCACAGTTCAAAAGCATCAATTTTTCAGTGCTCAGCTTTCTTAGGCCTGCTATCACATCCATACATGACTACTGGAAAAACCATAGCTTTGTCTAGATGAACCTTTGTTGGCAAAGTAATGTCTCTGTTTTTTAATATGCTGTCTAGATTTGTCATAGCTTTTCTTCCAAGGAGCAAGTGTCTTTTAATTTCATGGCTGTAGTCACCATCTGCAGTGATTTTGGAGCCCAAGAAAATAGTCTGTCACTGTTTCCACTGCTTCCCAATCTATTTGCCATGAAGTGAGGGGACCAGATGCCATGATCTTAGTTTTCTGAATGTTGAGTTTTAAGTCAACTTTTTCACTCTCCTCTTTCACTTTCATCAAGAGGCTCTTTAGTTCTTCTTCATTTTCTGCCTTAAGGGTGGTGTCATCTGCATGTCTGAGGTTATTGATGTTTCTCCCAGCAATCTTGATTCCAGTTTGTGGTTCATCCAATCCAGCATTTCTCATGATGTATGTAAGTTAAATAAGCAGGGTGACAATATACAACCTTGACGTACTTCTTTCCTGATTTGGAACCAGTCTGTTGTTCCATGTCCGGTTCTAACTATTGCTTCCCGAACTGCATGCAGATTTCTCAAGAGGCAAGTCAGGTGGTCTGGTATTCCCGTCTCTTTAAGGATTTCCCACAGTTTATTGTGATCCACACAGTCAAAGGCTTTGGCACAGTCAATAAAGCAGAAATAGATGTTTTTCTGGAACTCTCTCACTTTATCAATGATCCAGTGGATGTTGGCAATTTGATCTCTGTTCCTTTGCCTTTTCTAAATCCAGCTTGAACATTTGGAAGTTCACAGTTCACGTACTGCTGAAGCCTGGCTTGAAGAATTTTGAGCATTACTTTACTAGCGTGTGAGATGAGTGCAATTGTGCGGTCGTTTGAGCATTCTTTGGGGTTGCCGTCTTATGTTGATAACAAACACAGGACATTCCTCTACTTAGCTTGTGTGTATGGGGCTGGTAGGGAGGGGCAGTGGGGGTTACTGGATTGGGGAAGTGGTTTTAATTTTCACAGTACTTACCATACTTCATTATGACTATTTAACTCACTGTCTTCTCAACAAAATAGTAAGATTCATGAATATGACTTCATTCTTTTAATACTCAGACACTAATGTGACATGTGCTCAATTGTATCTGACTCTTTGCAACCTCAAGAATTGTAGCCTGTCAGGCTCCTCTGTTCGTAAGATTCTCCAGGCAAGAATACTGGAGTGGGGTAGCTATTTCCTTCTCCAGGGGATCTTCCTGACCCAGGGCCTGAACCAGTATCTTCTGTGTCTCCTGCATTGCAGGAGGGTTCTTTACCCGCTGAGCCATCAGGGTGACCTCAATTGAGCACAATTCCTTGTCCTCTCAACAAAATAGTAGGATTCATGACTACACTTCGGCTCTTTCAATACTACCACTGGACTTTGCATATAGCAGACATTTAGTTAATGTTCCTTGAACTAAATTTTTAATTATGTTCCGTCTATTTTGCCTTCTGTTTGGAAGCTTTGAGCAATTTAAAATATGTGGGGAGATATTTTTCCTGTATCAGTACTCTCCATTTTAAGGAGGACAGGTTTGTGTAATGGTAAATTCTACTGTGAATTTTTGATCCATGTGTTCTTGTTTTTGTCTTGTTTAATAAGGTTTCAAAGGGAAAAACTATTTTGAGATTCACAATAGCAATAGTGCCGTTACATCCTGTTTCAACAGGAGTTATGGTAAGCGCTTTTATTTAATGTGACTAATTAGCTCCCTAATAACTCTGGAAGGAGAAAATGACAAGGCACTGCAGTATTTGGAAAATTCCATGAACAGAGGAGCCAGGCAGGCTACAGTCCATGGGGTTGTAAAAATTCAGACGTGACCGAGCAACTGAGTACAGCATTCTAAATTAATAGTTCAATTGTTTTTGTCCTTCCTGTTCTGTGGGGAATAAAATGAAGAGTCTTTGGTGGGAGTGATAAACTTGTACCACACATGACACTGCTAGTGTTAGGACACCTGCATCATAAGCCTCTCTCTTCGCAGGGTTCTAGAACGTCTCTCTAGATATAAATCAGAAATCTTTATTCTCAAATGATGCTTAAGGCACTTTTGTTACACCCGTTATGACCTGAAAGTGTTGGTTCTGTAATCACCCAAGAAGCAGTAGTTTAGTTGAAATCACCCCGGGACCATGATAAGTTTGTCTAACTGTGACCCCATGGACTGTAGCCTGCCAGGTTCTTCTGTCCATGGAATTCTCTAGGCAAGAACACTGGAGTGGGTTGCCATGCCCTTCTCCATCCTGTCGTGGATATCCTCAGTTCTAGCCTCTGGGGGCTGAACAGTTTCAGCCCCTGTATCAACCAAGAACACCCTGGTTTCCTACATAACCCAAAGCGTCCCCATGGTTAGCAAGAGCATGCATCTCTACATAGAAATGGAACATGATTTTTTTCTGTTTTCAAATTCCTTGGTAAACAGGACGCACTCACACTATTATCTTCTCCCACTTGGAATTAATCTACAGTTGACCCTTGAACAGCATGGGTTTGAAATGTGTGGTTCACTTATACACATATTTTATTCAGTATTAAATACTGCAGCACTGCAAGATCAGAGTTGGTTGAATGAATGGCTGTGACTGCAGGTATGGAGGAACCACGCATGCAGAGGACCGACTCTAGATTACACTTGGGATTTTGACTGCCCTGAAGGTAGGTGTCCCTAACCCCCGTGTTGTTCAAGGGTCAACTAACTGTATTAGCATTCTAAGAGGACTCCTTGCTACCATTCTCAGCTCGACTGTCCTAAATATTTGGATCACTAAGTATTAATAATAAACATAAGAATGTCATTCTCAAGCTTTCAACATTACCAAGGTAACTCATTTCCTATGGAGTAGATTTAAATCTTTGTTAATAATAAATTGAAGCATTCTATGGTTTCACTCCACCTGACCATTCATCACCTACCACTCTAATCCTAAAAATGCCAGAATACTTCTAGTAAACTTAGAGAAATTTCACAGTTCCATGAGCACTGCCCTGTATGCGGTTCCTACTTCGTTTCACCTAGCTTTCTGTCCTTCACGTCTGCCGTTTTATCTCCTTCAGGTAGGGGAAAGTACGGGTGGGAACCATTCCACCGAAAGATTTCCCTGACAACTGGACCATAACTCTAATCTGTCAAACAAAATGTTTTTATTGTATGCCTGTTATATCCTGACTAGTCCCGGTACTATATTGGCTTGGCCGAAGAGTTTCTTTGAGTTTTTCTGAAAGATTTCAGGAGAAACCTGAACTTTTTGGCCAACCCAATGCTATGATTTAAAAAAATCTCTGCAAATGTCTTCTAGAAGTTCTTCAAGGACATGAGTCGTGTCTAATGTGTCTTTTGCTTTTCCGGCACTAGTGCAGGTGGTACATAATAGAGGCTAAGTGATTTTTGCTTAAACTGAATTGAACCAGCTGTTAAAAGGGGAATCCAAAGTTATCTTCCTCAGCACCATATATTAGGAGGACAAAGCTAATACTTGTGATTCAGGAATGGCTTTCCTAAGGGAGAAAAAAAGGCCAGAATCAACTATTTATTGCTTAATTATTTTTTTAAAAGCTCATAGCCAATCTTTGACACAATCAGTGGAAATCAACTCTAATATAAATCTGTACACAACATTATGAAAGGGATTTTTAGTTGAACCTGAATAACTTTATATTAACTTTTAATTAGAATAAAATTCAGGAGCACCAGTTCCTACCACAGGTGATTTTCATTAGCTGAGTAGTAAAAAATTAATTTGTCTTCCATGTCCTCTTGTTGCAGTATTTAGCAAAGGTAAATGACATAAGTCCAATAAGGCCCAAAATTATATCTTCCTTCCAGTTTTATAGATAATAATCTTTATGATGGATTCTTTTGAACAATGCAAATCAGAATAAGCCAGAGGTAGAATAAAATTGATTTCATTAGTAGGCCACAGTGGAGCTAGGAGGACAAAGTTAGGGGAAATGTATCAGAAACAAGTTTTATCTAGAGTCATGATGAGCTACTCACACATCTAAAAGCTCCTTGGACCACTTTAAAAAAAAAACAAAACTGCATGTGTGTGTGTGTGTGTGTGTGTGTGTACAGAAGTATAAAAAAGAAGCATAAATTAAGACCGCTTAATGAAATAATGGTTCCCAGGTGGCTCAATGTAAAAAATCACCTGCAATATAGGAGACCTGGGTTCAATTCAATCCCTGGGTCAGGAAGGTTCCCTGGAGGAGGACATGGCAACCACTCTAGTATTCATGCCTGGAGAATCCCATGGACAGAGGAAACTGGCGGGCTACAGTTCATAGAGTCTCAAAGAGTTGGACACGACTTAGCAATTAAACAATGACAATGAAACAAGACCTATACAATAGTGAAAAAATTCCCAGTTTTTAGTTAGTGAAATCTCAGCCTTCTTATACTGGGGAATCATGTGGAAATTGAGCAAATATTTCCTCCGTGGTCCCTTTGCTGACTCAGAAACAAGGTGAGCAAAGACCTGTACTTTGCTTTTCTAGGTCAAAACCCATCCACATTTTTAATTGTAAATTCCTTACAGTGTCTAGCATATAGCTAAATATTATTCCTAGCTTCTAGTGTGATTGCATAGGTTTTATTGTTATAGATATTAACATGAAGTTGGAAGGCAGGTTCATTTTAACTTGAAAGTTTTTTGAATGTCTGTGAAATATTTGTTTCCCAAACACAGCAGCTTGATTACTCTCCTCAACTCTATAGGCATTTTATACAGCTATTGAATTCAAGCATCTTCTCACTTGAAAAGTGCTACAGAAATCAGATGATGTTATTTGCCAACATTGTATTTACTATATTGTAGACATTTTATATTTATTACAAGAATATTGTCTTCAACCATGACACAGAAACAGTAATGCACCCCAAGTATTCCATTTGTTTCTCAATATTTCCCTGTGCAAAGTCACTTCAGTCATGTCCAACTCTTTGTGACTCTGTGGACCCTAGCCCACCAGGCTCCTCTGTCCATGGGATTCTCCAGGCAAGAATACTGGAGTGGTTTGCCATTCCCTTCTCCAAGGGATCTTTCTGACCCAGGGATTGAACCTACATCTCTTAAGTCTCCTGCATTGACAGGTTCTGTACCACTACCACCACCTGGGATGCCCCAGTATTTCCCAGCCCTCTGCAATTATGGGGCCATATGATTAGTTCTGGCCAATGAAAATAAAATATGAGTGGAAGTGTGATTGTTCATTTCTAAACTGAAGAGTTAAAAAGTCATCTGTGGTTCTTCAACTTCTTATTCTTCTGTCACCATGGACTATACAGTCCATGGAATTCTCCAGGCCAGAATACTGGAGTGAGTAGCTGTTCTCTTCTCTAGGGAATCTTCCTGGCCCAGGGATTGAACCCAGGTCTCCCACATTATAGGCGGATTCTTTTCTGCCTGAGCCACCAGGGAACCCATTTTTCTGTCAGGGTATCTGAAAAGACATTGAATTTATGGATGTTGTAGTTGTTCAGTCACTAAGTGATGTCTGACTCTTTGCAACCCCATGGACTGCAGCATGACAAGCTTCACTGTCCCTCACTATCTCCCTGGTCTGTCCAAGTTCATGCTCATTGAGTCAGTGATATGGAGCCCAGATCATTCTAGATTCCTGACTGGGTCAGATCCCTCTGGAACAGAGCCCCTTGCCCTTCCACGTAGAATATGTATAACAAGCAATTCATAAACTGTTGCTGAACTTATCTGTTTTGGAACTGTTTTTGTTTTGTTTTGTTTTGCTGCAGCATAAGCTAGCCTGCTCCCACATAGCATGGTATAATAACAAAAATAATTAATCAATTAGTTAATTTATCCAACATATAGTGGGCATTAGGTTTCCTTGGTAGCTCAGCTGGTAAAGATCTGCCTGCCATGCAGGAGACCCCGGTTCGATTCCTGGGTCAGGAAGATCCCCTGAAGAAGGGATTGGCTACCAACTCCAGTGTTCATGGCTTCCCTGGTGGCTCAGATGGTAAAGAATCTGCCTGCAATGCAGGAGACATGTCTGATCCCCAGATTGGGAAGATCCCTTGGAGGAGGGCATGGCAACCCACTCCAGTGTTCTTGCTTGGAGACCTGCCTTGGACAGAGGAGCCTGGCAGGCTACAGTCCATGGGCTCACAGAGTCAGACATGACTGAGTGACTTGGCACGGCACAGCACATAGTAGGCATCTACTAAGGCCAAATGCTCCCATAAAAGACTGGAGTTAGGATGGTGCAAAAGACAGTCTGTGTCCTCAGCAAGCTTATGGTCTAATGAGAAAAAGGGACAAATAAACCTGCAGTAAGGAGCATCTAGCAAACACACAACCTGTGCTGCAACTATCCCAGACACTTGGCATTAAAATGTGAATAAGGAATTTTCCTTGTAATACCGTGTAATTCAGCTTAATTTAGAGTAGTAATAGATTTATTAGAATTAGATTTAGTAATTAGTAATAGATTTATTGTAATATAATAAGTATTCCAAGAAAGTCTATGCAAGTATTTGGATGGTAAAGATAAAGAAGCAATTCATTATCTTGAGAAGTCATGGAAAGCTTCTCAGAGGAGGTGACATTTGTTTGGATTGTTGAAAAGTGAGTTAACCTTCCCCTGCTGGAAAGTTGATGCACTAGTTATTAGCGCTGCTCAACAAAAATACCTGAGTTTCTTCCTTCCATGGTACGACTGCATTTTCTCATCCCTTTTCAATTTAGGAATAATCATGTGCTGCTTTTTTTTTTCTTTTTGGTCAATGAAGTTTTAGTAGAATAAATGACTGACACTTTCAAACATAAAATGTAAGAGCCAGTGGACTATTTGCCATGATTCTTTCTCACTTTTGCTATAATCATAGAAGCACACTTTGAGATGAAGTTTCCACCACTCTTGGTGTCAGAGAGATTATGATGAGATGGGCCTCATATATCTATGTTGCAGGAGTAAAAATGTAAATTTCTAGTGTTTTAAAACACTGAGATGCAAAGGATCATTTGTTACTGCAACAGAACCTCACTAATTCTGACTGGTATATTTCAGACTGAGAAAATAGCCAGTGCAGAAAGACCTCTGAAAGATCATTGTGCATTCCTGAAACAGTGAATTCAGTGGGGCTTAAGTTCAAAGTATGTGGGTGAAAAGGGGGAGAAAAATGATGAGGTTAGATAGGATAAGGTATGAGCAGTCTCCGATTACTGAGTTAAAGGTTTTCTACTTTCTTCTTGAGGCAAGAAAAATAATTCTGGGGAAAAAAATAACTTAGATAGAGGTATGAACACATGTCTACCTTCATTCATATACTAAGAAGAATACTTTTTTTAAAGGTCCTTAGAGAAGGATTTTAAATGATCAATTATCCTGTTGAGGCAATTATTAGCTATGTTGATGAAGTCACACTGACAATTTTTTATTTTGTATTATCCAAAGCAGGATGTTGTCAAAGCCTTGAATCTATTGTCTGTCATTGCTACCATACCTTGTTTGGAAAATGTTAATATCGACTAAAAAGCAAAACTGAAGGTCTTTTTTCCCCCAGATTTGTTTGAGAGATGGAGTAACATGCTGATTGTCTGTGGCAGTGGGGAAATGAAACTGTCACATCAATTACAAAAGCTGCTAAGTTGCCAGCAGGAGACGCATTGATTCTCCGTGAGTTCAGATCTGTAATTTCAGATACCTTTGTCATCTTACTGAATGGAAAACTTTGAAAAGAAAATCACTTCTTCCATTCACAACAATGCTCATCATTGGTGTCTTTGAAAGGAACTGATAAGATGGAAATTTATTTTTGAAATGCCCTCAGTAGTTGTTAATTTTTATTTCTAATTTGATTTTCATTTTCCCTTTCTTTGAGATATCAGTTTATCAGCTCACTAGATTCTTGGCAGGGATCAGTATGACCACAGTAGTTTGCAAGTTCATTCCAATATGCAGCTAAATAAGAGTGATTTGGAACTGTGCACGTTAGTATCTCAACAACAACAAAAAAGCATTTATTTCTATTAACTGTTTAAAGTCTAGGCATATTTTGTTTCTTCCCTTCTGCTGCCTCTACTAAGGCTATCTAATTTCTTCATGATGTAGAAATCAGGATATTTAGAAATCTTGGAAAGTCTTTGCTCTCTAAGGACCAGATCAAACTGTTCCAGTTAGACCAAGGAGATTCATCCCCAGGAGGGATGGCTGGTGGGGAGGACAGAAGGACGAAACAGATAGTTAATTGCAGACAGCAATTGACAGCTCTTGTTTATCATATATCTTGATGTGCTTTGCCTGCACATTTTTATCTCCCCAACAGCTCCCCCCTTCTACCACTAATAACCAGGTTTCCAGGGATTGGATGACAATCTGAAGTGTTAAGGTGTTACAGATGTGTTGTTTAGGGACTGTGGCAGAAAATACCTGTGTGCTTATATATCCTCTTTCCTTTTCCTGAACACAAAAGAAGACTGTATTTGTAAGCCTCCCTTGAAGTGCGGTTATGGCCACGTGACTGGATTCTGACTAATGGGTTGTAGGCAGAAATAATGTATTCTTTTGAAACCTGCTGTGAAAATATACTCTGTGCATGGCCACACTGTTTTCCTCTGTGGTTGTCATAGAGGCCATGTTTTTGAGATGCCTGTATTATGAAATGGAAGAAGCCTAGATTCCTGACACATTTTTGAAAGCAAACTAACTAACTTGCAGCCAACAGTGATGTGAGAAAGAAACGAAGTTTTATCATGCTGAGCCACTGATACTTGGTGGTGGTTTTTCACAGTGGTTGGCATTTCTTGTTCTAATATAAACTGATTTTGGAAATTAGAAAAATAACCTAGCATGATCAAAGTTTAGAATTATCTGAAAGAAGCAAAGGAAAGCCCTGTAACTTGTATACCATATGGACCTTCTGGATTCAAAAATGACACCAAAAATATCA
Source organism: Muntiacus reevesi (assembly GCF_963930625.1). Classification (NCBI taxonomy): domain Eukaryota; kingdom Metazoa; phylum Chordata; class Mammalia; order Artiodactyla; family Cervidae; genus Muntiacus; species Muntiacus reevesi. The sequence goes on from NC_089254.1 coordinate 10,635,253, forward strand.
ATAGTTACACCTCATAGCTTACATAAACTCTAACCCCAGCATGCATTGAACTGATATTTAAGATTGCTTTCCAGAAGACTTCAATCACATCACTTTTCATCTTAGCTTGAGAACAATGACAAACCTAAACCATGATTATTACATAGAGCAGTATAAAAATCCAACAAGTAAAAGAAAATGATATAACAAGTAAAAAATAAGTTATAACAAGCAAAAAATGTTATAACTCCATAAAAAGAATGAGTTAAGGTGTGACTTTTCCTGATTTGTACTAAAGAAATATTTTGTAGAACTGATTTATTCAAGCAATGAAATGAAGAAATCAGGTCTGCTTTCAATTTCACTACAACCAAGTAGTGACTTTGCATCACTAAACATAGATTCATTGAGATGAAAATGTTTTGTAGTGCTTCTGCTTCTCTGCTTCAAGAGAGATTTTCATGCATTCCCAACATGTCATGTTTCTTCTCATCTAAAAAATCAATGTTTTAGCCTTTGGTGTATAACTTAGGTGCTTAAGAGCTTGACAGTTGATTTTGAGTAGCATGTTAGTTTCACACATTGATAATTTCAAGCCAGTGGTATTGGTTTATCTGTGCAGCCTTTTGATGAAGAGAGAAACAGCTTCCTCATAATGTATCGGGCTTTGCTTGTGTCTCAGACGATAAAAAATCTGTCTGCGATGCAGGAGATCTACGTTCTAGCCCTGGGTTGAAAGAGCATCTGGAGAAGGGAATGGCAACCCACTCCAGTATTCTTGCCTGGAGAATTCCATGGACAGAGGAGACTGGTGGGCTATAGTACTTGGTGTCACAAAGGGTCAGACATGACTGAGCAGGTAACTCTTTGCTTAAGAGAGAAACAGCTTTCTCATAATGCTATATTGACTTGATAAGAAATCCCATTAAGCTACTAAGCATCACTTTTTTGATGTTTTTGCTTTTGTAAACTGTAATTAGAGTTTTAAAAATTTCTTCCTTAAAAGCCAAGTTTTAGAACAGAGGCAAATGGCTAGTGATTCATTATTGAAAACTGTAGTGCTTTTGGCATTTTATTTCAAAAACTATTTCACATCTAGGCCATGTGAAGGACACGTTTTAAAAGCCATTAGCTACTTTCTTTAACTTTTGAAAAATCTTAAGTAGGCCTATTGACTTATTGAGTCACTCTCACAAATTGAAAATGGAGTTTTTACAATTAAGCTGCCATACAAAGAAAGCCTATCCACTGTGCTTCATGCATCTCTCAGGCTTACGCACTTACAAGAAGAATTGTGTAATAGAAAGAGCCCCAGTCTAGGAAATTAGACCTGGGTTTTCTTCTTGCTTCCCACTAATTTTGTGTGACCTTGGAAAGATCTTTCACAATATTAATTCACATTCAGATGGTGCTTGAAAAGCCTCAAAGCATCTTGTAATCTACCTCATCCTATATGTGTACTAGTTAAAAATCACAGTTTTAGTTTAATGAAAATTCACCTGAACCATCTGGTTTTAGAGGAGAGTTAGGTACTATACTGGTTTATGTACAATGTGTTATCATGAAATTCTGTGACAGATATTGCTCCCAAGTTACAGTATCTGTCCGTGAACAGGATAATAATACCATAAAAATAATATATCACATAGTTGTGAAGTTGGAAAATTCTTTTATTAAATTTTACTACATTTAATTGTTATCTTAAATAGGATAACAATGGCTAATTTCATATTTTCAGTAATTTTTTATTATTTATGAATAATTTATTAAGCCAAACTATGAAAGCCAAGCTTGTCCCACAGAAATTGATGGTCATACAGTCAAATCTTGAAAAGATTTGATTATCAGTGACATAAAATATGATTACAACCTTCCTTCCTAAAGTTAAATTTAAAAAATAAAATCTAGAGAAATCCAGCTTAAAGACTCAGATTTGGTTGCTTGATGGTTTCTAGAATGTAAGTTACACAAGAATAGAGACTTTTCTGTCCCTTTAAATTTTTTACTGCTGTATCAGCGATCAATGCAAAGAAATAGAGGCAAGCAATAGAATGGGAAAGACTAGAGATCTCTTCAAGAAAATTAGAGATACCAAGGGAACATTTCATGCAAAGATGGGCTCAATAAAGGACAGAGATGGTATGGTCCTAAGAGAAGCAGAAGATATTAAGAGAGGTGGCAAGAATACACTAAAGAACTGTACAAAAAGATCTTCATGACGCAAATAATCACGATGGTGTGATCACTCACCTAGAGCCAGACATCCTGGAATGTGAAGTCAAGTGGAAGTCACTACAAACAAAGCTAGATGAGGTGATGGAATTCCAGTTGAGCTATTTCAAATCCTAAAAGATGATGCTGTGAAAGTGCTGCACTCAATATGCCAGCAAATTTGGAAAACTCAGCAGTGGCCACAGGACTGGAAAAGGTCAGTTTTCATTCCAATCCCAAAAAAAGGCAATGCCAAAGAATGCTCAAACTACCGCACAATTTCACTCATCTCACACGCTAGTAAAGTAATGCTCAAAATTCTCCAAGCCAGGCTTCAGTAATACGTGAACCGTGAACTTCCAGATGTTCAAGCTGGATTTAGAAAAGGCAGAGGAACCAGAGATCAAATTGCTAATATCCGCTGGATCATCGAAAAAGCAAGAGAGTTCCAGAAAAACATTAATTTCTGCTTTATTGACTATGCCAAAGCCTTTGACTGTGTGGATCACAACAGACTGTGGAAAATTCTTCAAGAGATGGGAATACCAGACCACCTGACCTGCCTCTTGAGATACCTGTATGCAGGTCAGGAAGCAACAGTTAGAACTGGACATGGAACAACAGACTGGTTCCAAATAGGAAAAGGGGTACATCAAGGCTGTATATTGTCACCCTACTCATTTAACTTATATGCAGAGTACATCATGAGAAATGCTGGGCTGGAAGAAGCACAAGCTGGAATCAAGATTGCTGGGAGAAATGTCAATAACCTCAGATATGCAGATGACAGAAAGCAAAGAAGAACTTATGGCAGAAAGCAAAAGAAGAACTAAAGAGACTTTTGATGCAAATGAAAGAGGAGATTGAAAAAGTTGGCTTAAAGCTCAGCATTCAGAAAACTAAGATCAAGTCTACAAACAATAAGTACTGGAGAGGGTGTGGAGAAAAGGGAACACTCTTGCACTGTTGGTGGGAATGTAAATAGATACAGCCATTATGGAAGATGGTATGGAGACTCCTTTAAAAACTAGGAGTAAAACCACCATATGACCCAGCAATCCCACTCCTAGGCATATACCCTGAGGAAACCAAAATTAAAAAAGACCCATGTATCCCATTGTTCACTGCAGCACTATTTACAATAACTAAAACATGGAAGCAACCTAGATGTCCATCGACAGATGAATGGATAAAGAAGTTGTGGTACATACACCCAATGGGATATTACTCAGCCAGAAAAGGAACACATTTGAGTCAGTTCTAATGAGGTGGATGAAGCTAGGTGCCTATTATACAGAATGAAGTGAGTCAGAAAGAGAAAGATAAATATCGTATTCTAATGCATATATATGGAATCTAGAAAAATGGTACTGAAGAGTTTATTTACAGGGCAACAATGGAGAAACAGACATAGAGAATAGACTTATGGACATGGGGGGAGGGGAGGAGAGGGTGAGAAAGAGTACCATGGAAACTTACATTGCCATCTGTAAAATAGATAGCCAATGGGGAATTTGCTGTGTGGCTCAGGAAACTCAAACAGGGGCTCTGTATCAACCTAGAGGGGTGGGATGGGGAGGGAGATGGGAGGGAGGTTCAAAAGGGAGGGGATATATGTATACCTGTGGCTGATTCATGTTGACATTTGACAGAAAACAGCAAAATTCTGTAAAACAGTTATCCTTCAGTTAAAAGTGAATAAATTTTAAAAAAAACCAAATGACCATGTGTTTTCCATGTCTTTCCCCCAATATTTTGCTTGTAAATGCCTGTCAATAAAGACATTAATAAATGAAGGAACTTCAGATATGCAGATGACACCACCCTTATGGCAGAAAGCAAAGAGGAACTAAAAAGCCTCTTGATGAAAGTGAAAGAGGCTGTTTTGAAACTCAACATTCAGAAAACTAAGATCATGGCATCTGGTCCCATCACTCATGGCAAACAGAGTGGGAGACAATGGGAATGGTGGCAGGCTTTGTTTTCTTTGGCTCCAAAATCACTGCAGATGGTGGATGCTGCCATGAATGAAAAGACGCTTATTCCTTGGAAGAAAAGCTATGACCGACCTAGACAGCATGTTAAAAAGCAGAGACATTACTTTACCAACAAAGATCCATCTAGTCAAAACTATAATTTTTCCAGTGGTCACATATAGATGTGAGAGTTGGACCGTAAAGAAAGCTGAGTGCAGAAGAATTGATGCTTTTGAACGGTGGTATTGGAGAAGACTCTTGAGAGTCCCTTGGACTGCAAGGAGATCCAACCAGTCCATCCTAAAGGAGATCAGTCCTGGGTGTTCATTGGAAGGACTGATGCTGAAACTGAAATGCCAATATTTTGGCCACCTCATGCGAAGAACTGACTCATTTGAAAAGACCCTGATGCTGGGAAAGATTGGGGGCAGGAGGAGAAGGGGACGACAGAGGATGAGATGGTTGGATGGTATCACCGACTCAGTGGACATGGGTTTGGGTGGACTCCAGGAGTTGGTGATGGGCAGGGAGGCCTGGTGTGCTGTGGTCCATGGGGTCACAATCGGACATGACTGAGCAACTGGACTGAACTGAGTTTCTCCTACCATCACTTTAACAATAAAAGGGACACTTGCAAATCTTTCTACCCCAATAAAAGGATGAGTGGACATCTTTATCAGTTTTTATTGGTTTGCAAAAGGGACTCATTGGGAAATTTACAAAATATCAAAACCTGAAACATTTTATTTATCACTATCATGTTACTTCTTTCTTATGATTGGAAGGTAAATTCCTTTGAGTTTCTATGCCTTCCTTTTCCGTTGCTCTCTCCTTAGTGATGCTCCTAATCTATAGCATGATACAACTAATGAAAGAACAATAGATGGAATGGTTAGGAAGAATCTGAATTTAGAGATTAAATGAATGGACTCTGGAACTTGGGTTTGAATATTGTGTTTGCCTTATAAGAATTGTAAGATCCTGGGAAAAATATTTTGGTAAGCCTGAATTTCATTATCTATAAAAATGATAATGATCCACAATTCAAAGGGTTGAATGATCTAGGAATTGAAATGATCTTAGCTCATCGAGAAAAAAAAAAACACCTAACAATAAACAGATTCTCAAACTCTGAATTACAAGAGAAGGCTTTAGGTTAATTGCTGGTGCTAACTAATTAGAAATAACTCAATACTATCTTGGGTTGAGATGACAGCAATTTGGGTCTGTTTTACACAAACACTCAAACATCAGCCGAGTAATATACCTAAAGTATAAAGGTTCAGAGCTCTACACAAACTGAAAAATGACAGCAGAGGTGGTGATTCATCAGTCTGTAGCAGAAAGGCAAGGGTATCTTGGCCTCCCATTGGGCAATTAATGTTTCCATATATGAATGTCAATCTGAGGGCAAATAGTACGTGCTGTCCTCCTGGCTGGAGAGCAAAGGTAGCAGCAGGACTTTAAACTAGCAGTAGGAGGTAGTTCTCATTTAAGTTCAGATGACACATTACAGTTTTATTGATTGGCAAAAGCAGATTCTTTCTACTCAAAATAAAGTGAAAAATTGAGCGAAGATGACTATAGATAAACTTTTTGAGAGGTACACAATCCAGCTAGTCAACTCCAGTACATAAGAAAAAGACCAAATTCTTTTCTGTGTTTTATGATATCTGAAAAGTAACATTTCTTCTCTAGAAAATAGTGTTTCTTTTTTCTGTTATCATCAGTAGCTCATAAATGCTTTATTTAATACACATTTACCCTTCATGAAAGTGAAAGTATTAGTCCCTCAGTCATGTCTGACTCTTTGTGATTTGAATATCTAGATATCTGAAGCACAGTCCCTATTGGAGAAATAACAAGTACTGCAGATAATTTTTTACAAATCATAGGACTTCGGAGATTCTGTTTGAAATTTCATTTTGGCATTGGCCACATCTATGTTGTTTTGGACATTTGTTTTTTTTTTTGATAGTCAACATCTGAATGTCCTCACTGAGTTTGCAGACTGCCCAAATGAAAATTCCAGATAGCTGTCTCAGGATCTCAGCAGTCGGTAGTCTCAGTATAAGCCACATAAGATTGAGAGTGAGGTAAAAATGTACAGTTATCACCCAAGATCGTTAAAGACAGTTGATGCAATCCAGGCATTTCATTAACAAGACAGCATATAAAATGTAAATATGTATTATTTGGTGTATATATTTTATCTATCTCAATATAGTTTGAGTCAGAATAAAAATATGATGAAATGACAGAATGATTTGCATTATAGACAAAATAAGAGAAGTTTCTACACTGTGACTGCTTTTGCTAAGCAGTGCTTAGGGGGAATATTTATAGCTATGATACAGGTTTAAAAATTGACTGTGTTAAAAAACTGTTCTTAGTGACCTAAATTTCCATTTTAAGAGTCTTAAAAAGGAAAAGCAAACTAAGTCTAAAGCAAACAAAAGGGCAGAAACAATAAAGATCAGAGTAAAATTAAATGATGTAAAGAATAGAAGAAAACAATAGAGAAAAAAATCAATGAAACCAAAAGTTAGTTCTTTAACTAGGGTTCTAAAACTCTAGCTAGACTGATTAATTTAAAAAAATTTTTTTAAAGGAGAGAAGATTGCTCAAATTATTCAAGGCAGGAAACCGCAAAAGAGATTTTGCAGCATTGTCTTGGTCAGGATTCTGTCTAAAAGACAGAGACTGCCTAAGGAATATTAAGAAGACATCTATTTGGTAAAGGAAAGTATGCATTTACAGTGTCATTGCAAAGTGGAGGAATGAGCTGGAAGCTGGAATCAGGAGTCCCCACCCAAACACTATTTGCACTCTCCCATCAGAGGAAGTTTTACCTCCAAAACTGCCACTGTGAACTACACACTCTCTAGCTGGAATTCATAGATGAGCAGATGTTGTCAGGAGCTGCAGAGCCAGAGAAATGGCACGGATGCGTGGTGTTTACCTGCTACTCTTAGCAACAATGCCTCTTGTCACTTCTCAGACTGGTGTATGGGAGTATGAGTTCCCACTGCTTCTTCCACCAAAACAGCCTCTTTTTATCAAAAAGATGAAGAATGGCTAGTACTGTATATGACCTCCCATCTCCAAAATTTTGCTTCTATCCAGATCTCATGCAAATACATCCACGTGCAATATCAATTTACTACAGAAGTCTAGTTCTAAAGCAGTCTGAAAAAGTAGTTATTAGTTTTCTAATGGTTGCAGAAAAGAAGGCATACCAGAGAGGGGGAAATAGAGTTTTAGTAAACCACCTCTTCCACCATAAACACATATGATAATTAATGGCTCATTCTTTAATGCATAAGGAGATCTTATAAATCAATAAGCAAAAGTTAAATATAAATAGAACGTTCTCAGGAAAACAGGTATAAATGTATAAAACAATGCTAAATATCACTCATAATAAATAAATAAAGTTAAAAATAAAGCAGTCTTTGTCTATCATGTGGTAAAATTTTACCAAAATTGGGGAGAGTTTATGGACAAAGAATCTTTGGAACGCAATTTAAATATATTAAAATTCAAAATGTACTTATAAATGGTTATTAATTCTAGTAATTTATAATAGATGTATATAATACCTTTGCAAAGAAGCACATGCAAGGCTATTTATTATAATACTACATGTAATATAAAATACTGAAAACAAACCTTACATCCCTAAAATGAGGATTACTTATAAAGTACAGAGTTCATATGAATGAACAAATGACAAGTAAGTACTAATATGGAATATCTGGAAGGTAAAAATATATTGTTAAATAAAAGAAGCAAGGTGCAGAGCGTATGTGAAGCTAGTAATCATTTCTGTACACAAAAATGGACAGAAATTTTTATATATGTATATTTTATATATACATATATATATACATGCTTGTATATGTATAAAGTATTTCCTTGTGCTTAATCAAGTAGATAATAACAGTGATTGCCTCTAAATGAAGGAACTCTAGGCTTGAATATCAGGGGTGGGACAGAGCCTATTAATTATATTTTACGACATTTAATTTTTTCCATATTGTATTATCTCTTCAAAGACACAGAAAAATCTAAAATGTAAGGCACAAATGTTCATAAAATTAGTTCAAAAAGAAAAGTTAGAGCACATTGTATATTTCTCATCATACTGTTTTTTTTGTAAAGTCTTGTTGATATATTATAGGAGTTGGCAGTTACTTACACCTTATACTTTTGCCTCTTAAAGCTAAAACTAAGATTGTTTTAAAAAACTTCAAGATTAGTACTGATAAGCAGTTTGTAGAATTATCTCTTCAGTAAAGAGTAAAGATAAAAGATTTTATTTGGGGGGCCAGTTGGGATCACTTAACACTCTTTTTAAACTATAAAGGTAATTTATTAATTCATTTAACTAAAAATTCTGGAGTTAGAGTCATCTGAGTATGATCAGAGTTCTGCTTTCTTTTCCCTGCTGTTTTATTGTCTTTATTCTTGGCCTCACATTCCTTAAAACGACTGAAAGGCTGCATCTCCAGGTAATATCATCTAGAAGACAAAATAATTTATCTTTCTTCACCTTTAGGCACAAACCCTGGACTTTAGGGTGAGTAGGCTAACATAAGTTACATATCCCCTTTTGAGCCAATTACTGTAGCAAAAAGATGACGTTCTACCGATTGACTTAAGCCCATCAATGCCTACCAATAGATTATCAGCCAAACCAAAAATGCGTATCTGTTTTATAATTCCAATCCATACTGGGAATATTTTGGCCAGGAAAGAAATAAAAATCGTCACTAATATGTTGTCTGTCTTATTTTTGGAATCGGTTCCAATGTATCACTATTTTAAACATGTGAGAGTTTAATATACAAGGTGTGTTTATTGTCCATTCTTGGAAATTTATGTAGTCACCTTCCTTCTTTCATTTCAGTTCAGTTCAGTCACTCAGTCATGTCCGACTCTTTGGGACCCCTGGACAGCAGCACTCCAGGCCTCCCTGTCCATCACCAACTCCCAGAGCTTACTCAAACTCATGTCCATTGAGTCAGTGATGCCATCCAACCATCTCATCCTCTGTCGTCCCCTCCTCCTCCCGCCTTTAGTATATACCAAAACACCAAGTCAAAGATTGAATTGGAGGGAAGAGGCTTATCTCACTTGGGAAATAGTAATAGTAATAGTATCTACTTCATGGAGCTGCACAAGGAGTACACATGAAGTGTTAGATTAGTTAATAGCATATTATAACTATTGAAAAAGAATTAACAATATTTAAAACCATGATTATTCATCCACAAAATGACAAAGATGTCAGACTTACCTGTCTTATACAACAAAGATTTGAAAGCAGCCTTGATAAAAATGCTTCAGCAAGCAATTACAAAATCACTTGAAACAAATGAAAAAATAGAAAGTCTTAGCAAAGAACTGTAAGATATAAATAACACCCACATAAACATTTTAGAAATAAAAAATAAAAGCTGAAGTAAAAAGCTCAGTGGATGGGCTCAACAACAGAATGGTTAAGAGGAAAGAATCAGTGAACTGGAAGACAACAGTACAAATCAAGAAGTCTGAACAACAGAGAAATAATAAATTAGAAAAATAAAAGTGAACAGAGCCTCAGGAACCTGTGGGGTTACTTTCTTAAAAATTAAAATTTGTGTCTTTAGAGTTTAGGAAGGAGAGGAGAAGGAGGGCAGGACTGAAAAAGTACTATTAAGTTGATATAAAAATAATTATAGCTTCAGACCCTGAATTTTACATCATTATAACTAGGCTCAAACACATCTTTAGTAATCAAAATAGGAACCATTACAATCAACACATTTTTGCCAATGAGAAATAAGTTTGTTTATTCCTGTAGCATAAAAATCCATGCTTTTTGATTTGATGAACTCTGGGAAAACATTTTCTGAATCCTGCTGGTTGTGGAAGTGTTTTGCCTGCAAAAGTTGTCAAGATACTTGAAGAAGTGGTAGTTGGTCAGTGAGAGGTTAAATGAATGTGGAGGATGAGGCAAAACTTCGTAGTCCAATATGTTGATCTTTTGAAGCATTGGTTGTGTGACCTGTGGCTGGGCGATCATGGAGAAGAATTGGACCCATTCTGTTGATCAGTGCCAGCTGTAGGCATTGCAGATTTCAGTACATCTCATCGATTTGCTGAGCATACTTCTCAGATGTAATGGTTTCACTGGGATTCAGAAAGCTGTAGTGGATCAGACCAGCAGCAGAGCACCAAACTGTGACCATGACACTTTTTGGTGCAGGTTTGGTTTTGTGAAGTGCTTTGGAGCCTCTCAGTCCAACCACTGAGTTGGTCATTGTCAGTTGCTATATACAATCCACTCTTCATTGCATATCACAATCCGGTCAAGAAACGGATCATTGTTACTGCGCAGAATAAGAGAAGACTACACTTCAAAACGATGATTTTTAAAATTTTGGGCCAGCTCATGAGGCACCCACTTATCAACCTTTTTCCCTTTCCAATTTGCTTCAAATGTTGAACACCCATAGAATGGTCGACGCTGAGTTCTTGGGCAACTTCTCGTGCAAGAGGATCAGCTACAATGATGGTTCTCAACTGGTCACTGTCAACTTCCGATGGCCAGTCACTGTGCTCCTCGTCTTCAAGGCTCTCGTCTCCTTTGCAGAACTTCTTGAACCATCACTGCACTGTATTTTCATTAGCAGTTCCTGGGCCAAACTCATTGTTGATGTTGCAAGTTGTCTCTGCTGCTTTACAACCCATTTTGAACTCATGAAAATAGCTCGAATTTGCTTTTTGTCTAACATCATTTCCCTAGTCTAAAATAAATATAAAATACACAGCAAGTAATAATTCATTAGCAAAAAGCACAAAGTGAGAAATGTGCACTAAAATTATGTATAACATAACCACATTTATTTAAGAATGTATTCCAAAATCAAATGGCAAATTTTGACAATGTAAAACCACAATTACTTTTGCACCAATCTAAAAGAAGAAATAGCGTCTGAAAACTTACCAAATTCAGCAAGAGAAATAAATCTACAGTACGCAAATTGGAGAATATTTCAAGCAGGATAAATTCAAAGAATTTAGTGTCAAGACACATTATAACTATACTTCTGAAAGCTAAAAACAAACAAACAAAAATGCTAAGGACAAGAGAACAAGTAACAATTTTTATAGAAAAACATTTTTTGAATGGCAGCAAATTTCTCATCAGAAAATGGAAGCTAAAAGGAAATGGCAAATTTTTCAAGCCCTAAAAGAAAAGAACCATCAACTTGTAGTCATATACCTACAAAAAATATCTTTCAGGAATGAAAGAAAAATCAAGATATTTTCAGATGAGGTTGAAGTAAAAGAATTTGTTACAAGTAGATGTACTCTAAATTAATGGCTAAAGGAAGTTATCTAAACAGAAATGAAATAGTAACTGAAGAAAACTTGTAATATCAAAAAGGAAGGATCAAATGATGAGCAATAATATGAGTAAATATAGTAGGCTTTTCTTCTCAAAATTTCCTAAGTTCTGTTGACAGTGGAAGCAAAATTATAACACTGTATGACATGGTTCTAAATGCATGTAAAAACTTAAGACCATTATATTATAAATGAATGAAGTATGAGGTTAAGACTTCTGTATTTCACTCAAACTGATCAGATGATGACACTAGCATATTGTGATTAATAAGTTATAATGTAATCTCTGGGCTCCCCTAGTGTCTCAGACAGGAAAGAGTCTGCCTGCAGTGTGGGAGACCAGGGTTCAATTCCTGGGTTGGGAAGATTCCCTGGAGAAGGAAATGGCAACCTACTCCAGTATTCTTGCCTGGAGAATTCCACAGAGAGAGGAGGCTGGCAGGCCACAGTCCATGGGTTGCAAAGAGTCGGACATGACCGAGCAACTAACACTGGAATGTAATATCCAGAGCAACCATTAAAAAAAATGCTCAAAATAGTATAAAAATCAAAAGGAAATTCTAAACAGTGTTCAAGTAACCCTTAGAAAAGCAGAGGGGGAAAAACTCATACACACAAGCTGAATAAGCAGAAACAAAAATTTAAACAAAAATGTAAATGGCAGACTTAACTACTAATACAAATAGTATATAAATAATTGTATATTTTAAAAATCTAAATAACCAAATTAAAAGACAAGGATTGTCAGAGTGGATTATATACCTTGCTAATTGGAGTGCAAAATAGCAGAGTCACTCTGCTAAAATAGTATATCAGTTTCTTAAAAACAAAATAAGAACAAACAAACACACAAAAAAACACCTAAATATACAATTACTGTTAGACCCAGCAAATTCACTTCTGGGAATTAATTTCAGACAAATCAAGATTTATGCTCACACAAAAAATCTGTGTGAAAATTGGAAGCCATACTGGATACACCCAGATGTCCTTCTGTAGGTGAATGGTTAAACAGATAGTGGTACATCTGTAAAATGAAACACCACTCAGCAATTAGGGGGAAAAAAAAAAAAAAAAAACTACTGATACATTAAAAAAAACCTGGATTAATCCTCAGAAAATATGCTGAGCAAGAAAAAAGCAGTCCTCAGAATTTACAGACTACATAATTGCATATGTAAAACATTATTAAAATGACAAAATTATAAAAGAGAAAATTAGTGGTTGTCAGTGATCTCTCTAATGGCAGGAGGTAAAGAGGAACTAAAGAGCCCCTTGATGAGGGCGAAAGCAGAGAGTGAAAAAACTGGCTTAAAACTCAACATTCATAAAACAAATATCATGACTGTGGCAAATAGATGGGGAAACAAAGAAAACAGTGACAGATTTATTTTGTTGGTCTCTAAAGTCACTGGGGATAGTGACTTCAGCCATGAAATTAAAAGACGCCTGCTTCTTGGAAGGAAAGCTATGACAAACCTAGACAGCGTATTAAAAAGCAGAGACATTCACTTCACCAACAAAGGTTCGTGTAGTCAAAGCTAAGGTTTATCCAGTGGTCATGTACAGATGTGAGAAGTGGACTACAAAGAAGGCTGAGCATCAAAGAATTGATGCTTTCAAACTTTGGTGTTGGAGAAGACTCTTGAGGGTCCCTTGGACTGCAAGGATATCAAACCAGTAATCCTAAAGGAAATCAACCCTGAATATTCATTGGAAGTACTGATGCTGAAGTTGAAGCTCCAGTACTCTGGCCACCTGATGTGAAGAGCTGATTCATTGGAAAAGACCCTGATGCTGGGAAAGGCCAAAGGATAAGGGGGTGGCAGAGTTGAGATCGTTAGATACCATCACTGACTCAATGGACATGAATTTGAGCAAATTCTGGCAGTGAGTGAAGGACAGGGAAGCCTGAACTGCAGTCCATGGGGTCCCAAAGAATCGGACACAACTTAATGACTGAACATGAACAGTGATTAAAGTAGGAGTAAGGGTATAGCTATAAACTGACAAAATGAGAGGTCTTTGTGGTGATGAAAATATTATGTACCTTGACCATATCAGTGTTAATACTCTGGTGATACAGTACTACAGTTTTACATGGTATTATCTTTTTTTTAATTTTTGAAGCCTGATAGATGAGAAGTAATATCTCAGTATATTTTAAATTCTTATTTCTTTATATGTGGAGCTATGTACTATTTCATATGCCTGATAATTTTTTAAAAAATCATTTCTTCTTGTAGACTGTATTTATATCTTTTGCCCATTTTCTTAAGGAATTGTCAGTTTTGTTCTCCCTTGGTTTTATAGAAGCTTTTGGTACATTATAAAAATGGAAATATCTTTTTTTTTAACTGTTAATTTGTCCTTTGATTTTGCTTATGTAATTTTTGTTTTGTTTTTCACACTGAAAAATTTTAATGTAGTCAAATTTATCAATCATTTCTCTTATTTTGCATATTGAGTAATCACTCAAAGGGCTTCCCTAGTGGCTTAGTGGTAAAGAACTCGCCTGCCAATGCAGGGGACGTCCCTGGGTCAGGAATGTCCCCTGGAGAAGGAAATGGCACCCCACTCCAATATTCTTGCCGTGGAAGTCCCATGGACAGAGAAGCCTGGTGGGCTACAGTCTTTGGTGCTGCTATATTTGGACAGGATTCAGTGACTAAACAACAATAAGTGATTAGAAAATATTTCCCTTACTCAAGTTACAAAGGAATTCATCTGTATTTTCTTCTAGTGTAAGTGAGATTTTTATTATATCATATATAGAACTGTGATCAGTTGTGGGACTTATTCTCATGTGGGAGTGAGGTATAGATATGATTTTACCTTTTTTCAAATGACTAACCAATTATACTAATAATTAACAGGCAACCCTTGTTTTCATGGTTCAAATATGCATGGATTTCAGTTACCATGGTTTAGTTAAACAACATTGTTCCTAATAACAAAGCTCATATTTCAGTTACCACAGTATATTAACTGTGAATAATTACACAGAGTACGAACTTGCTGCTCTCTCTTCAGTTTAAAAATCACTACATAAACAACAGATGCACATTTTTGCTCAATGACAAACCATGTTACTTCTTTCTTTCAAGGCCTGTTGGTAATTGGTCACTGTATGTGAGTTATTCAGTTCATGCACAGACAGTGAGGCATGTAGTCACATGCTTTCTTGTCTCCCAGTGATAAATCCATGTGACATTTTATAAAAATAGATAATTAAGAGAGAATTGCTCCACAAAAATGTGTAGGGAAGAAATAAAAATAATAATGTTGAAGTAAATTTGAATCAAACACAAATGGAATTACTAAAAAAAATTAGCTGACTTTGAGAACAGTGACATTTCTGCCATTTTAGAAACTTTACATATGCAGCCAAAAGCACTTGATAACGTAAGTGAAGAATGTGGTTGCAATGAAAAGGATGACAATGTCCTAGCATAAGAAAAAAAAATCACATTGAAACTCTCACAGATATTTCATAACATTGAAGGAGCAAAGATAAGGTTTTGGAAGCCCATTTCTTCTATGACTAGACAGAAATGATTATATTGAGGAGACTGTTTTCCTGAAGAAGAAAGAAGTTTTAATTTCATATTGGCCAAGAGCTAGTATTAAAAATTGTCTTTGGATGACTCTAAGAGCTCACTTGATGCATTAGATAGCCTAAGGATTAAATTGACCACTAGAAAGGATTCTAGTCCTTTATCTTTGGAGACATACTCTAGGCTCAATTGAGACTCAATAATATATGAATAAATAACTTATTTTAAATCAACTAAAAAGAGCCTGGTGAGATTAATTTCTCATTTCTTTAAAGTCTGCCCCTTTTCACTTGGGACAATTTTGACGTCTTATATTTTAGTACATCAAACTTAATAGAAATGTTTTCCCCTCAGAACTAAAATGCCTCATTCCTAGTACTCTTTCCTTGGAAACATTTTTTGGAGAAAATATAACATCTGCAATGCTAATCATCAAAACTCCAGCTTACAGGAAAATGGCATATATCTCAAAGGGCAAGTTAAGAAATAAACCCCCAGAGAATATTATGGTTAGTGGGAATAGGAGGCCTGGGAAGAAATACATTTGCTTTCAAAACAAAATGGGTTTCTATTCAGATTAAAGATTTGCATTTTTCCACAATCCCTTGCTAATTTAATAATCCTAAAAAACCAAGGCTGAAATAACAGTAAGAGTTTATTTTGGCTTGAACACTCACTCAGATTTTTCTGAGATTCCAACTTCACTAAGCCTCACTCTAGCAGGTTTGTGTCCATCCACTCAGATGAAGGGATATTCCCAAATAGGATAAAAACATCTTTTTCCCATCACACCATAGTAAATGTATGATATCATCAGTGGCTTCTGTATTTACCTAAATTTGAGGTTGCATTATATTTTTGTTATTCTATTGGACTTCAATCAATTCTTTATAATTTTCAGATATGTTTTGGAAATGCTCATTTTGAGAATGGACTTCTTCCTTTTTATTTTTATATGTGGGAATAGTATTGATTCAATCAGAAAATTAATTTGCTATACTTAAAGGAAGTAATACTATGAGTCTACAGAGTCGTCTTAAGAATTTCAGTACTGAGGATTTTTCTCCGAATATTATACAGGTCAGCTTTCCAAATGACTAAAGAATACCTAAGAACTAAGGCAAGGGATTGTCTTAATTGCCTGGATACTGAAGCCCCTGCCAGTTAGAATGAAGAGTGATGGAGGTATGATCAGTAGATGTTTCAGGGGGTTGAATCAGGCATGGAAAGAAACTGCATTTTGACCTCATGAGCCATGCAAACCAGGGGAATGATTTCTCCCAAATGGTCATCTCAGGGATGACATGCAAACGCAAGAGAGTTTGCCAGACAGCTGTTCCTGAGAGCTAACTTTTATTTTACTGTTTCCTATTTTTGTTTTGTGGGAAGATCCTCTAGACAGCCAAATATTTGTGCTGGAATTATTTTCTTGTCTTACTTCTGCCAGACACAAAAGCCAAGAAAACATTTAATTTGTTTTTTTCCACAGCAGCCATATATAGATGGCTTTAAATGGCTGCACTGAAAGACAAAAGCAAAAAACAATTAGCTTGTGGGATACAGGAATGATAGAGAGAGGGAGAAAGTAAGAAACAATAGAATAAATAATTGCTTCATGTAGATAATCTTATTTAATATGAAGGCAAAGTTAAATATTCAGATTTTTTCAACCTTCTTAATAGTTTCAGGTGGCCACCTTTGCAAGGAAAACAAGAAAAGAGCTATATATGTATCTATATCTACCTATGTTCCTCTCTTTGTTCTTCAAAAATAGAAATTTTAGATTGAGATGGCAGAAAACATAACCATGTGTTAGTAAACACACACACACAAGTGTCGTGGAGGAAGAAATTTCCCTTTACCCTACTAGGTTATTCTGGCTGCTCTAAGAGTTAAATTGGCATGAGGCAGATTAATAGGAGAAAAGTCAAACAAAAGTTTAATAACTTGTGTACATGGAAGAGTCCCAAGAGAACTGAGTAGCTTGCCAAAATGACTGAAGTCCTGACCTTCAGTACCATCTTCAGCTAAAGACAAACGAGGATATCAGGGGTAGTGGTTTGGGAGTTCGTAGTGGAGGATGGCAGTTCACCTAGAGAGGGAAAAGAAAATGTTTGATAAAAAAATACTTGCTGGACCATGTCAAGGCAATGGGACGTTGCCTGATTGTTTTCTGCTTGAAATAATCCACATGCCAAAGAGATATTTTGGGGAGGCAAGTTTTGCTCCTCTGTATAAGCTACAACAACTACAAAACATTTTATTACACAGTGCCCAGAACTGTTAGATAGATACTTCGGTTTGGGGCTCTATGTTAATACATACTATTATAATGTTTGAAGAGTTAATATTTTTCTAAACTGTATGATTGTACAGTTTAGAATACAATTTTGTGTCCACATCATTCTACATTGATGATAATAAAAACAGTCTGTGTTAGGATTCTTTTTAATTCATATGTCAAGTTTGGGGCCTTTCCTTTGAAGGCATTCCATTAAATAAAAGAGAAACTGAGATATGAGAAATAAGTTATTTAGTCTTGAGGAAAGAAGGCTCATGGGAGTTACAGAAATTGCTCAGAGAGACTACTCTCCCTAGTTGAAAATTATCACAGGAAATGTACCGAAAGGACATCTCCACCATATGTTCAAGATTTTAAAGAGAGAGTCAAGTGTGAGGAAACAAAGGTGTCACCAAGAAAAAACAGAAACTAGAGGAACTCTTTTAAGAAAAGGTACCAGATGTCATGAGATGTTCATTAAAAGATGGTACATAAAAATATGTCTCTCCTTTCTCTGAACTAGTATGACATCAGAGAAAAGTGGAATGGAGATAGTGGAATTCCATGTAGGACTTCATTAGAGGAAAAAAAAAAAATTCAGCTACTGTAATTGGGAAACTTTGGCTTAAGAGAATGTTCATGGTCTCTCTCAATTACAAAATGCTGTGATGGAAGAGTTATAAGAGCTGAGTGTTTATTGTAGTATAATTAATTATAGGGAAAAATGCTGTGCCCTAGGCAGAATATCATGATTATCAGGGTAATGGGAACATACCCAAGTTCACCTCCATTTCAGAAGTTAGAAGGTATGTCCTCTTCAACAGTCTTATCCAGCCTCCGGCCGACTAACTAGGAGGTGTGTGGCTGTGCTGATGGCCCTTTAGGCAAAGAAGAGAGTAATAACATTAACATTTTTGAAGCCCGCATTAAAGGAAAGAGGCCAACCAAAAAAAGACCGTGACAGCATTGTGAGGCTGGAGGGAAGTCTGACGTCCTGATTCCCTAATTCAGCAGAAACAACTAGTGATTAATAGTCATCAACATGAAGGGGAAAATCCAGAGATGGAGTGTGGTCTACTTTAATGGCCATTTCCATTTCCTTTTCTCACCCAGGCAGGGTTCCTGCACTTTGTAGGAGGAAAATTGGCCATCCACAGACCGATCAATTGTAAAATTCTGCCTGTCAGACTTTAGAAATAGGATCTGCCAATCTTGCTTGTGATTTTATGCTTACAAGGAATCTTCTTTAGAAACCCACTCTCAGCTCTATTAATGATAAACTCCAGCAGGTGTTATTTTCCTGTCAAACTTTTCATTCCTCTCATGATTATTCAATAGAGACCACCTCCAAACTCAAATTTGAAGATGCAAAGTTTATGCTCTATTTTTCCTACCCTCTTGTATCTCTCTTCTCCAAAAGGTATTCAGATTTCTTTTTTTTTTTTTTTTTTTTTTGAGATGGGTATTCTGATACTAGACAGCATATTAAAAAGCAGAGATATTACTTTGCTGACAAAGGTCTATCTAATCAAAGCTATGGTTTTCCCTGTAGTCATGTATGGATGTGAGAGTTGGACCATAAAGAAAGCTGAGTGCCATAGAGCTGATGCTTTTGAACTGTGGTTTTGTTGGAGAAGACTCTTGAGAGTCCTTGGACTGCAAGGAGATCCAACCTGCCCATCCTAAAGGAAATCAGTCCTGAATATATTCATTGGAGGGACTGACGCTAAAGCTGAATCTCCAATAATTTGGCCACCTGATGTGAAGACTTGACTCATTGGAAAAAACCCTGTTGCTGGGAAAGATTGAAGGCAGGAGGAGAAGGGGATGACAGAGGATGAGATGGTTGGATGGCATCACCGACATGATGGACATGAGTTTGAGTAAGCTCCGGGAGTTGGTGATGGACACGGAAGCCTGGTGTACTGCAGTCCATGGAGTTGCTAAGAGTCGGACATGACTGAGTGACTGAACTGAATTGATTCTGATACTAGACCTCCATTCTGTCTTTCTATTGACAGACCTTCTCCTGGACATTTTAAAGTTTCTAACTTCTATCTTTGTATTCAGAATTTCTTGTCCTCTTTTACTACCCTGAATGTGATGTGCTGGGTGACATCCTTCTTGATAAAATATTAATGATTTTTTCCTCCCAGGCTGTAAGCTCCTTCTAACCTAGGATCCTCACTGTACTGATATAAATTACAAGTTCTAAGGCATTCAGATAGGAAAGTATTTTTAAAATATGCAGCTCTCAAAAACTCAGAAGTATTCATGGAAAGCTGTGATGGACCTTCCTAGGATTATAATTGAGATTTAACTCACTTGTGGAAATCTATCATGGTGTATTAACCTTTCTTCTAAACTTTCCCTTATAGTTTATAATATCTTCCCAAATTACATAAGTTATTTAGCAATATGTGGTTTATAGAATGGCTACAAAGTATTGATATGGATGACTTCCTTCCTCAAATGAACGTTTGTCCAAAATTATCCAGTTTGGTTGTCCTCATACCTTAATTTTTTATACAGTGTGCAACAGTTTTCTTTAGCATTATAAAAGTCTAATTTATGTACTTTTGTTATTTTTTTCTGGAACTTGGGCTACTATATATTTGCTAAGATACCATTATAGGTATGGGGTTGGGAAACATCATTTGCTAAGTGCAAGGTTTCCAGGTTGTCCTGGACAAGATGTGTTACCTATATGTGTATCCAGGCAGATTGACTTGGTCTAATCTTATCAGCTCTATTCTAGGAGGGGTTATTGCATTACAGTACATTAGTTTCTCTCAGTTCTCATTGAAGATTCACTGGTAACAATTTTTGGCATAAGGCAGTATCCAAAGCAAAAGGTCCATTCTATGACTTCAGCAAGAATTTACATGTATAACAACAAAATCAGAACTTTAATTTACTAATGTCCATTTATCTTATTTGATCAAGGTAGTGCAAATGATTAAACAGTTTAAAAATAGCTAGAAGCTGAGTCTCCCTTAAGAAATTTATTTTGAAATATTATAAGTTTGATACATATGCTAGCAAACTAAATTATAGTATTCCCAAGTTAATTGATCTTAAATTTGTTATATATGTTATCACTTCAAAAATGAATTGAGAATAAATAAAACCAGGTACCCAACTACTTCAGCTATTTATCTTTTGATAATTATTTTCTCAGTCTCTAACTGAAAAATAATTAATTTGCATATTTTTTCTCAGACTGTTCATTAAGGGACCTAATACTCTCACAAAGTAATTTACTTAACATTTGTTTAGTAAATCTTGCTAGCTTACTGAGGTATAAGGCAGGAACACAGGAGGAATGGTGAGTTTTAAAAGTTCTCAGCAGTTAAACATCAAAATTGAAGTCAGACTCCATTATGGAGGGCTTCTGGACACAACTGTTCACATTAGGGTGAATCGCCAAGGAAAGTTGTAGACTGAATAAGCTTGTGTATGCGTGTACTAAGTCACTTCAGTCGTGTTCGACTCTGTGACCCTATGGACTATAACCCACCAGGCTCTTCCGTCCATGGGATTCTGCAGGCAAGAATACTAGAGTGGGTGGCCATTCCCTTCTGTAGGGGATCTTCCCCATCCAGGGATCAAACCCATGTCACTTACGTCTCCTGCATTGGCAGATAGGTTGTTTACCGCTAGCGCCACCTGGGAAGCCCCAACATGCAATTGTGTACATGTCAAGCATCTCCATTCACAATATATATTCTGAGACTTCTGAGATTAAGACTGCATGTTAATTAGACTAAAATTTTAAAAATATAAGGTTCCCAAGATTCACCTTGTTTTCTTTCTTTGAGTGTATATGGAGAGATCTCCCATGCTTCTACATTCAGCAGTGAAACTTCCGAATAAAGTAATCTTCAGTCTCAAGGATGGATTTTGTCTAGAAAAATATTGAAGTCTCTCAGCAAGCTCAGTAAAGTTTTAGTCATTTGGGGAAGGCTCAATGTAGATATAACTCTGGTGTGTGTGTGCATGCATGCATGCACATGAGCGGGCATGCACATGGGATTTATTGCTTCATCAAAAAATACAAAAGACCATTATGTTGCTTTGTAGGAGGCTGGATGAGAAGCAGCTCTGCCAGCCTCCTGCGGAGGATGGTGATCTCTTTTGAGGTTTTAGAGTGGAGGATGGTGATCTCTTTTGAGGTTTTAGAGTGGACTTCCTTCTGACACTATATAAAAATTTGTGTCTCCTCTTTGATAACACTGTGTCATTTCCACTGTGACTATGATTAATTCATAAGTTATTCAGTTAGACTCTTTTGGTTTGTGTACAATGAGGTTTTGAATAGTTTTGATTGGGGGGTGGATAATTATTTTAGGGTTTGTGGATACTGATCTAAGGTGATCCCTATCATTGTCAGAATTCTTTAGGATAGCATAATGACCTCCTTATTGCATTCTGTATTCCTCTTCTTTCATTTGGAATCATTGCTCCTTGAAGAATTCATGAACACAATACTTCTAGGTTTTTTTACGTCTCTTTGCATTGTCCGTGACCTTGAGTTTATACCAGATTTTGCATTTAATTTGGTCTTTAAAAAATTTTGCCTTCTTGGGTTAGGAAGGCTGAATGCTCAGGGATGATCCATTTCTTATACCCCGGTTCACAGAATTCCAACTGACCTGGACTTTGATAGACAAAAAGTGCATTGCAGGAAGATTTCTAGATCTTCGGATATTTCTTCAACTTCTGGATTGACTCGTATAAGGAACTGGGTTTAGGATTTTAATCAACATGACAAAGCCAATTCCAGCTACTGAGCTATGCACAGAGCCTTTAGGTAATATGATATAAAATCGCAACTCCATGACTTTACCTTAGAGTTGTATGTGAATTTACCAGATTTGTCATTATGGTCATTATAGAAATCCCAAAGGAAGAACTCTGTGATGAGTTATCTGTACTCTAAGTATAGTCAAAGAAAATTTATTTACTTGTTTGAGTTATTTCCAGAGAGTTTCTTGCACTTTACCATAAAGTAACCACTCAGTTATTATAATTTGTTCTTTCTTTTCTGTGGTTGTCACCCTTTGGTTTACCAGTACTGCCAGAAATAGCAGTTGGACTTTAATTTCTTTCCTTTATAAGTTTGGTTTTAAAGCACATTCAGGGAAGGAAATCCAGGAAAAATTTCCTCCTGCCCATTTCATTTTTCCCATTCAATAAAATAACAATGCTACTATATCTTTGACATGCTGTGCAAATCAACTTCAGAAATTTACATTTTCATCTTAGATATGAAGTTATGCAGCACCTTTTTGGATCTTTTTAAAGAAAAGGGGTCAATTACATGTGAGGATATGCTTAAAAATAAGGAGCAATCATGGCAAATTATTTATTTGCTTGTTGCAATATAGTCCTTCTTGCTTTCAATGAACTTAGAGAGTTTATTGGCATTCATGTGGTTTACTCTGGAGATAATGACGTAATAAGAAAACCAGTTTATTTTCTCTTGCTTAGTCAAGTAAACATAATCAAAAAAAGATTTTATGTAACCATAGAATCTGAGGTTACATAAAAGATTTTTTTCCAAAAGATGTTCAAAATCTAATGTGTCAAGAGAGAGAACTCCATTACTTCAAATTACTTATTTCCCTAAAGCTAAATTACTGGCAGTGGTTGATCTACAAATATATGAGGTAGTATATTCCAAAGATTAATCTTTTCTGTCAGTGTTGCTATTTTTAGTGTGGTTTAAATGAAAGTGTCAGGTTATTTCTTAAAAATGGCTGGCACAATATTAAAAGACCAGTTAATTTCATTAAATCTTATTGTAATAATTCCAAATTTCACCAGAGATTTTCAAAGGACTCATTAAGAAATTATCTCAAATGTATTATTAAACACAATAACTATTTTTCATAAAGTTTGTAACCATTGGCAGTAAATGCACTTTTTCCCCTAAATGTTGAGAACTTAATTGTATTAAAAAACGAAAAATATATTATTTTATTTCTGAAAAGGAAATAGCCTCTTGTTTGGCATTTCTTTCTTATTTCCTACTCAGATTAAGTTTGTGGCTCAATGAATTCAAATATTTAAAAGTTCTTAAATGTCATACAAAGCATAAGTCAAGACAGTATGTAGATTGGGAATATGGTGGGTTTGTCAGCAGATCCTTTCTAAAGGCTATTATAAAATGTGAATTATAAAGTTGATAGGAACAAAGGGAGGACTTTGCTTAGTTTACAGGAGTTTATATACTGTGGAAGAAAATATGACGAATGGTTTTAAGGCCAAATTTACCACCTATATACATCTGGAATGTTCCAATTCCTTACTTTCTGTAACTGTGTAAAATGGCTGTGGTGACTAAAACAGTTGGAATCGATAGTTAGGTGGTATTTACTTTTTCATTTGCTTCTGTGTTCATGTACCCCCTCAATCATTCCACATACAGTTATTGAAGAGAGTGTACTATATACGATGCATTTTGTTAGGCACTGGATATACAAAGATAGATCAGACACAGACTTTTCCCTCTAGTAGGTCACAGAGCATGGGGCATCCCTGCGTATTCAGTGGTAAAGAATCTGCCTGCTGATGCAAGAGGTGTAGGTTTGATCCCCGGGTCGGGAAGATCCCCTGGAGAAGGACATGGCAACCCACTCCAGTGTACTTATCTGGGAAATCCCATTGACAGAGGAGCCTGGCGGGCTACAGTCCAAATGGTCGCAAACAGTCAGACATGACTTAGTGGCTAAATAACAACAACAAGCTCACAGAATCACAGGAAAAAGGTGATATGTTAATAGTATAATAGGAGCAATAATGGAAACATGCATATAAATCAGCAGTCTTACAGAATAAGGGTTGATTTGCTCTATATGGAAAGATCAAGAGTTCACAGAAGATGGAGTTCCTGAGTAGGACTTTCAAGCCTCATTAAGAGGAACTGACAGCCACCTGGCTCATGAAAGACAGTAAGAGTTTGACAGATGCATATCAGAACTATCTTGGAATTTTTTGAAAAATACAAATTCCCTGGTGGCTCAGACAATAAAGAATCTGCCTGCAATGCAGAAGACCCAGGCTCAGTCCTTGGGTTGGGAAGATCCCCTGGAGAAGGGAATGGCTACCCTCCAGTATTCCTGCCTGGAGAATCCCAGGGACGGAGGAGCCTGGCAGGCTACAGTCCATGGGGTTCCGAAGAGTCAGATATGACTGAGTGACTAACTCTGAGACCTGAGACCAGATGTATTTCTAATGAGCAGCCATGTACCTTGCTGTGCGCTTTAAACATTGTAAGTCAGATATTTGTTAGTTGCTCAGTCATGTCTGACTCTTTGCAACCCCATGGACTGGAGCTTGCCAGGCTCCTCTGTCCATAGAATTTTTCAGGCAAAAATACTGGAGTGGGTAACCATTCCCTTCTCCAGAGGACTTTCATGACCCAGGGATCAAACCTAGGTCTCTTGCATTGCAGGCAGATTCTTTACTATATGAGTCAAGGGAGTCAACTATATGTCAATAAAATATATGTATATTATATATATATATATAAAGAAAACATATATATATTATATATATGTTTATTATATTATATATAATATATAAATATTATATATATTTATATAAAATATATATATATTAAGAAAAATAAAAATATATATATATATATATATTAAGAAAACAAAGTTTGACAGACAAAAAAGCAAGAAGTCCCAGTCAGCTAAAATACACAGAAAGAATGAAATAAATCAGTTTATTTTGGGAAAGAGAGAAAAATAGTATGGAAAAAAAGTGGTGAGGATAGAATCCTCACTAGTTCAGGGCAGAGGACCCAGTTAAGCAGAGCCAAGACAAATGGAAGGAAAGCTGGATAGAGCAATCTTTCCAAATCAAGGAGAGAGAGGACATAAAAAAGAAGGAGGCATCCTGTCAAAGCTGAGGATATGGCAAATAAAGTAAAAGCTTAAATATTACAGATGAAAATGAGAAGATCAGCAGATCTTTTCCATAAGCAATTTTAGGAGAGTGAAGTAGAAATAATAACACTAACTACATTTCCTGTTCTTGGAGAGAACTGAAGATACAGATGAAACTTTTACCATCAGAAAGTTCACATTCTACTGAGGGACATAAAATCAAGTGCACTTGTGTCATGGCAATAATGGAAAGGATAAATTCTGATGGAGACTGGAAGAGGAATAAAGAGAGAAATCTACAGATGGGGGACCACAAAGCCGGGGGAAGTGGTATCTGGAAACCCACAGGGACACTGTAGAAATTTTACGAAGCAATACAGATGTAAGCTTTATGATTTCACGAAACCACAATAAAGAATAAGTGCAGTCTTCATAAATGAAAATATGTGAGGATTACCTATTTACAGAGTGCATTCCAATCACTGCTCAACAGGGAGAATTTTTTTTGGACCAAGGCAGATCCATGAGAGCTGAAGCAACTGACATGTCAGGAAATGAAAAATTTGGGGGCACAGCGATGTTGAGGATATTTAGATGCATTTAAATATTTAATAGGAGTTTCCCTGGTGGCTCAGTGGTAGAGTCTGCTTGCCAATACAGGAGATACAAGAGAAGTGGGTTAGATCCCTGGGTCAGGAAGATCCCCTAGAGAAGGAAATGGCAATCCATTCCAGTATTCTTACCTGGGAAATCCCATGGACAGAGGAGTCTGCAGACTACAGTCCATAGGGTTGCAAAGAGTTGGACATGACTTAGAGACTAAACAACAATGACAAATATTTAATATTCAGTGAAATTTACTTCTGACTTAAAAATTAAATACATTCAACATTATGTCACCACAAAATATTTTTGTGTCATGCAGTTAATTTTCTTTTCTAGAAATCAACATAAGTTATTGACCCTGTTAGTGATGTCTTTTTATTTAAACTCAGTCTCAAAAATGTTTCTAATGAAATAGATTGTTGTTACGAAGGAAGCTATTGTATTCCAGCTCTTTTACTTACTACGTCTCCATTAAGATGCCTGTATTGTATCACTTGGTCAAAAGAAGTACATGTGTGCTTATAAATTATTGTCTATGATGTAAAAAAAATTGTCTATGTTATAAGGCAATGCAAGACACTGTCTAACAAATGTGGCTTGTTGATTGAAAATACTTTTGAAATACAAGTTCATGGGAAGAGGAAATATTGAGAAAAAGGGCACTTGTCTGGTAAAAAAGTTTGGGTGAACAACATTAGGTGATATTTAAAATTCATGCTGACAAAAACAAATCAATAGCTTGACAGACTCAAAGTTCAAACCAACAGGAGAAGTGATTTAAGTTAAATCTATCAAGATTTAGGACATTTAGCAATTTAGCATCTGTGTTACCAATAAAGGTCAATAAAATTCCTTTTTCAAATTGAAACGTAGGATAAGGAAAGAGAATCTTAACTAAACCATGGTCTCACGCTAATGTTCCCAAGAAATAGAGAGTTGTAAAAATTAAAATTCCTTAGAATCAAAGGGAATATCATAGTTGATGGGGGGAAATGCAGCACCCCAGACTCCGTGTGTTCACAGTTACCATGCTAGAACACTGGGGAGTCTTGTCCCCAAGGCTCCTTAAAACAGAACTCCTCACTCTGCCTTCAGACATCCTTGGTCATGACCTCTCCCTGCCCTTCTCCTGGGAAAGTGAATATATCCGCTACTCCCCTTTAGCCCTATCCATCTCAAGCCAAAGATCTGTTTCGCAAAGGAATAAAACTGACTGTTCCTTGGCGTGTGACCCCTTGACCTTGCAAGCTGAGCAAACTGATCTGAAGTGATTACGCAGCCACATCATTAAACAGTGCACAACTCACCGCTCTGCAAAAGGTGATTTATGCACTAGGGAGGATGAATCTCAGCATTGAGTAATCCGCATGGCTCTCTTTAATTATGCTTGGCATTACAAAGAAGGAAAAGTTACTTTTCCCCTCTTTTTTTTTTTTAACATAAAAAGAAATGTGAGATTATTCTTAAGGAACAAAGTTGACTTTTTCCCCAATAAGAGTAGTTTGGGGCTTCTCAGGTGGCTCAGTGGAAAGAATCCATCTGCCAATGCAGGAGATACAAGAGATAATGGGTTCAGTCCCTGGGTAGGGAAGATCCCCTGGAGAAGGAAATGGCAACCCACTCCAGTTTCTTGCCTGGGAAAATCCCATGGACAGAGGAGACTGGCAGGCTACAGCCCACGGGGAAGCAAAGAGTCAGACATGATTAAGTGACTGAGCATGCACACAAATGTAATTTTGCAAGTTCTGTAGAAAATCAAAGTGTCTATTTGTAATCTACTGTTTATAGCCTGGGTTTCCATTATAGCTCAGCTGGTAAAGAATCCACCTGCAATGCAGGAGACCCAATTCAATTCTTGGGTTGGGCAGATTTCCTGGAGAAGGGATCGGCGACCCACTCCAGTATTCTTGGGCTTACCTGGTGACTTAGCTGGTAAAGAATCCACCTGCAATGTGGGAGACTTGGGTTCAATCCCTGGGTTGGGAAGTTTCCCTGGAGAAGAGAATGGTTATCCACTCCAGTATTCTTACCTGGAGAATTCCATGGACTGTATAGTCCACAGGGTCACAAAGAGTTGGACAAAACTGAGTCACTTTTGCTTTCACTTTCATTCATAACCTAGGAAAAGCCTTAATAAAGAAAAGCAAAAAGTAACTGTTGTTGCATGCTAACTTGCATTTCTTCAGTTCCTTTCTTCTCTACATTCTAAAACTAATAAAAGGCCCATAGATTTTAAACTGATCTACTCTCTCACTTTATGTGGTTGAAGGGCATGTCACTTTGCCATGAATTTAGCATTTCCTGCCCTTGACTCCTCTTAGGAAGGGAGAATATTTGCAGTATTTGATTTATAAGTTTCACAGTGAACAAGTGCTGTTTGTACAAGCCTCTGTGGTCCAGGTAGTGATTAATCTCCATGTAAGAATGGAAACATGGTAGATGGAGGATTCATAGCTAGTTATTTCTTGCTCAAAATATATAATTATGGTGACAAAGCAAGAAGCATCACAGTTGGACACAAGTTGACTTTGCTTTTCATTCCCAAGGAAGGAAGAATTGGCCATTATACCATCAAGTCTTGCTACCTCCCTCCCTATCCCCCATTGGTAATTTTCAAGTCCTTTTTACAGACCGAAGAGTCTAACCTTAAATAGAGGGAGCTAAAACATAAGCATATTATGAAACTTTGAAATCAGATTGCTCCCCAGAGATTAATTTATTCATTCACTCAAAGAATAGTTATTAATTGCCAATAGTTTACAAGGCACTGTGCTAAATATTTGACTCCTTAGGGGAAAAAAAAGAAACAATGAAAAAGCTTTCACTGAATACATTTGTAATTACTGAAACCCTCAGAAAAGATGGCTGGGCTATGGAGAATAAAGTCTGGGCACTATTGGCCTGAATTAATAAATTATTTTATTTATTATTCATTTGTTCATCATAAAACAGCTAAAAAAATGCCTTCTAGGAATCCAAATTTTTTAAAAGCAACTTTACAAACTAGTGAACTATATGAGTTAACTTGCACAATATCAAGTGTAGACTAAGATATGGAGCAACGGGAACTCCTACATTGCTAGTATAGTACAAATTATTACCACCTCTTAGAAAAAAAATTGCAATTATCTTGCAAAGAACACTTTACAACCTAGCTGTAGCAGAACCCACTTACGTGCCACTACAAATTTATGCTCGCTTTCGATAGTAGAGTTGTTGGGACACTGCTGGCCAGAAACTAGAATTTGCTAGCTTCCTTGTATCTAGTTTGGATCATAGAATTACTTTCAGCCAGTGGAATGTGTGTGTTGCTAGATTTTGCTCTGTTCTTCACATTTTGGTTCCATTCTTGTACACATTGGAGTGATGATGTACCCACGACATACAAGGCTATCTTAAATCTTGTATTTCATCTATGAGCAGGAAGTCTAGCTTAGCCATACCACATTTCTTTTTATTAAAAAGAAAACAAAAGCAAAAAGCATTCTGTGTTATCTTAGCACCCAGGCTTTTGAAATTACAAAACATTTTCCCAATTTTCTATTGTAACCTCCCATTCCTGAGGATGTCCCACAATCTAGAATGGGGAGAAAGATCAAGATAAAAGAATAAGTTAATATTTTGAAGTCATGTCTCATTAGAGCTTGTAGATACAGTGCATTATTTTGGCAGTTTTATAGTGTTGATGACAGGAACACTTAGTCAAGCCACATTGTAGAGACAGAGGGTGGGTGCTTATTGTATGAAGACATATAGATGTTTAGGTTTCTAGGCAGCTCTGCAGATGGGCTTTTGCCAATTTCTCTCTCTCTCTTCCCTCCCTTGCTGTTTCTGCCTTCATGATCTCTATCACTGATTTTCCTTACTGCTTATTGTATAATTTAATACATATTGACCCATCAAGACTTTTAGGTGAATCTAATCTGATTGATTTAGGAAACTTCCCCCACTGATAGAACAATAGCCTTTATTTCTGACCAAGTAATAGTCAATGTATTGCCTACAACTGAACTACTCTTTTGTCTTATAATATGCCTTGTGGCCACCCCTACAAAAAGAAGAGCCCAGCACTGCACAGTTTCTGAATAAATAAAAAGTATAGTTGCAACTAGACTAGGTGCTGGCTATATCAGATACCATGTCAAGAGGTGGCCATCAAGAAACCAAGAGTAGACAGATGAGAGTAACAGCCCAAATACGATGGCGTAGTTTCATTTCTCCATGTTTCTCTCTGCTCAGCAGACCTTAAATAAATTGAGATTAAATCCTAAAAATGTGTTGAAATATCCTACAAGAAGCCAGAAAAGAGAAGTAAAGGCACAAAAAGAAAGACAGAAACAGAAGACAAAATGGCAAATTGCTTGTAGCATATCAATAATTACCATAAATGTAAAAAGTTGGCTTAAAGCTCAACATTCAGAAAACTAAGATCATGGCATCTGGTCCCATCACTTCATGGCAAATAGATGGGGAAACAGTGTAAACAGTGTCAGACTTTATTTTTTGGGCTCCAAAATCACTGCAGATGGTGATTGCAGCCATGAAATTAAAAGACACTTACTCCTTGGAAAGAAAGTTATGACCAACCTAGATAGCATATTAAAAAGCAGAGACATTACTTTGCCAACAAAGGTCTGTCTAGTCAAGGCTATGGTTTTTCCAGTGGTCATGTATGGATATGAGAGTTGGATTGTGAAGAACGCTGAGCACCGAAGAATTGAGGCTTTGGAACTGTAGTGTTGGAGAAGACTCTTGAGAGTCCCTTGGACTGCAAGGAGATCCAAGCAGTCCATCCTAAAGGAGATCAGTCCTGGGTGGTCACTGGAAGGACTGATGCTGAAGCTGAAACTCCAATTCTTTGGCCACCTCATGCGAAGAGTTGACTCACTGGAAAAGACCCTGATGCTGGAAGGGATCGGGGGCAGGAGGAGAAGTGGACGACAGAGGTTTAGATGGTTGGATGGCATCACTGACTCGATGGGCATGAGTTTGGGTAAACTCTGGGAGTTGGTGATGGACAGGGAGGCCTGGTGGGTTGTGATTCATGGGGTTGCAAAGAGTCAGACATGACTCAGTGACTGAACTGAACTGAACTGAAATAGTCTAAATACACTGAGCAAAGGACAGAGTGGGTAAAGAAAACATGACCAACCATAAACTGTTTATAAGAAACTGACACTTTTAATTCAATGACATAGGTAGATTGAAAGTAAAAGGATGGAAAAAGTATACCACTTAAACATGAATTAAAAAGAAAAAGGATAAGTTTCATGTCGAGTAAAATAAACTTCAGAAAAAGAGAAATTGCTGTAAAGAAAAAATGACCTTACAAAATGATAAAAGGATCAATCTACCCAAAACACAAAATGACACCAAATGTGCATGCCAAACAAAATTCTCGAAATAAATGTAACAAAAACTGATGGGGCTGACATAGCAATAGAAAAATCGACCATTGTCATTGGGGAACATTCACCAAGATACCATATCCTGACCCATAAAATGAACATAAATACATTTAAAATATTGAAGTCATATATAATTAATCTTATAGAAATTCTAGTTCAAAACTGAATTGGTTTAGTAAATCCTGTTACAGATTTTCCTTAATAATTACAAAAATACCTATGAAGGTGTAGAGAAATAAAGAAACCCTTACTGGTGCTATAAACCAAAATTGTTAGAAAATCTGTTATCAATGTCTGAGAGAAATCTGTACAAATTGTGATACTAAAAGAACTAGATTGAAAAACTTCTGCCCACTTAGGCAGCCACGCTAGAAGAGAAAACCTCTTTTTTTGAGTGAAAGATCCTTTGAAAGTGAAAGTGACTCAGCTGTGTCCCACTCTTTGTGACCCCATGGACTATATAGTCCATGAAATTCTCCAGGCCAGAATACTGGAGTGGGTAGCCTTTCCCTTCTCCAGGGGATCTTCCCAACCCAGGGATTGAATCCAGGTCTCCCACATTGCAGACGGATTCTTTACCAGCTGAGCCACAAGGGAAGTTCAAGAATACTGGAGTGGGTAGCCAATCCCTTCTCAGGGGATCTTCCCAACCCAGGGTATGAACTGG
Source organism: Muntiacus reevesi (assembly GCF_963930625.1). Classification (NCBI taxonomy): domain Eukaryota; kingdom Metazoa; phylum Chordata; class Mammalia; order Artiodactyla; family Cervidae; genus Muntiacus; species Muntiacus reevesi. The sequence continues at coordinate 10,667,237 of NC_089254.1, forward strand.
GGTCTCCTGCACTGGAGGCAGATTCTTTACCATTTGAGCCTACTATTCCTCACCAAATGGTTCTTTCCACAAGCTGCCTGACTGTCTGCAAGATGTGGGAACTGGGCTCTCCTAGAACAAATAATCAGAAAAGAGAAAGGAGAAAGAGACTGAGAGAATACTCAAGATGCAAGCTTTTAGAATCCTGGAAGCCACATCCCACGGTGTTGGTTGTATGCCGTTGGTCTTAGAGACCAACTCTGATCCAGTGTGGGCAAGGACCACCCAAGAGGTGCACATCACGCTGCAGGGAGCCTCGGGGCCACCTCGGAAGGAGGGAATCACAAGCCCTCAGCAGCAGCACTCTTCCTCTGTGAAGCCAATTGGAATTTGTGACGCCTAGTAAACAATGCGAAAGCAATGGCGAAGGCGGAAGAGCGATCCGTACTGAACACTGCATCTCAGGAGCTATGGTTTCCCAAATAAATGCTACTGGCAAACCTGCAAGAGGAGCCATAGCGTGAGGTTTTCTGTTTTGTCTTGGATTTGGCCCAGTTCAGTATCTCAGGAAGCATCTGGGAATGGGGACATAAGAATTAGGAAACCTGGGTCCGTTTATTATCTGTGGAACTCTGGTGCTTTGCTCACTGTACATAGATCCAGGCGGGCGTGTGCATGCTCAGGCGTGTCCGACGCTATGACACCCCATGGACTGTAGCCCGCCAGGCTCCTCTGTCCGTGGGATTTTCCAGGCAAGAATACTGGAGTGGGTTATCGTGCCCTCCTCCGGGGGATCTTGCCGACTCAGGGATCGAACCCGTGTCTCTTTCACCCGAATTGGCAGGTGGGCTCTGGCCCACTAGCACCACCTGGGAAGCCCACATAGATCCGTACCCAGCTGCGGTTCTAACAGAGATCTGGGCACACAGAGAGTGGTGTGGACACTTCCCTGGGGGTCCAGTGGTTGAGACTCCATACTTCCAGTGCGGGGGGTCAGCTGTGATCCCTGGGCAGGAAACTAAGATCCCATATGCCGGTCTGGCACGGGCAAAAAGGAGAGTGGCAGTGACTAATACTGTCAAAGGAAGTCTGCATATACCTTCTTAACGGGCTGATTGATTTCTTCTCCTATAAAAGGGCATAAGGTGTAAGATCAGCATGGGACCTGGAAACTACACTGCAAATTTACATTAAATGAACACGTCCTTAAAGGGCTCAAAGCAAAGCAAACTGTTTTACTGCAGGGAAAACATTTTATATAGCAGAGTGCCAGTATAAAGCCTTTACAAAAAAGAAGAAACCTGAGCGATTGCACAGACTATGATGAAAAGAATCTAATTAGAAGAGAGGGGTAAAAGGCAAGGAAAAAATTGTAAGAAAATGAAAAATGAAGTACCAGAATTTTGGTGAACATTAGAGGAAGAACAGAAAGTGTGGGGTTGAAACTGACAAATTAAAATGAATAAAGAGGAGGAAAAGCTATGTAAGCTTTTCCAGAATGTAAGAGAGAGAGAGAGAGAAAGAGAGAGGTAAATAGATAAGCAAGAAAAAAAGAGCATGGTGGAATTCTAGCTATGCTTATGAGCCTTTGTGAGTATGTGGGTAGGAAAGGTTCCTAGATTGTTACATTAAAGAATAGAGCTGAGCATAGAATTCTTCTCCTAGACACTAAATGACATAGCAATTGGATAATGTGTATAAGAACTGGAAGTGAATGATATCCCAGACATGTTCTTCCTCATATATGAAAACAAAGAAAGACACTCAAACTTTTTCAGGAAATATACCATCGATGTAACCTTCCTGAAAAAATGTATTCAAGGTATACTCCACCTCCCCAGGATATGAGATGAATAAAGACATAATAGTGTGAAAATTGGTTATTTTTCATCTTCTTGGAAAGTATCATATAATGGAAGTAGGGGAGTGAAGTTTTGCCTTTTTCGTTTTTTTACAACTCCAGATAGACAGAAAGTGTAGTCTTATTTAGGATATGGGTTAGGAGGACGTGAAACTTAATACAAAGAAGAACTAAGACCAATATTTTCTACCTACTTCACTGTTAGGACCCACTTTCCCCATCAGCTGTTTAACGTCATTAGCTCCAAAGTCCACTTCCCACCTCTACCTGAAGATTCTATTCAGAAACTCAGGGATTGCAAACTGGAACTGAAGGCCAAGGCTAGAAGATAGCGAGGTGGGAAACAAGGGTTTAAAGCAATTAGACTATAAAGGAAGGAGTTTCCAAAGAGAAGTGTTTGTGTCTTTGAGAGTCAAGAATGAAGGCATTCATTGTTGTGAGAGGCTTGGGGCTCACAGAGGTACTCTGGAACCCCCACATCCTATGCTCTTGTGAGCACTAGAGAATAATAGTCATGGTACAGAGGAAATTTTACTGGTGGAGAATAAAATCCAAGGGCTTTCTGCCTGTGAATAGTGGGTATTGTCTGTTGGGAGTTACAGAGTGTTTGTGGGTAGGGGAGCCAGGGTGCAATCAAGAAGCATGTCTCTGCAGAGTTTTCCTAGAGACCTCAGGAAAAGAAGGGAATTTGTATCTCCCAGGCTCAAATATTTCACTGGCGTTTATTTTCTCATTCAAAATGAGCACTTTGTCACCTAATTTTGAATTTGTAAATTACCTTCTTTATATAAGTGTTATTTGCTCCTTAGTGTCTGACTCTTTGCAATGTCATGGACTACAGCTCGCCAGGCTCCTCTGTCCATGGGATTTCCAGGCAAGAACACTGGAGTGGGTTGCCATTTCCTTCTCCAGGGGATCTTCCTGGTCCAGGAATCAAACTCAGGATTCTTCTGAGCCACCGAAATATAAAGATAGTCTCAAAACTCTGTAAGCCTCAGATCTGTCACCTGGAAAATACCATTTAGGTAGTCCTGAAGAAGACTGGACTTCTTTGTTGACACTTTGTTGACTTCACATGTATAACTGACTGGTCCCTCCAACATCTCTTATATTTTCAGCTGCATGAAAACTGATTCTGTGTCATAAATGCATACACATCCATAACTACTATCTTTTCATTGTCATATCTCTTAACATTATATTAATATTATGTCCTTCTTTGTCTTATTTAAGCCTGGTTTATAACCATTTATTCTACTGTGTCTCTAAGCATGCTGTCTTTTCCCTTTTTACTTGCCTTGACTTCTTTTATTTTTGACTTTGAATCAGATTACTTTTATTTATTTATTTTTCTTTTCACTAATTTTTAAAATTAATTTATTTGTTTTAATTGGAGGCTAATTACTTTACAGTATTGTGGTGGTTTTTGCCATACATTGACATGAATCAGCCATGGGTGCACATGTGTCCCCCATCCTGAACCTCGCTCCCACCTCCCTCCCCATCCCACCCCTCAGGGCCATCCCAGTGCACCGGCTTTGAGTGCCTTGTCTCATGCATTGGACTTGGACTGGTCATCTGTTTCACAGATGATAATGTACATGCTTCATTGTCATTCTCTCAAATCATCCCACCCTCACCTTCTCCCACAGAGTCCAAAACTCTGTTCTTTACATCTGTGTCTCTTTTGCTGCCTTGCATATAGGGTCATCGTTACCATCTTTCTAAATTCCATATATATGTATGCCTTAATACACTGTATTGGTGTTTTTCTTTCTGTCTCGCTTCACCCTGTGTAATAGGCTCCAGTTTCATCCACCTCATAGAACTGAGTCAGATTACTTTTATATTTGTCTGTTGTATATAGTACAGAAGGCGGTTTTTCTTTGTGATCTAATCTTTTCTTTTCCATATGATTTAAATCAAATTACTGTCACTGACATGAAGGTGTGTTTGGATCCTTTCATAGTGTTACATTATTTATTCTGTTTTTTAATTAATAGACTGTATTTTAGAGAAGATTTGGTTTTGTAGAAAAATTGAGCACACAGTACAGAACTCCCATTTTTACCCCTCTTTTGCTCACAATTTCCCCTATTATTAATGGCGTGTATTAGTGTGATATAATTGTTATAATTCATGAAATAATATTGGTGCATTATAATTAAAGTCCATACTTTGGATTAGGGTCACTCTTTATGTTGTGCATTCTGTGGGTTTTGACCCATGCATAATGTCATGTATCCACCATTAAAGTGCCATACAAAATAGTTTCATTGTCCTAAGAATCCACTGTACCTATGTATTCCTCCCTGTCTCCCTTCTAACTGCTGGCAATCACTGATATCTGTTGTCTCTATAGTGTCATCTCTTCCAGAATGTCATTTAATTAGAATCATATGAGATGTAGCTTTTCTAAACTGGCGATTTTCACTTAGCAACATGCATTTGGGTTTCCTTCGTGTCTTTGCTGGCTTGATACCTTTTTATTGTTAATAATATTCCATTCAGTGAAAGGAACAGTATTTTGTTTATCCATTCACCTACTGAAAGGCATCCTGGTTATTTCAGATTTTTAGCAAGTGTAAATTGCGAAGAAGATTTGTGTGTAGGTTTTTGTGTGGATCTAAGTTTTCAACTCATTATGTGACTACGTTGGAGTGTGAATTGGGAAGACTGTGTTTAACTCTGTAAGGCTGAGTCCCCAAGTGTCTTTAATCTCTTGAACTAGCCCATGCTCAGCCTCCAGCAAGTGGTCAGTTTTTATGTAAGTGTTCCTATCAGTTGTTGGTGTGAGCAATGGGCTTCTGCTGCTGGACCTCTGGGACTTCTGAATTCACCTTTCTCTTTAGTTTTCAAGGTGGCCATTTACCCTGTGACCTCAGTTATCTGGATCTAAGAAGAGTTGTTAAATTTTAGTTTGTTCAGCTTTTATCTTGTTGTAAGGTCAGAATAATAACTTTCAAGTTCTATGTTAGTGACTAGAAACTGGAAATCTCTTCTATTTTTTAAAATATGTGTATTTCACTAAATGTTCTATCTTCTTTGCTTTCTATCCCAACCCTCAGATAGTTCAGAGTTTATTTCGTTTCTACTGGCTACTTGACAATTTTACTTTTATAAAACGCTCTCAGTTCTTCTTTAGCCCCGCCCTGTGTGGGCGCATGCTCAGTCATGTTCCGCTCTTTGTGACCCCATGGACTGTTGGCTGCCAGGCTCCTCTGTCCATGGGATTCTCCAGGCAAGACTGCTGGAGTGGGTTGCCATTTCCTTCTGCAGGGTGTCTTCCTGGACCCAGGAATCAAGCCCGTGTCTCCGATGTCTCCTGCATTGCGGGCAGATTCTTTTTAACAGCTGAGTCACCAGGGAAACCTTAGCCCCTACCGTCAGCCCTCTCCTGTGAGCTTCAGTAAAGTTAACTTAGGTGGTACCTTCCACTGAGAGCTGAACTGCTCAGCTTTGGTCAACAGCTGATCTTAGTGTTTGTATTTGTGAATGTGTTACTAGTTCTGCTGCTTGACTTCTCATCTGTAAATGATGTCCATTGACTCCCAGGTATCACAGATGATTCTGTTTTCCATCTTCTCTTCTTTGTGTGTTCCTCTGTCCATGGAATTTTGCAGGCAAAAATGCTGGGGTGTAACAACCTAGAGGGGTGAAAAAGGGTGGGAGGTGGGAGGGAGGGGACATATGTATACCTATGGTTAATTCATGTTGGTGTATGGCAGAAATCAAACCAATATTGTAAAGCAATTACCCTTCAATTAAAATTAAATAAATGTTTTAAAAATGCTGGGGTGGGTTGCCATTTCCTCCTTCAGGGGATCTTCCCGACCCAGGGATTGAGCCTGTGTCTTTTATGTCTCCTGCGTTGGCAAGTGGGATTTTTACCACTAGCACCACCCGAAAAGCCCTCTCTCTCTTTTTGTTTTTTGCATCCTGATTTGCGTTAGGTGTTTCATTTCTACCTTGAGCATGCAACAAGAACACTCCATTCTGTTAGACTTACGCCCACCTTTTCTTTCCTGATTAGTCTACAGTTATCAGCATTCATGGCACCCCACAATCCTTTACTCACTTTTCTCTGTGATCACTTACTTGGCTGCAGTTCTCCCCTAGGACCGTGTCCATTTAAGATTTCTCAGTTGTTGTCATAGAAATTGTGGCAAAATTGCTCTTAATATCCCTTTAATCTCTATTCACATCTAGTCTTTTGATATTTTCCTTTGTTTTCATTTTGTTAATCTTTCTGGAAGTCTATCAGTTTTACTAATAATTCCAGTTTCCTCAGCATTCAGTTGTGTTTCTGGTGTCTGTCCATTTCTCTTTGCCTCAACCCCCTTAATTCTTCTGTCGTACTCTGTTTGGGGGCTTTGTTTTGTTATGAGCTTCATTTCATTGTTCTGACTCTAGTTTCTTGGGAAATAAATGAGTAAGTCTAAAAGTCTGCATCACATCTACTCTGCTGGTCAGGGGAGGAAACGCTGCTGGAAGAGAGTGAAGGCAGATATCCTGGTCTAATCTCCATGTAAACATGTTGATGACAGGCTTCATAGTAAACAAGCCGAGCGGTTTTGTAGAAAAATAGGCATTATCTATGAAAGGCTTTTATCAGGGTGTGCCTAGTTAAATAGAATCGCTTAAAGAAACCCAAAATCTATGGATTTGTAGGACTTGACTGCCTGAAAAATATCATGTAAGCTATAAGCATCTGAGTATAAAGCAGAGATGGTTTATGACCTAAATAGTGCCTTCGCTGTGAGTGCTCTGAGCCAGAGAATATCTGAGGTAGAAAAAAGCAGACTAGAGAATGCCCAAGTCGAGGTCCTGCTCCTCTCTGTGTGATTTGACTGTGCTGTTTGACTATTTGCATCCTTAATAAAGCTTGATCTCTTATTCATGTGAGTCTTATTTGATTATCCAATCTTTATAATCTCAATTTTTACCTAGGTCATTCAATTCATTAGTTTAAACCTTTTAGATTTTCTAATACATGCATTAAATGCCACCAGTTTTTCTCTAGCAACTTCTTAGCTGCTTTCTGTGAGTTTTATGTAATATTTTCATCATTATTCAGTTCAAAATATTTTCTGATTTCCAATTATTTCCTTTCTGACCCAGAGTGTTTTTCTAAATTTCCAAACACAAGTGATTTTCTAGTTAACTTTTTTATGGCTACTAAGTTAACTGTATTGTTTTCAAAGAATGTGGCTTATGTGATAGCAGTACCTTGAAACTGATTGAGTCTTATTTCATGGTTAGGTGGTAATTTTCATTAATGTTCAACATGTACTTAGGAACAAGGATTAGCAAATTATGACCTACAGGCTAAATCTGCTAGGTACCTTTGTTAATAAAGTTTTATTAGAACACAGTCACACCTGTGTATTTATGCATTGTTCATGCCTGCTTTTACAGGCATCCTAGATGGCTCAGTGGAAAGAAGTCACCTGCCAATGCAGGAAACATAAGAGATGCAGGTTTGATCCCTGGGTTGGAATGATCCCCTGGAGATGGAAAGGGCAACCCATTCCAGTATTGCTGCCTGGGAAATTTCATGGACAGAGGAGTCTGGTGGGCTATAATCCACAGGGTCGCAAAGAGTCAGACTCGACTTAGTGACTAAACAACAACATCACTGCTTTTATACTACCGTGGTGGATGGAGTTGAGAAGTTGTGGCAGATACTGTGTCCTGCAAAGGCTAAAATATTTACCATCTGGCTTTTTACAGATCAAGTTTGCTGACCCCTCCTGTAGGAAAATATGAATTCTGCAGCTTGGGGGCAGTGTTCTATATTCTGTATATTAACAGTATATTTGTTCATTTAGCCTTATAATTCGGTAAAGGTTTTCAGGTTTGCTGTAGCAAGATAGATACATAAATAAATGATTTGTTCCTAGATGCACAGAAACAGAATAGTTACATCTTTCTGGTGAATTGATTTTTTTAATTGTGAATATTGGATGGAATTCTGGCCTTATAGTAATATATACTACCTTTTGTCTATTTATGTTTTAGATTTGTCTCTGCTGAACAACAGAGATCTGCAATCTATTGTTTATTCCAGGAAAATTGTCTTTAGAATTTCTTCCGTGTGCATTTAATGTAGTTACTGTTATATTTATTCCTAACACTTGTATTATACTACTTTCTATTTGTCCTAGCTTTGGACTCTTTGACTCTCTTTTGCCCCTTTCTTGTCCTTATTTGAAATTATGTTTCTAATTTTATCTTTTCTCTTTAACCTAAATCACATATCAGTAAATATGTTTATGTTCCTGGAATACTTACATTCTAATCAATTTACTTTCCACTTAAACATAATTTTTCAGTTTAGTTCTATCATATTTTAACCTCCTCACCTAAAACTAGTGTTACTGTTACTTTTATTTCTTTGCACAAATTTATTTGAATTTAACCACAGATATCTACTTTTATAGTTCATTTCTTACTATATTTAAATTATTTCATGTAAAAAATTTCAAGTAAGAAAAAATCTTTGCACACTTATGAAAAGAATATGGTGGAATTAATAAAGGTAAAAGCAAAAATTAATTTATTAGAATATATACGAATGGCAGAACCATGTTTAATTGAATATTTGTTTATTTAAAAGTCTAGTGAAGCTGTAAACAAGGATAAAATTAGTGAAAACTTTGTCTTTAAAAATTTGATGTAAATTTTATTGCTAAAACTTTTGAAGCTTCCATCAAATTACTTTAAATGAAAAGATTGATTGCCAAAATCAACCCAGGAAGATACAGAAAGCCTGAATAAATCAAAAGTTATAAATCAAATGGAAAAGGTTGACAAAGAATTTCCTTTAAGAGTGCTAGGTTTAGAAAGCTTAATATGTGAGTTATAAAAAAAATGTGAGTTATTAAATCCATCTTAAACACAAATAAATAGACCTTATAATATTATAAAATCCCAGAGCATAGAAAAAGAAGAATATTTTACAACACACTTTTTTTTGTTCAACAAAACACTAATGCCAAAATTTAAGAGAGCATTAGAGAGAGAAAAACTACGGATTTTAGATAAAATTCCTTTAAAATGATCAAACTGAACTCAGAGCTTTGTTAAAGTTTTAATGTTTATATATGGTTTATTTTAAGAATTTATAGAATGCAACCGCTTTAGAAAACACTATGGCGATTCCTTTAAAAATTAAGCATAGAAATACCATATGACCCAGCAATCTGACTACTGGACATATACTCTGAGAATACCATACCTGAAAGAGATACATGTACGCCAGTGTTTGTTGCAGCACTTTCTGCAACAGCTAAGACTTGGAAGCAGCCTAGATGTCCATTGACAGATGAATGGATACAGAAATTGTGGTACATATGCACAATGGAATGTTACTCAGCTTTAAAAAAGAGTGCATTCTAATGAGGTGGATGAACCTGAGGCCTATTAGACTGAGTAAGTCAGAAAGAGAAAGACAAATATTGTATATTAATGCATGTTTTGGAATCTAGAAAGACAGTACTGATGAACCTACTAGCAGGGTAGCAGTGGAGACTCCGACACAGAGAACGGACTTGTGGGCACAGTGAGGGGGGAGAGGGGGTGAATTGAGAGAGTAGCGTGGAAGCATCCACATTACCATATGTAAAACAGATAGCCTGTGGGAATTTGCTTTGCAACACAGGGAGGTCAGCCCAATGCTCTGTGATAACCTAGAGGGGTGGGACGGGGTGGGAGATGGGAGGGAGATTCAAGAAGGAGGGGACGTATGTATGTGTGTGGCTGATTCATGGTGATGTATGGCAGAAACCAGCACAAGACTAGAAAGCAAATATGTTGCAATAAAAATTTTTAAAAATTTATAGGTGAGCTCATGTTGAGATATCTATTAATTTAGCTATTAATCTATTAATATCAAATTTCAAGGGAGATAAAATATCACATTTATTTGCTGAAAATCTGTCTAACTTGATCCATGATCTCTTCACATTAAGAAAAATCTTATAATAAATTAGAGAGATGATTGTGTTTCATTAATCTGATAAATAATATTAATTCAAACTTGTAATGAATGTATAGTTAACTATAAGACACAAAGGGTATGTTGATAAAGGTCAGAAATAAGCAAATATATATACTTACTATTATGTATCATTGTTTCTGGAAATTTCAGCTAATCCTACAAGGCAAGAAAAAGAACAAGGAGTTTAGATATTAGTAACAAGGAGATACAATTATTATTGCAAATTTTGTGAATCTCTGTAGAACAATTTAAAAAATCAACTGAAAGAGGTAGTAAGTTTTCTTGTTTGATTAATCAGAAAAAACTAGGCCATAAATTTTTTAAAAACGAAAAAATAACTAGGCCAAAATCATATCTTTTCTATTTAATAGTAATTAACAGTTAGAATGTGGAAATTATAAGATGCTCTACTTACACAGAAAAAACAAAACTTTAAAAAAAAACATGAAAAATAAACTTTAAATATAAATTATGAAGTACCAAGGAGTGATTTTTGTTATTCTGATATAAGCCATACCAGAGAGGTCCTTATGTGTCCCACCCCTTTCTTCATCTTTAAGAGGGTAAAGATAACACACCCTTGAAGTAAGTGGGTAGGTATTTAGAGTTGTTATCCCTAAAAAGGAATGAGATGCATGTATTTATCATAACTATCCTTAGACTGTCTAACCTAACTCCATTATAGGAAGAGAGGGTTTTGTCAGCCTTTTATTTCCATAGGGCTTAAGACATGGAGCATGGAACCCTGGGGAATTGTTGGCACAGGGGTTACAGACATCCCCACTGTAACATATCTTATTCCTTTCAGACTCAGCATCTCCAAAGAACACCTCAGGAGAAGGTGGCTGTGAGTGAGCCCATTAGGCCTGGGTGTGCCTTAGAGAGGAGTATCCCTGACTTCAACATGAGAGAACAGGCTATAGATGCAATCTGAGCCCACAGTCCTTTGTAGGGCCAGTTGATTTGGACAAGTGGCTGAGAAATCCGCATTACAGCACAGAGAAGCCAGACAGAGTTGCAGATGATTGCTGATAGCACATCCTATTTTATAAAAGGATAACAGGGGCCACGAACAGAGGGGCGGCTTCTCGGTGACTCTCAAGTTGGATACCTAGAACTCTCATTTGTAAGTGAGGGAGTCTTCTAGCTCCCATTACTCAAGTGAAGCAAGAATTCTCATAGTTTTGTACTGGACTATCTATGTCCTGATAATAAGATCTGGAAAAAAAAAAGTCATACTATGATTTTATAATATAAGGAGATAGAAATATACATGGCCCTAACTGCATACCTTGTGTTATTGACAGATTTCTTGTATTACACATGACAGTTCTTTTGCAAATGAAAGTGTAGATACTATGTAAACCCAACTAATGGGATGGGAGTACTTTTAGCTTGAAAAATAAATTTTGAAATTAACCTGGAAAGTAAATGTATCAATATAGTGAAGAAATTGCTTTTAAAGAGGAATGAAATGCTGTGATATTATAAAAATTAATATAAATCTTTAGAAAAGAAAGTCAAGAAATAACCATTTGTCTATTTTCTAAGAAGGGCAGATACTGGTCTTCAGTAGTTAAATGTTTAAACCAATGACAATAATTTAGAAATGTCCTGATTTTAAAGATAATTACCTCCTTGAAGCATAACTCGTAATCTTGAGTTAAGGCTTGCCTTGATTATTAGTTACAAGAAGTGACATTTGCATACAAAAGTTTGATTTATAACATAACATTTTATTGCAGACAGCAATATTTGTTAAAAAGTTGTAAATAGCTTTGGTTGTTCGCTTAAAATTGTAGACTACTATTTAAAACAAAAGTTTTGTTTAGCAGGTAATAATTAAATTGGTGGTATACCATCATTCTTCTCGCTCAAGTAAGCTCAAGAAACAAAAAATGACTGAGAATATCTTGTTTAAAATTATAGCTGAACAACCTCTATATAAAACAAAATGTATTTTACAAGTAGAAGTTTTCTGAAAAGATTAAAACACAATGCAGAATATCAATTTGTCATGAGAATTACAGTGCTGTGATTCAGACGAAAATCTTTCAGGAGAGGATGGTTAAGACAGACATCTTCAGTATCAAATATCAAAAGAACTGTTAAAGCAAAATATAAAATTAATATAAGATTAACCTTCATTTTAGTCTCAGAGGGGAACAGCTGGCCTCCACTGCAAATTTCTATCTTCACTGAAGAATCTATTAGCCTCAAATAATAGGTAAGATAAAGTTATAAATGGATTCATGGGGTTAAGGTGCTTAGACTCTGAAGGTAGTGTCAACATATAGAGTTGACCCTTGAACAACTCAGGGATTAGCAACACCTGCTTTTGTGCAAGCCAAAATATGTGTACTACCCACTGTGCCTCAGAAACAAAGGAATTAATAAATGACTAACCCAAGGGCAGGAAGCAGAAAGGTTAGATAGAATCAGAACTCAAACCCCAGTTCTTTTGATTCCACTTAATGTGATCTCTAGTCAAACAGAAACTTTTCCCCAAACATAGTTAATTCAAAGATCTGTAAGATGAAAATATGGGTAGTATATTTATTTTTAAAAACCTGCATATAAATGGGCCTGTGCAGTGCAAACGTGTGTTGTTCAAGAGTCAACTGTAATTTATATTCTGTACGTATTAAGAGTTATGAACATAAATATCAGAATAGGTTAAAAAAGGGAAATTGACGTATAGTTCTTAAACCTTGATTATTTCAGTTTTAAAACGATGTTTGGGATGTCAGGTTTCCTTAGGATAATAGTGGTTACTTAAGGAATAACTTCTCCACATACCCTCTGAGGATGTATGGATCCATAAAAGATATAAAAGATACATATCTTTTATATATAAAAGAGATATAAAAGAACCATCCGTAACTCACATCTAGAGCAAAATTAGGAGAAAGGGACTATACAAACTTCAGATCACATGTAACTGAGGAAATAATGTGAAGATTGTGCCAAAAAATGGGGGAGTGTGGTGGGTTCCTCAAATTAGTGAAATACAGATAATATTACACTCAGAAAAGAAAAGAGGGTTTTACCCAAACTGGAGCCATGACTATTAGGGAGTTGGGGAGGAGAAAAGACATGGACACTGAAGAACCAGAGGTGGCAGTCGTGGGAAGGCATAGTTTAAAGTGGCGTGTTGTTGTTTTAGCTGCTACGTCGTGTCTTTTGTAACCCCGTGGACTGTAGCCCACCAGGCTCCTATGTCCGTGAGATTCCCCAGGCAAGAATACTGGAGTAGGTTGTCATTTCCTTCTCTGGGAGATCTTGCCAAGCCAGGGTTCGAACCTGCACCCCCTGCATTGGCAGGCAAATAATTTACCACTGAACTACATGGGAGCCCAGGATGACAGTGAGGCAATCTAAGAGAAGTAAATATCCTTAGGAGGCTTGACAGTGAATGGAAAAAAAGGAAGAAAATGATGGAAAGCAAGAATCTCATAGAAAGTACAAGAATCACAGAAGTAGAGGACATGCCAGTGTGTAAAGTCTTTGCAATTCTGTGCACCAACAGAAAAGAGCATTCCTAAGCTAAGAACTCTAGGAAGCCCCCAAAGCCCCCCAAACCTCTCATAGTGCTCCACAAGGATGCTCATTCTTGTTAAACCAAGAACATCCAGGACATGAACTATTCAAAAGGAAAATACTAGATACAAGTATAGAATATATACTTGTATATGAGTATGCAAGTAAAACAAGAAAACAAGAAAAACAAGAAAATTGTTTAAGTAAAACAAGAAAAATTGCTTAAAATAAGCAAAGCAAATCATGTTCATGTATAAATAATGTAAGTGGCCTGGCAAGAAGAAAAGCAACTAAAATATTTAAATTTTGGTCAATTTTGATATATTACTCAATAAATTGTTAGACTGTAAAGTTAAAGAAAAATCGTCTGGGGTTTCAGGCAAAAAGACTAAGTCACAGAGGAAAACAAATACCAGCAATAGATTTCAATAGCAATATACTCCAGTCTATGACAAACCTAGATAGTGTGTTAAAAAGCAAAGACATCACTTTTCTGATAAAGATCCATAGAGTCAAGACTACTGGTCTTTCCATAGACATGTACAGATTCATAAAGAAGACAGAGTGCTGAAAAATTGATGCTTTCAAACTATGGTGCTGGAGAAGACTCTTGAGAGTCCATCAGACAGCAAGGAGATGAAACCAGTCAATCTTAAAGGAAATCAACCCTACATACTCATTGGAAGGACTGATGCTAAAGCTGAAACACCAATACTTTGGCCACCTGATGCAAAGAACTGTCTAATTGAAAAAGACCCTGATGCTGGGAAAGATTGAAGGCAGAAGAAGCGTGCAACAGGGGATGAGATGGTTGGAAGACATCATCAATTCAATAGACATGAACTTAGGCAAAATCCAGGAGATGGTGAGGGGCAGGGAAGCCTGCGGTGCTGCAGTCCATGAGGTAGCAAGAGTCAGTGACTTGGCAACTGAACAACAGATACTCCAGTCTCTTGGCCCTACCACCTTTTCACTCTCTCCCCTTGATGTGTTGCTTCTTCTCTTCATGTAGCTTAAATTTCATAGATTTCAACATTAATTTTGATGTTAACTGTAGGTTTTTGTGGGCACCCTTTTTCAGGTGAAGGAGGATCTCCTCTAGTCCTACCTTGTTGAGTTTCTTTTAACAATGAATTGACACTGAATTTTATCAAATGCCTTTTGTGCATCTTTTAAATGATCATGCGATTTGTCATTTATTTTGCTAATGTGGTCCATTACAATGATTGATTTTCTTATGTTACAAATGTTGTACACCACCACTAGGATATATGTCAGTTACTCATGATGTGTTGTATATTACTGGATTTCACTTTGTACTTGCTTGTTCACGTCTTACGCATCTTTCACAAGGAAGTAATTGACCTATAATTTTTCTTCCTTGTAATACTTTACCAATGATTTTTATCTTGAAAATGGGAATTATTTCTTTTTTATTATCTTCTAGAAGAGATTTTGGAAGTTGGGGTTATTTTTTCTTAAATGTCTGGAGTAATTTACCAGTATCCCTCTGAGCCTAAAGTTTTCTTTGTGCTAAAGTGGAATTATGGCTTCACTTTCTTTAACAGATGGGAATGTTCAGAATGTCTTCCTGTTTTTATGTTAGTTTTGGAAACAGGTCCAGCTTAATGGGCATGCAGCCCATATAGTCACATGCATGTATAAGGGTTCTGCTCGAGGTTTAATCTTTTATTGTAACCATTTAAAAATTCTTAATTAGTGTTTGAACAAGGATTCTCTAATTGTTACTTTGTTCTGGACCCCTAAAATTATATAGCTATTCACATTTTGTCATTTTTATTTTTAAAGGGATTTGCCTGTTTCATCTAAGTTGCCAAATTTATCATTATGAATTTGCTAACAATATCCACTAAAGTTATGTTTAACATCTTCATAATTTATAATATTGCCTGATTTTCTATTTGTGATGGTAATAATTTATGTTCATTTTTTTCTTTAAAATCTTGCTATTAACAAAATATTTGATTAATCTTTTCAAAGAAAAGAAGTTGACTATTTTCTTGAAATTTGTGTCAGTTTTCTAAACATTTTCATTATTGTTGTTATTTTATTAAATTCCTTTCTTCTGCACTTTTTGGGGTACCTAAATATGTGTTTAGTACAGTTAAGTTTTCTGATTTCTTGAGATGGAAGATTAGAACTTTTAAAATCTTTCTTTTAAACACTAATTTTGCTTACTTATTTTTGGCTGTACTGGGTCTTCATCACCGTGTGGGCTTTTCTCTAGCTGTAGAGAGAAGGGGTACCATCTAGCTGCAGAATGCGGGCTTCTCACTGCAGTGGCATCTCTTCGTGGAGCATGGGCTTGGCTCTAGAATGCCCAGGCTCCAGTTGCTTGGCACAAGGGCTCAGTAGTTGTGCCTCCTGGACACGGGAGCACAGGCCCAGCAGATGTGACACATGGGCTTATTTGCTCTACGGCATGTGGGAACTTCACGGATCAAGGATCCAACCCGTGTTTCCTGAATTGGCAGGTAGTTTCATCACCACTGAGCCACCAGGGAAGCCCTCTTTCTTCCTTTTGATTACTAATTCAGAGCTATAAATTTCTCTTTAGTCACTATTTTAACTCACATCCTGATTTTTGATATGCCAGATTTTTATTTACATTTAGTTGAACTGTATTCTCTTAGGTAATAGTATGTGTTTAATTTACAAATTAAATGTGAAAATTTCTTAAATAGATGGGAATACCAGATCACCTGACCTGTCTCTTGAGAAGTCTGTATGCAGGTCAGAAAGCAACAGTTAGAACTGGACCTGGAACAAC
This sequence comes from Muntiacus reevesi, assembly GCF_963930625.1. Taxonomy (NCBI): domain Eukaryota; kingdom Metazoa; phylum Chordata; class Mammalia; order Artiodactyla; family Cervidae; genus Muntiacus; species Muntiacus reevesi. The sequence continues at coordinate 10,683,410 of NC_089254.1, forward strand.
AGACTGGTTCCAAATAGGAAAGAGAGTGTATCAAGGCTGTATATTGTCACCCTGCTTATTTAACTTATATGCAGAGTACATCATGAGAAATGCTGGGCTAAATGAAGCACAAGCTGGAAACAAGTTTGCCAGGAGAAATATCAATAATCTCAGATAAACAGATGACACCACTCTTATGGCAGAAAGCGAAGAAGAACTCAAGAGTCTCTTGATGCAAGTGAAAGAGGAGAGTGAAAAAGTTGGCTTAAAACTCAACATTCAGAAAACTAAGATCATGGCATCTGGTCCCATCACTCCATGGCAAATGAATGGGGAAACAGTGGAAACAGTGAGAGACTTTATTTGGGGGGCGGGGGGCACTCCAAAATCACTGCAGATGGTACTGCAACCATGAAATTAAAAGATGCTTGCTCCTTGGAAGAAAAGTTTTGACCAACTTAGAGAGCATATTAAAAAGCAGAGACATTGCTTTGCCAACAAAGGTTCATCTAGTCAAAGCTATGGTTTTTCCAGTGGTCATGTATGGATGTGAGAGTTGGACTGTAAAGAAAGCTGAGCACTGAAGAATTGATGCTTTTGAACTGTGGTGTTGGAAAAGACTCTTGAGAGTCCCTTGGACAGCAAGGAGATCCAACCAGTCCATCCTAAAGGAAATCAGTCCTGAATATTCATTGGAAGAACTGATGCTGAAGCTGAAACTCAGATATTATGACCACCTGATGCAAAGAACCGACTCATTTGAAAAGACCCTGATGCTGGGAAAGATTGAAGGTGGGAGAAGAAAGGAGCAACAGAGGATGAGATGGTTGTATGGCATCACTGACTCAATGGACATAAATTTGAGTAAACTCTGGGAGTTGGCGATGGATAGGGAAGCCTGGCATGCTGCTGTCCATGGGGTCACAAAGAGTCGGACACGACTGAGCAACTGAACTGAACCGAATTTCCAAACACTCAGAGGTTTTCCAACTATCTTTCTGTTATAAATGTCTACTTTCATTTTGTAATCAGGAAATATATTCTTTGTGATTTTGATTATTTGGAGTATTTTGAGACTTACCTATGGATCAGCAAGTCCATTTGGTAAATATTCCATATAGGCTTAAAACCGATATTTATTCTGAATGTGTTAGGTGTAGTATTTTGTTGTTTAAATTTCCTATCTCATTAATTTTTCCTACTTTTTCATTTATGAAGGAAATGTATTTAAATATCAAATTATATGCTACAATTATACATATGTCTATTTCTCCTTTTAATTATCTCAATTTTTCTTTCATGTATTAAATTTTTTAAGCATGTAAGCATTTATAATTATCATATCCTCCTATTAATTAAATCAACCCTTTAATGCTGTGAAAGTCTGTTTTTGTTTTGACTTCTCCTTGTCTCAAAGTATTTGTCTGAGATTAATAAAGCATTTTATCATAGTTAGTGTTTATATGGTATATCTGTCTATTTTTATTTTCAGATATTTCAGATATTTATGATGTGTATATAAAGCATGTCTTTTATAAACACTATTGAGTTGGGTCTTGAATTTTGTTTTTTAATTCAATATGACCATTTTTCCCCTTAATTGGAGTGTTTAGCCAATTTATATTTAATAATATTACTTAGTTGGGTTTAAGTCAACTATCTTGCCATTATTTTCTAATTGTCCCATCTTTTGTTTCTTCATTTCTTTTTTCTTGATTTCCTTTGGATTAAACATTCCATTTTTTCTATAAGCCTATCTTTTCCTCTCTTTACTCTTTAGCTCTATATATTTTGTTCTTCTTTCTCTTAGATTACTATATGTATTCTAGCTAGTAAATTGTAATATTCCCCAAAGTATAAAAAAAACTGGAAAGGATTTATTTCCATTAACCAACACTCCTACCTTTGGTGCTATTAATTCCATGTATCTAGAACCTATATGTTTTAAATGTATAAGATATAGTACTCAATATATTTAAACAAAATATTCATTTATAGTTTTTCACACACATTTTCTAGTGCTTTCATTTATTTCATTTTGTACTTACATGCTTCCATCTGGGATCATGTTTCTTCAGAATTCCCATTAATCTTTTCTGTAGTACACATCTGCTAACAAGTTCTCTTGGATCTTGTTTTATGTAAACATCTTCATTTGTCCTTCCGTTTTGAAGGATATTTTTGCTGGATATACAATTACTGGTTTGCAGGGTTTGTTTGCTTAGAACTTTAAAAAGTTAGTCTGTCGTTTTCTGACTTTCATGGTTTCTGTTGAAATATCAGTCACCAGTTTTTTTGATGCTCATTTGGGGATATTATGTCTGTTTTTTCTAGGTAAATGAATATTTGCAATTTGACTTTAGTTTTCAGAAGTTTGGCTGAGATGTGGCCAGTGGTATTTATCTTTGGATTTATCCTGTTTGGAGTATGTAGAGCTTCTTGAATATATAGTCATATGTTTTTAGTTAGGAGAAACTCTTAACCAGTGATTTTTCTAATATTGCTTCTTTTTCTATTCTCTCTATTAATTATTATAGTACATAGCATTTTTCTTACTGCTTTTTTCAAAATGTTACTGTGTTTTGAGGAACTATCTACTAGACTTTGGCACAAGTATCATACACCCTGTTTACTTGTAAGGATGTCACATAATCAATTTAGGAGCTGAGAAAATGCTAAATGAACCCTGCTTAATGACATCATGAAATAATATGGCATCACAATTCAACTTGCAGAAGAAAAACAAAATAACATCTTCCTCAAATTGGAAGAAAATATCTGTAAATCATGTAACTTAACAAAGGATTCTTACCCAGAATACATAAAAATATACAAATTAATAATACAGAATCAAATGGAAAAGTGGAAGAAATACAAATGGACAACCTATAGAAGAGGAAATGACAATGTCCAACAAAATAGGAAAAACTTATTTTCAACATCATTAATCAGGAGAATAAAATTAAACAACAGGGAGGTACAATTTCACAGTTATATGAATGGCAACAAATTAAAGACTTTGAGATTGCTCAGTGTTGTCAAAAACTTGAAGAAATAGAAATTTGTATACATTGCTGCTTAATGGTATTAATATCAACATGTCTTTAACTAGCAACCTCATTTCTAGGTCCATATATGTGTACAATGAGATGTGTATATAAACACTTGTTATTATATTGTTTACAAAAGCAAAAATTTGGAAATATCCACCAATAGGGAAATGGATGAATATACTGTACTATATTCATGTACTGGGATAACACTGTGAAGTCAAAATAAATGAAGAGCTTCTACATGTAGCAATGTGGATTTATAGACTATACCTGAAACATAATGGGCTCCCCAGTGACTCAGACAGTAAGAATCTGCCTGCAATCCAGGAGACCCAGGTTCAATCCCCGGGTCAAGAATATCCCTTGGAGGAGGAAATGGCAACCCACTCCAGTATTCTTGTCTGGAAAATCCCATGGACAGAGAAGCCTGGTGGTCTACAGCGCATGGGGTTGCGAAGAGTTGAACACAACTGAGTGACTGACACTTTCACTTTCACAACATCGTAGTAGCAATGCATGATGACAATGGATACACAGCGTGTGACCCCATATAAGTAATTTTAAGACACGTACATCTGTGCTTCATATTGCTGTGGGTGAACATGCTTATAATACAAGCGTTAAAATATCCACATACTCCAATATTAGGAGATCAGCTACTCTTAGGAGAGTGAGGGGGAGAGAGGGTGACAGAGGAACATTTGAGTCTTAAGCTCTGTTTACAACATTTCATTTCTGAAAACAGAAAAAGCAACTGAAACAAATTCGGCAAACTCCTATCTTGTTTTTAAATTGGGTCAGTTATATGGTTTCCTGTAATTTTTTATATGTTTGAAGCAATTCATGGTTAAAATTTAAATTATAAAAATATTAGCGCTATTTTTATGTTAACATTATAAGCTAAGTTTAAAGGAAAATATAACCTTTAATGAGAGGAAATAAATAATTTTAAGTGCAACATTTAGTAATAATCTTGGAAATACCAACTAAAATAATGATTAAGTGTTTTAGTCATTCAACTGTGTCTGACTCTGTGATGCCATGAACTCTAGCCTGCCAGGTTCCTCTGTCCATGGGCTTCTTTAGATAAGAACACTGGAGTAGGTAGCCATTCCCTTCTTCAGGGGATCTTCCTGACCCCGGGATCGAACCTGGGTCTCCTTCATTTCAGGCTGATTCTTTACCTTCAGAGCCAGCAAGGAAGCTAGTCTAATAATCTGTTGTTGCTGCTCAGTTGCCCAGTCATGTCCGATTCTTTGTGACCCCACGGACTGCAACACGCGAGGCTTCCCTGTCCCTCACCATCTCCCAGAGTTTGCCCAAGTTCATGTCCATTGCATCAGTGATGCCATCCAGCCATCTCATCCTCTGATACCTTCTTCTCCTCCTGCCCTCAGTCTTTCCCAGCACCAGGGGCTTTTCCACTGAGTCGACTGTTAGCATCAGATGACCAAAACACTAGTTATGACCAAAATAGTCTGTTGTTAGATACCTAATAATCCAATAATGATTAGACACCACTTAATTATAACTAAGTGATTTTTCTGTTTATTTTAAACCCATTTGTTGGGCATTTGCGTGCATTCTTAGATTCTTAGGTGGGAATAAATTGACTAACTTTGTAATGCAATTTGTTAGTATATACTGAGAGCATAAAAATGCTCAAACCTCTTGACTAAGTTATTTCCACCTCAAGGAGACAAATATTGTTGTTAATCACTTGATGGTGAAATACTAGATTGTTTATATATCCTTATGTTTTTATTTTCTATACAGTATACAGTGGGTATAATAATATGTTTTAAAATGAAAGAAAATCCTTTTAATTTTGCTTGAAAAACCCATACACTATAACAATGAAACTCCTAGGAAAAGAAATACTATAGTAGTGTGTCTAGGAGTTGTATTAGGTATAGCCAAGCCCAGGGGACAAATGATTAAACTTGCTTGAGATGGGTCAAGAAAAGCTGTACCAACAAGACAATTCAACTTGCCAAGTGTTCCTCAATGTGTGATTCAACTATTCATCCTAATCATTTGGAGTCAGTGTTTTTATTTGTTTTTGTTTTTTTTACTTTGCTTTCATTTATTTCTTCTCTGATGCTCTTCTTTCTTCATGTAGATCTGAGTTTCTGATGTAATTTTCTTTTCTCTGAAGAACTTCTTTTATATTCCTTGCAAGTCAAGTCTGCTGTTGACATAGTTTATCATTTTTGTTTGTCTGAGAAAGTCTTTATCTCTCCCTCACTTTCGTAGGGAAGGTAAAATTTCAGCTTTACCCTCTTAGAGTTTTTGGCTGGACCTGAGAATTAAACTGATCTTAGATTAACAGGAGAAAAAGATACAAATTTGCACCTCTTTGGGTCTTCATTTTCTTAGTGAGGAGTCAGTGTTTTTAATGTATATCTTTTGAGTGTCAACTCAAATCACTAAATCAAAACACTTGGACATGGGGCTTAGAAGTCTGCATAAGTGCCTGGCTGTCCAGATGGTTCTAATGCACAAAATTTGATAACCATATTATACAAAAATAAGGCAGTAGGACATGTTTTGGAAACTGTACATAATCTAGTGCAGCTGAATTGTAGGTTACAGATGATGGTGGAATGGGGTAGATCAATCTGGAGGAGAATACTATGGTCTACTTGTAAGAAGTCTTAAATGACACACAAGGGCTTGGACAGTAATGTGAAGATTCAATAGAAAATCAATGAAGAGTTTTAAGCAGAAGAGTAAACTGATAAGACTTTTTTATAAATATTTCTTGGGCATCAGTGCGAATGATTGGGTATGGAGCAGACAAAGACAGGAAGGAAACTTGGGGAAATATTTTAATTTTCCTGGAACAAAGAGGCTTCAAATAGGCATGTGCTTCCCTGGTGGAACTAGTGAAAAATCCACCTGCCAATGAGGAGACACAGGGGACATGGGTTCAATCACTGGGTTGGGAGGATCCCCGGGAGCAGGAAATGGCAACCCGCTTCAATATTCTTGCCTGGAGAATCCCATGAACAGAGGAGCATGGCGGGCTACAGTCTATGGGGCTGCAAAGAGTCAGACTCGATTGAGCACACACAACACAGAATAGGATTGAATAGATTATGCCTGGCAACCAATTGAATATGTGAGTGAAGGGAGAGGAAATAACTTTAGATGATTTTGATTTCTGCATTTGATTGCCTCCATCTCTAAATTTATGACAGAATATATAGGCAATGAATATTTAAAATTTGCAGTTTGCACTTTTCTATTTTTTTTGTATTTTTATCTGAAGATCAATTTTTTTTTTTTTTAGAAGCACGACACTTGTAAAGACAAGCTTCTACAAGCGCTGTTACAATATAAGGAAGGTCATGCCAAAGGACAATCCCTCCCTGAAAAACTTCATTACCTAAATGTCTACAAGACTTCTAAATAGCATGTACACTTGGAGATAGTGAGACTTCCCTGGTGGCTCAGATTGTAGGTAAAGAATCTGCCTAAAAGACAGGAGACCTAGCTTCAATCCCTGGGTCAGAAAGACCTCCTGGAGAAGGGAATGGCTACCCACTCCAGTATTCTTGCCTTGAGAATCCGTGGACAGAGGAGCCTGGAGGACTGACTACAGTCCATGGGGTCACAAAGAGTTGGACACAACGGAGTGACTAACACTTTGGAGGTACTGTGATTCAAGAATCTGAAAGGCTCCAGGTGCAGTTTCTATGAGTGAACATGTACAGTATGTATACATGGGTGGTAGTCCATAATTTTTTTCAGTAAGTGAATGTGATATTAAAAGCTAGTCCATTCCTTTTTCATGTCACAGACTGGGACATTTCTTTTAATCAGTCTGTCTGGTGAAACCACAGTAGTGACTTGTCTTCAAGCTGATTGTGGCAAGAAGGAATTTCCCTTCGACTGCAGAACGTCCTACAGCAGCTTTATTTATTACTTCATTGAATTAAAACTGTAGAGGTTTGGAGTATTAGGACAGTTGTATAAAAGTCCACTTTTGACCCTTGCTGAATAGAAAACTGCAGCTGTAAGCTAAGTCAGGTCCATGATCCAGGCTAAAGGCGACGAATAGCAAGTCAAGCTTTCCCTGTAGTGCTTGGAACTCCCCAAGTCTCCCACAAAGACCCTGTGTCACTCACTCAAAATCCCAGAACACATACAAGATCCTTCTGCTGTAATCATTCTCTGAAACCACCAAGAAAGTCCCAAATACAGGCCTTATTCAACTGAAAACTTTTGATGACATGCTTTTTTGTTGTTGTCACATCTCATACTCTATAAAAGCACCGCCTCCTCCTCTTTTTCCTCCTTTTTTAAAAATGTCTTTGGTTTGTTGGAGAAACTAGGATGTTTGTCTTATAAAGTGTCCAGTATTATGGATTTGGCTGATTGACTTTCCCTGGTCTCTTAGAACTTGCTCCTTTATTCCCAAGTTGCCTTACAATGTGGCAGTACAATGATAGGTAATGAGGTTTAGAGACTTGCTTAACTTTAGGCTTAAATTTTTTTCTCTCCTTCTGTCTGCAAGATCAGCTCATTGGACGGGGTGTCCATTTCTTGTTACCTCATATCCAGAAGTGAAGAATGTGTGTTGGCACACTTTTAGTAAGGTTAAAATTATCCATTAGTCTCATTGCTCCATGAAACTGTTCTCCATCAATCTTTCATTCTCTGGTTTCAGCATCCACATATAATCATTACCTAGATACACACTTTCACTAGGGTTATCTTCTAACATGTTATCGCCTGTATTAGCTGGGATTCCTCTGTGAGTAACTTTCTCTCATACACTATTTAGTTTTTAAGACTAAATAAAAAAGAATAAGTCCTTTATTATTTCTCTTAATTCATTAGTTTTCAAAGTAATGAGAGAGTGCTCTAGCAACCTTCAAGAGTCACCAAGCAGGTGCGTATGTGTGTGTGTGTAATGATTAACTCATGTTATATTTATATTCATATACTTACCTATATTGTGGTCAATATTTGTTTTGATGCTCATATTGCCTCACTCCCTAATGGTACTCTCCTGTTCCTATGATAGGACTCATTAGGCTTTCATAGTTTCCTTGCTTTTTTTAATGAAATGGCCCAGGTTCATCTTACAGATTTCTTGTCCCAGGTCTACACTCAGATTACTCTCAAGACCTCTGGTTTCTCTTAGTGACTATAATCTGGGCAGTAGCTGTACCTAGTACTGCTGGATTGTCATTGATCCAAAGACTTTGCAATGAAAGGGTGGGAGACACATTTTTATAGAATATATAATATAGTAGTCTATATATAATAGGTTCAAAATAACATTACAAAATGCATTTTCAGAATTTATTTGACTCTTGGATTATATTTTCCAAAAGATACATAGTCAAATTACTGGCTTTGAAAGTCACTGAAAATAATCATATACCCTTCTCACAGTTATGCCATTATTTAATATTAATTTAGGTTCAGTTGTTTTGGTTGGTTTCCAAATTTAGAAAAATGCTTTTTATTTTTTAAATTTTAGTTTTAAATGACACGAAAATTTACATGGTTCAAGATCAAAACTATATAGTAAGGTACAGTCACATCTTCCTTCATCTTATAGGTAACCATTTTTAATATAATACCTTTGTATCTTCTATTACTTGTCTATGTGTATTTAGTCACATTGTTCTAGACCCTGGTTTTTTAAATGTATTCTGAGGATCAGATGATATTCACATATAAATAATTTGCTCACTTTTCATCTATAATTTCTTCAACCAACCCCCTAATGATAAGTGTCTCATTTGTTTCCAGTTATGTTATTCCAAATAATACATCAACCAAGGCATATAGCATTTTCATTTTTGTTGTTGTTGTCATACCTTTGGGATAGATTTTTAAAAGAAGGATTGTTCAAGAAAAGCACAAACGTACTTATACTTTTGCCAGATCAGGGGCATACTTTTAAATATTACTCTTGCCAAGAAAATGTAGAAATTTTTTAAAAAACCTTGTTACAGAGAAAGAAAAAAGTGTTTAAATGAAATGATCATATTTATCATAAATATTTTATTAGTGGAATTTAACTTATTAAATGTATGCATTGTCTCTGATATAATATAAACACAGTACAAAAATTTTAACAACATATGCTGAGTGGGGATGGATGGATAGATGAGCAGAGAGAATTTTCCCCCTCTGAGGAGAACATTTCTGATATAATTAGTGTACTAGCTTTTTAATTCAGTCAAAAACGTTAATTTATTATCTTTTAAATGACACAACAGAAATGGAAGTAAGCTAGCAGGATCTACATACTAGCATTTGTAACATTTTTTAAAGTATTGGTAAATTTTCAAATTTGTCTCCTTGGGCCTAAAATATAATCTAATTTTTAAATGCAAAATTAAATATATTTGCTGCTCCTTTTTATGATCCTATATGTTAAAAAATATGAGTATATTGTCTCATGTTTTTCAGTTACAATCATCTTCTGAAATCAGGGAGGGCAACCCCAAGAAATGAGTGAGTCATATTTGCTTTTATATCTTACACACAGCAAGAATTTAACCTCATAAAAAAAATAGTTGAATAGCATATTTAAAACAATAGATTCACATTTGAATAGCAGCTACTTATGTATTAAAAATACACAAATAAAAAATGTAACATGTAAGAACTGGTGAATAACACTAATGATTCGCTTGCCTGTGTTACCATGTCGTCCTTCAGATATAACCATAAGGACATTCACAAGATGACATACAGAAAAAAAAAAAGCTGGTTAAAATTGCTTCTTCTTAATTTTCAGTCTTCTACTGGCAAAGAGAAGTCTTGGCATCTTCTTGTTCTTTTCTTTCTTCAAGGCTAAGATCAAGAAAATAAAAATAAACATCATATATCCCCAGTCTGTAGGCTCATTATAAATCACCATTTCTGACATGCTTATAAACCCACCTCGTCTCACTTTTAATGAATATAAAGTCAGTTTTACTGACTATCCACTATGTTAATAACATTCTACCTTTAAAATATCAGGACACAGCTACTGCTTACTGTAGTTAGACTGTGTAACCATTTAGATAAAACTGATCAGTACTGAAGTGCTATTTATGTAGAAGTAGTCTAGAAATGGCAATATGCTATTAGTAAAATGGGTATATAAAATAATTTTGTTTATGAATTATGTATAAAGTTAGTTTAAAAACTGAATAAGAAAAAAAATCAAAACATTACGTTTTACACAAGTGCGTTTGCAGTCCTTCAAGTTGACAAAATTATTGTTATTCCCTCCACAGCCAGTATAGGTGAAGGCCTCACAGGCTTTGTGTCTTGGGTTAAAATAATAGCGAGTGACATTAGCAGAACACAGCCCCTCATCTTTTGGGCTGTAGCAAAATGCTGGAGCTTAATGGAAAAGAAAAGAAAATTAGAAATGCAGTAATACTGGAAATAATAAGCTATGCTGATTACTGAAGTAACTGAAGAACGTCTAATCCCACAGAAGCATCTTTCTGAATCCAAAATATTATACTAAGCCATTTAAAAAGTGAGCCTCAAATTTCAAACACATAGTTTGTTAATTATAAATTCTTACGGAGTAGACAAAATTTCAAGCTATATCCTTGTATCATTTGAATGTGTAAAGAAATTAAACCCCCAAAACATATATGGTCAAGTAAAAATGAGCTATGTTTCAAGAGAAAATATGTGACAGATTTTGGCACACTCTCTTGTGTTGGTAGTTTTATTTTCAATGTTTCTATCAGCTCTCCTTCCATTATTAATCAAGAATACATGTATCTAATTCCCAGGTAGCCACTGGAACACTTACATTTACATAAACAATTTAGGAAAAGACCAGCAACAAGCAACTCCTCATTAATTCAAGATTTTGCATACTCAACACGGTATAACTACAGAGCTTTATCAGAGACTGCCAAGGCAAATTTTCCTTGTTTGTTGAACTTATCTATGTGTACATGTCTCTGCCGTGCCTACAGAAAACGCCAGGACTGTCTCTGCCAAAATTACCCACTACCCAAGTAACCCATCATTTTAGGGATCGCATGGAGTATGTAGGTAAAACATGGGGAGGAGAGATCAATTTGTGCTACAATCTGTAATTACTAAAGAACACAGAAATCTAATGAAAAAGTTTAGAAAATTTCAGGTGGTGAAACCTTAAGCTTAAGTCTCTCTGTCACACTATCTTATATATACACCTGATTTCATACATGTCATTCATTAATGAACACTGTAGTTATTTTATGTGCAAGTTAAATAGATGAGAAATAGTTCTAAAGAAACAATACAGAAGAGGAAGTAAAAGCTTGAATCATAGCTTCGTCACTTTCCAGCCCTGAGAACTTGGCAAGTTACTAAACTTCTAGCTCGCACTCTTGCATGTAAAAATATTCCCTCACAGGGCAGTAGTGTGCAGACTGGTATCATATTATATGTGAAATCATCAGCATGCAAACCAGGTTAATTTCATATCAAGTTATTAATGTTTTCACCCTAAAGTCTAAATAAAGAAGGGAGCATTTACCTCTCTTTGGCGCGCAGAAGTCCATACACGCGGCTTCATCCGGGAACCGGTTCTCATTGCTGTGACACCCACCAGATTTGAACTTTTCACATGTCATAGAGCTTAGATTGAAGAAGTACTGTTCTCTGAGCTCCCCACACTGCTTCTTATTCACCTTTAACCGGCAAATTTTGGGAACTTCTAGGAAAACGAGGGCATAATACAATCTAAGTAAAAAATCAGCCGTCTTACTCTTCCTTTAAGACTTGACTGTATTTTCAGAAACCACTGGTGGTGGCCAGGGGTAGAGTGGTGGTGGGGATGGGAGGCATGATATTTAGTGCTGGGCTAGTAAACGCCCAAAAGATTGCCCATTGGTCCAGCTACAACAAGATTTTGTATCCTTGGGTCCTGCATTCTGCAGATTCAACCAGCCCAGAGAGAAAATATTCAGGAAAAAATAATTCCTGAAAGTTCATTGAAAGAAAAACAAAGCTTGGATTTGTCCTATGCTGGTAAGGAATCTAGAGATGATTTAAAGTTTAAGGGAGAGTGTGCACAGGTTCTATGCAAAAACTGTGGATGTTGGCATCGGAGAGTTGGGGTCTTGGAACCAGTCAGCACAGACAATGAGAAACAACTTTATTCAGCTTTTGTTTTGTTTTTTTTTAACAGTGTCTCCAGACCTGACTCAGCTATGATAAATTTTTCATGCTTACTGGAAAGATTATTCTCTCAGAGTGTTCTGATTGTTTCTACGTATGAAATTAATCAAACTTATTCATAGGGATACACATTTTTCCCTGGCTCAGTTCCTTTAACAGCTGAGCCCCATGTTCTGTTACAGGCCTTCATAGAGACAGTAAACATAATTAAAATAAAATTGCAAACAGCATTGTGAATCTCTATATTTTTTTATATCTCTATACTAACCCAAGATCTCTTTGGGTATCAAGGGACAAAAGTAAGCTTATAATTAGCTAAATTCAGACTTTAATAACAAAAGCCACTGCAAGTATTTCAGATTGCTACACAGTGGACAAGAGAAAAATGCCCTCTCAAGGAGGCATAAAAACCATAGGTTTAGAACTAACGATAAATACAGACAGGCACTTATGTTGCACCTAATACATGACCTCTTGCATCCTTATGCCTTAGGTGAAATCTTTCCGGAGTCTGCACACACACTGAATTATGATACATGCCAATTAAGGGAGAGGAAATGTTTGTCGTTGAAAGTTTCATGATCACTTTTAGTCAACTGAAAAGCAATAAGCCTGACAATATCGGAGAAAATCAAGGATGAAACTTACTATAGAAAATGGGATGTGAAAAGTAAGCTCATTTCCCACTTAGCCCTTCTCTGCCTGCCTTACAGGAGTCCTGGGCGTGGGAGCGAGCACTTACTCTCAATCTTCCAGCACGCTTCGTTGCAGGCCTCCAAAGTTTCAAAATTGTTGGCATTGCCCTCGCAGCCGCCGTACATGAACTCGCGGCAGCTCTGCGTGTACCTGTCGTAGTAGTAACTGGGGATCCGCGCCCGGCAGGGCCCTTCGTCCGGGGGCAGGAGGCAGATCTCCGCGTTATTTCCTACAGGAGGGGCAGGGGAGCCAGAGTCAGAGGAGGTCAGCCGCATCTCGGAGGCGGGAGAGGCTTCCCCGGGGTGTGGGGGTGGGGAGTTCGGTCCCAGCAGCTTCCCAGCCCAGCAGAAGGGCCTTACAGAGACAGAAAGTGCAAACTTGGGGTGCACGGCAGGAATTAGGGGAAAGTAGGGCACAGAGGGCGGGTGTCGGGGTCCGCGGAGCCCCTGCCGCCTGGCCAGGGCGAAGAGGGGTCCCCCGGACGCGCGGGTTGGGGGGTACCTGGCGGCGCCTGCGGGGCATCTCCCAGCGCAGTTCCCACGAGGAGCAGCGACAGAAGCATCAGCCAGAGGGGGCGAACCGAGTCCATGGTGTCCGATTCAGACGGTGCCGGCGAGAGGAGGGGAGGAGGGTGCGCGGCGTCCAACCTCCGGGCGGTCTGGATCCTGCGCGGTGGGTGCCGCTGCTTTTGTAGGGTTAGCGGCCCTCAGAGACGGGACAGGGCGGAGCGCGCCTTCGTGGAGCCTGGAGGGGAGGCTGATTCATGCCCCGTGAGCCTGTGACCCGGGCGCCTCCCTGCGCAGGAAAGTGTGTGCGGGGGAGAGGAATTCCCCGCCAAGCTGAACCTAGCCCCAAACTTTCTCCCGTGGCTCGGCGGGGATGACCCAGATGAAGCATTGTGTCAGAGATGGGAAGTCGACAGGCTTGAGGGAAATGACCTGGGCGTGATTGCACAAGGTTCCAACTTGCAGCATCATGTAGAGGCCTGAATCCACACTTTGAAAGCACAAAGCCCGTGTCTTTGGCGGGCAGAAAGTGTGAAACTCCTAGGGCCCAAGGAAGCGGAGCTTATTACATTAGATCCTTTAATTAGATTAGAAATGTAGGCGTATGCTATCTATTTAGCTTTCTACAAAGATACGGGCTTCCCTGGTGGCTCAGATGGTGAAGATGGTCCCCTGCAGTGAGGAGACCCAGGTTCAGTCCCTGGGTAGGGAAGATCCCCTGGAGGAGGGAATAGCAACCCACTCTATTCTTTCCTGGAGAATTCCGTGGACTAGGAGCCTGGCAGGCTTCAGTCCATGGGGTGGCAAAGAGTTAGACATGACTGAGAGACTAATACTTTCACACATATTCATATTTCAGTAGAGGTATAATTTACATTTCATGGGCTCATAACATGTCTAAGTGTATAGTTGGGTCAATTTTGACAATTATATATACCTTTGTAATCACCACTCCAATCCAGAATTAGAACATTTCCATCACCCCACAACATTCTCTCATATCCTTTTCCAGTCCATCTTTCCAACCCTAGGCCAGGGACAATAACTCTTCTGATCAGCATAGATTGGGTTTCCCTGTTCTAAATCTCATGCAGACAGAATCATAAAATATGTACTGTTTTGTATTTCACTTAACTACTGCTTTTAAGACACACATATGCTATCGTAGGGGGCTTTCCCTCATGGCTCAAAAGGTAAAGAATCTGCCTGCAATGTGGGAGACCAGGTTCAATCCCTGGATTGGGAAGATCCCCTGAAGAAGGGAATGGCAACCCACTCCAGTATTCTTGCCTGGAGAACCCCACGGACAGAGGAGCCTGACGAGTCACAGTCCATGGGGTCCCAAAGAGTCGGACACAACTGAGCGACTAACTCACACACTCACATGCTATTTCAGAGTTTGTTCCTTGTAAATGTTGAGTAGTCTTGCAATGTATGAGTATACAGTGAATGTCCTGTTACTGGACATTTGTATGATTTCTAGTTTGGGGCTACTACTATGAATAAAGCTGCTTTGTGTATGCAAACAACTTTTATTACTCTCAAATAAAATATTTTAAAATGCTAGAAACTGCCAAATAGTTTTCCAAAATGATTTTCCACCCCTACCAGCCATGTGTTTGAGTCATAATTATGTTTTTGGACCCGGAACATGAAAATCCAAAGAGCAGTGGCCTTGGGGGATGGGGTGAGCAGGTCCTGAAGCTTTGATCAAATCAGCTGCTTCCCACACATTTCTCAGTGTCAGGGTGTCTATTACCATTCATCGGTGCTTGGACATAATAGCCTGAGCCTAGCCTTTTATTTATACAAAACAAATGATCTACACTGGGATTTTATATGAAATGTTAAGGATATTTTTGGAGAATATTTTAATGGATTCTCTTGATGACTGTGTCTTTCCTTCCTCTGCCTTTTCCTCTTGCTCTATTTAATGTTCTTAAGAGAGTAACTATTCCTGGCTTCTTCCGAAGATACTGAAGGGAGTTTCTAAGAGTTCTTTCCAGTTTCGGAAAATCTCTCTGCTGAAGGTGAGTTAGTAATCTGGGATATTTCCACATATAATGCCTAGGGCCAGTTTTCAGTTTTCCTGGTCATGGCAAAGAACCATATTCCTAGGAAAACTAGCCTAGTCTGGAAATACTCTGTGTCACTTATGCTGTCAGATTTCTAGATATCTATGGTTAACAGTGACAGGGTTATAAGGATAAAGGTTGAACAACCAGTTTGCCAGAAAGGAAAAAAGAAATGGGGGAGGGGTGTGTTGGCTTGAATATTTTACTGATTTCCATGGAATCAGTGCTCCCAGTTATGGCTGCTTGCAAACCACCAGAGTTGGAAATGGAGGAATACAATCGAGTTCACCAGAGCCAACGTGAGCTGGCTCCTGCAAGTCAAACACTGAGGCAGCCAGTTGGTTTTGGAAAGATATACTCCTCTGAGAATCAGATTAGATCTTCCCAATACCTCCCAAATACTAATAGGGGAGGGAAATTTTACCAGACATTTAGCCAGGGTTATGTTGAGATAATCACTTCATGGCAAATAGATGGGGAAACAATGGAAACAGTGACAGACTATTTTCTTGGGCTCCAAAATCACTGCAGATGGTGACTGCAGCCATGAAATTAAAAGATGCTTGCTTCTTGGAAGTAAAGCTGTGACAAACCTAGGAAGAGTATTAAAAAGCAGAGTAATTACTTTGCTGATAAAGGTCCGTATGGTTTCTCTAGTAGTCATGTATGGATGTGAGAGTTGGACCATAAACAAAACTAAGCATTGAAAATTGATGCTTTTGAACTGTAGTGTTGGAGAAGACTCTTGAGAGTCCCTTGGCCTACAGGGAGATCAAACCAGTAAATTCTAAAGAAAATCAATCCTGAATATTCATTGGAAAGACTGATGCGAAAGCTGAATGTCCAGTACTTTGGCCACCTGATGCGAAAAGCCAACTCATTAGAAAAGACCCTAATGCTGGGGAAGGATTGAAGGCAGGAGGAGAAGGGGATGACGGAGGATGAGAAGGTTGGATGGCATCACTGACTCAATGGACATGAGTTTGAGCAAGCTCTGGGAGATGGTGAAGGGAAACCTGGCATGTTGCAGTCCTTGGGGTCACAAAGAGTCAGACATGACTGAGTGGCTGAACAACAGTGATGTTGAGAAGAAAAGCTAATTCAACCTCAAAGGTAACCTATTTCCATTCTTCTGAATGTGTTTAAGTATGTATCCCAAATGGACTGAAAACAGATTCAAGGATTGAGACTGAGACAGAATTACCATTCAGCACTGACTACTGTCAATTCTGTTCTTCGTTCTCAGCTGCTAGCAATCTGTGATCACTTTTTGCTTCATGTATTAATAGAAAGAATAATATTTTGAATTAGGGCAGATTATTTGGGGGAATTGCGTGGTACCATGGGAAAGCAAACTTGGGAGTCAGAGGGTACCTGGATTTTCTTTCTTGCTCCTTTGGAAAAGGTACATAAACTCTTAGAGCCTGTTTTCTTACCTGTGAACTGGATATACTAACTGTCCCTTATAAGTGTGCTGTGAGGATTTGACTCAGACAGTAAAGAATCTGCCTTCAAGCAGTAGACCCAGGTTCGATCCCTGCATTGGGAAGATCCCCTGGAGCAGGGAATGACTACTCATTCCAGTATTCTTGCCTGGGAAATCACATGGACTGAGGAGCCTGGCAGGGCTACAGATGATGGGGTTGTGAAGAGTTGGATATGGCTAAGCACATACACACACATACTGAATATAAGATGCATTCCACCTTCAGAGATAATATAAGAAAAAAAGAGTGTCTTAGAATTGACAAAATACACAGTTCTTGAGGGTTCAGTCCCTAAATCTGGAAGATCCCCTGGAGGAGGGCATGGCAACTATTCCAGTATTCTTGCCTGGAGAATCCCATGGACAGAGGAGCCTGGTGGGCTACGGTCCATGAGGTTTCAGAGTCAGACATGATTAAGCAACTCTCTCTCTCTCTCTCTCTCTCTCTCTCTCACACACACACACACACACACTGGTGAGGATTAAAAGGAAAGCACCTAGGAACTCAGAGAGATGAGCTTCAGCTCCTCATACACAGGCACAGAATCCACTAGAATCATCCCATGTCCCAGTTCACACTGAAAGCCTTGGCACAACATTTTGAGATGGAGCATCAACCACAATTGAGAAGCAGAGCCCCACAAATTGACCTTGCAGAATGGCAACCCATGACTTTTCTACCATCATATTTGCTCTTTGGCTGAGCTCAGAGGTCACCTCTCCACTTCGGAAGGTGTCACACAGTCAGATATTGCTTTGTGATGAGCTCTTCCGGGGAAGTGAGCTTCAGGGCTCTTTCAGCCCCAGCAGGTGGGTACTCAGTACCCTCCAGCCTGCTGTGCAACAGATGGAGGGGCACGAGGTCAAAACCAGGCTTTTCGCCCCTTTGTGGCGCAGAGGCTAAGGACCCAGGTTGGAGTCTGTGCACAGTCGTGCTCTAGAAATGTCCGTTTCCTCCTTGTTGCTGTTTAGTCTCTCAGTTGTGTCCTACTCTTTCGCAACTCCAGGGACAGTAGCCCTCCAGGCTCCTCTGTCCATGGGATTTTCCAGCCAGGAATACTGCAGTGGGTTGCCATTTCCTTCTCCAGGGGGTCTTTCTGACCCAGGGATCGCACCCACGTCTCTGCATCTCCAGCATTGGCAGGTGGATTCCTTACCACTGAGCCACCTGAGAAGTCCAGTTTCCTCCCTTGCTCTGTCCCAAACAGAGCATGTCTCTAACAGCTCTGTGACTGCTGAGCAGGGACAGGGAAGGAGACCTGAGCACATGGGGGAGTTAGGAGTGTGAAATTGTCAAGCCAGGTGATCAGGAAGAATGTTACCCCTCAGTTGCAAAACCCTTGAGTATTTTTATATCCCTGAAAAAGATATTTTCCAATGTAAGAGGAAACTAAAATTCCTGGGACTACTTTAAGTTACTGAATTTATTTTTAGGACTGCGTGGAAAGGAGCTATGTGACCACTACAATCAGCCTCCATACGGATGTCACAGCACTTCTATCTCCTTAAACTTGTGTCTAGGCCAAAAGGTTAGCACAGCACAGCGGTGGGGGCTGGGGGAGGAATTCCTTTATCCGGAGTCAACAGGAAGTGCAAGGCGGGAGGGAACTGGGAAGAACAGTCACCCAGATTGATTTGTCACTGCCAGACCAAGAGGCAGCTCTAATGGCGCAGCTAAAGACAGAGGCTCAAAATAGCTTAGAGATCTGTAAAATAAGGCATGGAGTTCTTACACCCTTATAGTGTATGCATGAGTGCTCAGTCATGTCCAACTCAACTGAGTTGACAAATACAATCAAATGGACTGTAGCCCACCAGGCTCCTCTGTCCGTAGGATTCTCCAGGCAAGAATCCTGGAGTGGGTTGCCATGCCCTCCTCCAGGGGATCTTCCCAACCCAGGGGTCGAACTCAGGTCTCCTGCATTGCAGGTGGATTCTTTACCACTGAGCAACCTTTGGAGTCCCCATTCTTATAGAATGAATGCTGAAAAGAACTGTCAATACCATCTGTTTCAGTATTGTTATTTTACATTTACGAGTTGAGGCCTAGAAAGATAAAATGGCCGGTCACATTCACTTGCCTTCGTTGTTGGCAGAGCTGAGCCTAGAACCCACATCCCTGATACTTAGTCAGCCCTGGATTCTTTCTGACATAGCCAGATCTAGGTTCTTTCCACTGTGTCAGGACCTTAGAGGATTCGCTGCTTAGTTTCTCAGTCATGTCCAACTCTTTGCATCCCCCTGGACTGATCCTCTGTCCATGGGGATTCTCCAGGCCAGAACACTGGAGTGGGTTGCCATGACCTCTTGCAGGGAATCTTCCAAACCCAGGGATCGACCAGGTCTCCTGCTTTGCAGGCAGATTCTTTACCATCTGAGCCATCAGGGAAGCCCTTAGAGTTTTTAATGTTCACTTAAATACCAGAATCGTAGTACACAAACACTCCTGTGAGTTCAGGAGCAGCATTTTGTATGTCAGATTCCTGCCTCTGTTCTTTTCCACACCCTCCCCCATGTGAAGTTGATTTGGAACACAGTAGCTTCTGGATTTCCCAAGTCCTGAGCATTCTATTCCTAGCATCTGAGAGCCCCATGGACTTGAAAGGTGACCATGAATTTAAGGAAAGGATGGTCTTCTTTAAGGAAGCAGATGGTCTTCCCCTCTGTCAGATACCTGAGGGAGCAGTGGCCTGTCTAACCTTTGAGTGAATGAGGAGAATTAATTTAACCCAGTGATTTGGGGATGCATATCATAACATAACATCGCCACTTAAGGAGTTACATTGCTGCTGCTGCTAAGTCACTTCAGTCATGTCCGACTCTGTGTGACCCCACAGATAGCAGCCCACCAGGCTCCTCCTTCCCTGGGATTCTCCAGGCAAAAATACTGGAGTGGGTTGTCATTTCCTTCTCCAAGTTACACTGATAACTTTTCAATAAAGAAAGTTCTTGCTGCCCATTAGTTTAGCCGTGTTTAAATAAAATCTGAAATGAGTCCAGCAGGCACTAACAAGGAGTTTGTACATCTGCAAAGAAAGGCAGCTAATCTCTTCCGAGTGAGTCAGTGGTCTCGAGAGTTTGTTAAAGTTTAGACAGTTCCTTCATCAGCCAGACATTTTTCTAGTGGGTTGGGCCGCGGAGGAAATGTTTGCTCTATCACACCCTCTGTCGGACACAGAGTGCATTTATCAGTGTTACATAATAAGGTGGAGTCACGTGAAAGCATGAGACATTCCCTATGCCTAATTTTATTATTCTCCTTCTCCCTAAGCAGAACAAGATAATGAAGTATAATATGTGTCCCTTACTATGGTCATTCTTTCATTCACCTATTTTAAAAATAAGCAGATTAAACATTTAAAGTGTGTCCGACTTTGTGCCTTTGTGTACGTTTGGGATACAAAGATGGTAAACACACTACTTATCTCATGACAAAATAGGGTGGACAGATAAACACTCTGTGACCCAGCTGCAATATAGTGTTCTTAGTACAATATTAAAAATCTCTCTGAGGTTCTATGGGACCATGGAGGAAGAA
Organism: Muntiacus reevesi; assembly: GCF_963930625.1. NCBI lineage: Eukaryota > Metazoa > Chordata > Mammalia > Artiodactyla > Cervidae > Muntiacus > Muntiacus reevesi. The sequence continues at coordinate 10,703,896 of NC_089254.1, forward strand.
ATCAAAATTTAAGCAAGAGCTCAATTCATAATAAAAACCAATCCAGGTCAATACGCCTCATATTGTGTCTTCTGTGTCTATGGGACACAAGCTCTCTTCTTCATCAGCTAGTTGCTTTGGTTGGTTCTTTTAGGAGCTGGGGTTATAGCAAAGCATTACCCTCCTCAAGAGAGCAGAATTACAGAACCCCCATTTTCTTTTCTTCCTAGGTGTATGTTCCATCAAATGTCATGCCTACTTGGGATGCAGACCATCTTTTTTTCTCATTCAGGTTGCTGGACATTTAACTATGGAGGGCACCAAGAAAGTTGGAACAGATTTTGAATCATTTAACCCAAGTTTTTAGCGTTGTGAGGCTTCACCACCTGTCCAGAATTCTAGCTGAGATTACCAATCCACTAGAAACAGCGGCAGGTTAAGAATGAGGGCAGGAAGGAAAAAACTTCCCTGAACTCTTGTATACCGTATGGGATCCTCAATAGCGATAAATGTTTGGATAAAATGTTTGTTCAGAGTTTGCATTGTACTTTGCGCTCATTAGTTCATTAAATGCCCCCACAATAACCACCTGAGGAAGATACTTTTTTCTCCCCACTCTGCAAATGAGGAAGCTGAAGCTTTTGATAGATATGTGACTTCACCAAAACTATATATACAGGTAGCACAGGCAGTCTTCTGGTCCCCTGGTCCCACTGTGCCCACATCTTTTTCTTCCACATTCATGGGGACTAAAGTCAGACTCATTTAATAGAACCTGTGCTTGTGACCCTAGCTCAGTACCTGGGCAGCTCTATCTCAGCTTTCCTTTCTCCTCAAATATGAAATTATAATTGAGAACTAGCAGAGAACTGCAATTTAAATGCCCTGCTCTAATGCTCTAAAAGAAACATCTGCCGAAGTTGGTAATCAGATAAGAGGATTGGGAGAGTTAATCACTAAAGACCTTATTTTCAGGGTTATATTTAGCAGAGAGTAATGAATCTTGACCTTTCAAGTATAAAGATACACTTTCATGAGAAAGTCTTGTTATTTTTATACTCTAGCCCAAATCCCGTGTTGATTATATGTTACTTACTAATGTGTCATAAGCCAGTCAAACGTTCATTTGCTATAGCTTTATGTGGAAAAGTTTTGTGTATTAAGTCACAAAAGAGGGACAACCTGCCATTTGGGGGCAGAAGGAGACACGAGCTGCAGTTTGAAAGGAGCCTGCAGTGAGGGAGACCTGGGTTTGATCCCTGGGTTGGGAAGATGCCCTGGAGAAGGAAACGCTACCCACCCCCGTATTCTGGCCTGGAGAATTCCATGGACTGTATCGTCCATGGAGCCGCAAAGAGTCAGATGTGACTGAGTGACTTTCATTTCACATACATCTCCTAGCACTCACAGTTTTGTATTGTTTTTTCCCTGTTATTAACTGTTAGTGAGAGGAAAACTGAGCTGAACTGAAATGTTTGTATTAGAAGAGAACTGAGTACTAGTCTGAACTATATATACTGAACCAGTCAGAGGAGGGTGAGTTGTTCCTACTGGTCAATGAACTTTCCTGTATTCTCTATCTTCCTTTCTCTTACAATAGAGGACATGCCCTGGTCCAGAGATCAACCCCTTAGCTGCTTCTCTGGGTCCTTTCTTCTCTTGCTTTCTCAAGGACTTCACTCACCCCTCTGTGACATCAGCTCTGACCCCTTTCTCATCCTTCAGCACAGACACCCAGGTTGTAAGTTTCCATTTGGAGAAAAATGGAAAAAAAAAATCTCTGATTTTTTTCATCCCAAACTTACAGTTCATATTTGACTCTATGGCCCTTTCCTATTAGGACCCCACTTCACCACTCCCTTGCCCAGCAAAACTTCTCAGAAATGTTATCTTCACTATCTGCTTCCACTTCCTCATCTCCCTTTTTTCCCCACATCCATTCAACAAGCTTTCACACTGAGAAGAGGAAGAAAAAGTGCTCTTGTCAAGGGCAACCCCATTGCCACACCCTACTGGACCTCCTAATAAATATGACAAAGCAGCTGGCTTTAAGGTCACCAGAGACCACATTTTCCCAACTATATTTTGTCTAACTTTTCAGCAGTAACTAGCAATTTCAAATCCTTCATCATTCTCGAAATGCCTTTTTTTTAGTCATCACCATACTATATTCTTTTGGATTTTCCCTACTTAATTGATTTAGTAAGACTTGAAAAGTAGGATCTCATAAATATCTGGGGAAGAAACAATGTTTTATTATTACCACTCTCCTTTTTCTTTTCAAGTGTCTTAGATACCCAACTTAGAGTTGCCCTGGGGAAGAAATGAGTTGTCATAGAATCTGTTTGAATGTCTAGATTCATGCTTAGCTACAGGTTGAAAGAGATTGGTATGCAATTCGTGTAATAAACATAGCAACAAATACAAAAGCAACTGGCTTTGAAAAACCAAATATGATAAAATGTGTGATCAACTTGATTAGATGGAAGAAAAAACCCCCGAACACAAACTACCTGTTATGTGATAGGGAAAAAACTCTCAACAGAAAAAGAATGATTTATGGAGGGATGTAGTATAAACACAGTAAGAGATAAGAAGTTGATTCTGTTTGCTGCTTCCACACCTAGCAATCAAGAGTACCTGGTCCCTGTTAGTTAATAAATATTTGCTGAATAAATAAATGCTTGTTAGTAGCCATCATTTTACTGGCCCATGTAGAAAGAGAAAGAAGAGTAGATACACAGACATAAAGGGATACCTATGAGTGTTCAACACAGTGTCTGGCACATGGTAAATGTTCAGAAGTTATTAACTAATTAATCCTCATCACAACAAACTCATTTTCCTTTATTAATTTCATCTCATCTCCTCACTTTAGAGGGCTCGGTGTTAATCCTTCGTTCTCTTCTCTTTTCTGTTTTTTCCTGCCTCTCTCCTAAGCTCTGGCCTTTCCCATAAACTCCAAACTGCCTATTCAAATGAATGTGTAGCAAACATTTTAAACATGGGATTCCCCTTCTCAAGTCTTCCCCATCTCAGGAAATGTTAAGTTGCTGCAAAAGTAATTGCAGTTTTGCATTGTTGAACTTTGCCACTTGATACTGGAATACATTCTTAAATAAATGTGGTCATGTTATATATCATTTTAATGCACATTTCTTTCTTTATGGTTTTTGCTAATGAATTATTGATGTTTATTTCATATGTATTTTAGACTATGGAAAATGATGTCAGACAGAAAGCAAATTCGAGTGATTTTCTTATTTGAGTTCAAAATGGGTCATAAAGCAGTGGAGACAACTCAAAACATCAACAATGCCTTTGGTCCAGGAACTGCTAATGAACATACAGTGCAATGGTGGTTCAAGATGTTTTGCAAAGGAGATGAGCACGTTGAAGATGAGAAGTGCAGTGACCGGCCATCGGAAGTTGACAATGACCAACTGAGAGCATGATCAAAGCTTAATCCTCTTAAAACTGCACGAGAAGTTGCCCAAGAACTCAACATCGATCGTTCTATGGTCATTTGGCCTTTGAAGCAAATTGGAAAGGTGAAAAAGTTCGATAAGTGGGTGCCTCACGAACTGACTGCATTTCAAAAAAAAAAAATCATCATTTTAAAGTGTTGTCTTCTCTTATTATATGCAACAACAATTAACCATTTCCCAATCAGATTGTGACATGTGATAAAAATGGGATTTTAAATGACAACCAGTGACAACCAGCTCAGTGGTTGGAGCGAGAAGCTCCAAAGCATTTTCCAAAACCAAACTTGCACCAAAAAAGGGTCTTGGTCACTGGTGGTCTGCTGCTTGTCTGATCCACTACAGCTTTCTGAATCTCTATGAAACCATTATATTTGAGAAGTACGCCTAGCAAATTGATGGAATGCACCGAAAACTGCAATGCCTGCAGCCTTGCAGCTGGCATTGGTCAACAGAAAATGCCCAATTCTTCTCCACAACATTACTCAAGCACATGTCACACAACCAGTGCTTTAAAACTTGAAGGAATTGGGCTACGAAGTTTTGCCTCATCTGCCATATTCACCCGACCTCTTGCCAACCAACCACTGCTTCAAGCATCTTGACAACTCTTTGCAGGGAAAATGCTTCCATGACCAGACCAGCAGGAGGCAGAAAATGCTTTCTAAGAGTTCATCGAATCCTGAAGCACGGATTATAATTTTTTTTTTTTTTTTGCTGCAGGAATACACAAACTGATTTCTCATTGGCAAAAGTGTGTTGATTATAATTGTTCCTACTTTGATTAATAAATATGTGTTTGAGCTTAGTTATAAAGATTTAAAATTCAGGGTCTGAAACCACTATTACTTTTGCACCAACTTAATAGCAGATTCCTTTTTCATTTATATATAATTCAATATAATTCAATTTATATATAATTCAATATATTCAAATGAATATATATATTCATTTATATATAATTCAATTCAATAATTCAAACTCAAATCATTGGAGTTACCTTGACTTTTTCTTTCTTTTTATTCCTATATCTGATCTCTCAGCATGTCTTGTTATTTCTACTTTCAAAATATATTTAGAATCTCATCATGTGTCCCCACCTCCACACCTATTACTCTGATTTTAGTCACCATCGTGTCTCACCTTAATTACCAAAATTGCCTCATCTCTGCCTCTCCCCTTGTCCTCTATGTTCTAACCTCAAAATAGCTGCCAGAATCATGATGCTAAAACATATGACAGATAACATCACTCTATTACTCAAAACCCTCCCGTGTTCCCTGTCACTCATAATGAAGCCAGAGTCTTTACAATGGCCTGAAAGACCCGTGCAATCCCTGATAGCACATGCTATTCTTCTCCCACATTCACTTGACTCATCACTTTCAGACTGGTTCACTGCTACCCTTGCACTTACTGATCCCTGGAACCACCTTCTCTTAGATACATGCAGTGTTCTCTTAGATACACCATCACTCCTTCGGGTCTTCATTCAAATAGCACTGTCTCAGAGAAGCCTGCTCCGGCCACTCTCTCAATGACTGAAAGAACTTCTCTTGACATTTCCTTTCCTTCTGAGTTATATTTTTCCCCTTAACACTTTTCACAATATATTGCTACATTTAATTTCTTAAATCTTGTTTATTGTTTGTCTCCCTCATGAGAATGTAAGTGTTCTAATTTTTTTTTCTCTGCTCTACCTTCAAGAATCCAGAATACTATATGGCACATAATAGAACTCAGTAAATACTTATTGAACAAATGAATAAAAATGTGAGGTATTATTCTTTAACAGTCCTAAGTATAATGTCAAGATGAAAAAGAAAAGTATGGGAAGAGAAAATTTATACCCATGATTACAAGTTTATTATACGTAGCAGAGTGGATTTGTGTCTGAAAAATGTGTCAAACTGAATGTTTATGAATCAACATGTTTGAAGTGTCCTAACAGCATTTCTATTTCAAAGAATCTGTGATTGATCCTCTGTACAAGATAAAGGACTTTTAAAAATTAATTGTAGTAATTTTCTCTGATATAGTCCTTATAAATTAACTGTTTTATTAGTTGAGTTTTCTTCAAAATACTCTATAATGTTTAAAAGTAAAGAGAAGACAAGTAGCCTTTTAACTTTACAGTGTCGTTGTTGTTTTGTCAGTAGGTCATGTCAGACTTCTCTATGACCCCATGAACGGTAGCCCACCAGGTTCCTCTGTCCGTGAGATTCTCCAGGCAAGAATATTGGAGTGGGTTGCTGTTTCCTATACCAAAGGATCTTCCTTTAATTCTGAATAAATTGTCAAGAAACCTATGGAAACTCTGAAAGATATTAGTGAGACCCTAAGCTACTCTATTGAAAACTGTGGAAAATTCTTCAAGAGAGATGGGAATAGCAGACCACCTAACCGACCTCTTGAGAAGTCTGTATGCAGGTCAGGAAGCAACAGTTAGAACTGGACCTGGAACAACAGACTGGTTCCAAATAGAAAAAGAAGTATGTCAAGGTTGTATGTTGTCACCCTGCTTATTTAACTTATATGCAGAGTACATCATGAGAAACGCTGGGCTGGATGAAGTACAAGCTGGAATCAAGATTGCTGGGGGAAATATCAATAACCTCAGATATGCCGATGACACCACCCTTATGGAAGAAAGTGAAGAAGAACTCAAGAGTCTCTTGATGCAAGTGAAAGGAGAGTGAAAGGGTTGGCTTAAAGCTCACTATTTAGAAAACTAAGATCATAGCATCCTGTTCCATCACTTCATGGCAAATAGATGGGAAAACAGTGGAAATAGTGACATACTTTATTTTGGGGGGCTTCAAAATCACTGCAGATGGTGCCTGCAACCATGAAATTAAAGGATGCTTGCTCCTTGGAAGGAAAGTTATGACCAAACTGGAGAGCATATCAAAAAGCAGAGACATTGCTTTGCCAACAAAGGTCCATCTAGTCAAAGTTATGGTTTTTTTCCAGTAGTCATGTATGGATGTGAGAGTTGGACTATAAAGAAAGCTGAGTGCCGAAAAATTGATGCTTTCGAACTGTGGGATTGGAGGAGACTTTTGAGAGTCCCTTGAACAGCAAGGAGATCCAACCTGTCCATCCTAAAGGAAATCAGTCCTGAATATTCATTGGAAGGACTGGTGCTGAAGCTGAAACTCCAATATTTTGGCCACCTGATTGGAAAATAGATGGAGAAACAGTGGAAACAGTGTCAGACTTTATTTTTGGGGCTCCAAAATCACTGCAGATGGTGCTTGCAGCCATGAAATTAAAAGACACTTACTCCTTGGAAGGAAAGTTTTGACCAACCTAGATAGCATATTAAAAAGCAGAGACATTACTTTGCCAACAAAGGTCCGTCTAATCAAGGCTATGGTTTTTCCAGTGGTCATGTATGGATGTGAGAGTTGGACTATAAAGAAAGCTGAGTGCCGAAGAATTGATACTTTTGAACTGTGGTGTTGGAGAAGACTCTTGAGAGTCCCTTGGACTGCAGGGAGATCCAACCAGTCTATCCTAAAGGAGATCAGTCCTGGGTGTTCATTGGAAGGACTGAAGTTGAATCTGAAACTCCAATACTTTGGCCACCTCATGCGAAGAGTTGACTCATTGGAAAAGACCCTGATGCTGGGAGGGATTGGGGGCAGGAGGAGAAGGGAATGGCAGATAATGAGATGGCTGGATGGCATCATCAACTCGATGGACATGAGTGTGGGTAAACTCTGGGAGTTGGTGATGGACAGGGAGGCCTGGCGTGCTGCGATTCATGGGGTTGCAAACAGTCGGACACGACTGAGCGACTGAACTGAACTGACCTGAAGCTACTCTAATTCTATTGGGAAGTCCAATGGCTCAGTGTTAAAAAAAAAAAATCCATCTGCCAATGCAGGAGATGCTAGTTTGATCCCTGGGTTGGGAAGAATTCCTGGAAGAGGGCATGCAAACCCAACACCAGTATTCTTCCCTGGGAAATCCCACGGACAGAGGAGGCTGGCGGGCTACAGCCTACAGGGCCACAAAAGGGTCAGATGTGGCTTAGGGAGTAAAACAACAAGCTACTCTACACAGTTCTGTCCTCAACATCCTTCACCCTTACCTATAAACCCAATGAAAAACATAAACAATCTGGCAGTTTCCAAAGGCCCCCTAGGGGGCACTATTGCTCCCACTGAGAACTGGTGCTCTATCTCCCCCTCCTCTACTCCTCTTGGCTTTTTTGGACCTTAACTCCTCTGATGGTAGTGCAGGGTGGAGGAAGAGGTAAAAGGTGATGCATCTTCTACCTGGTGGGGGTATCTTTCTTCCCTGAGTTAGCTGTACCTGCTACCTGGGCTTGTTGTTCTAGGAGTCTTCCGCCCTCCCTTTATATTCTGGTGAAGTTTGGGGTGGGGATACTTGGTAGCAGGTCCAGCAGTCTGGTCTGGCACCTCTTAGGACTTTCCATGGAGGGTGGCCCAAACCTCCAAGTTAGGGTATATGGCCTAGGTAATGGAAAAACTGGGCATGCAGTTGGCTCGTGCCCCTGGTTGTCAACTCTGTGCTTTCTTTCTTTAAGTAATTCTGGAGTGATGGAATACACAAAAGAAAAGCAAATCCAATCTTTTAAGCTAGTTTGATGAGGGTAACTGGAAGTAGTTTGCTAGAATGGAAATCATCCCAGGCCAGAAAACAAACCAGAAAACTTGTGTTACAACCCCAGCTCTACTCTTACCAACAGTGTGATTTTGGGCACTTCAGTTCTCTAGATCCCCTTTGCCTCATCTGCATGGGATAAATAGTAAGAGATGATAAGCTGACCAAAAAGCACATGAAAAGATGCTCAACATCATGAGTTATTAGAGAAATAAAAATCAAAACTACAGTGAGGTATCATTTCACACTGCTCAGAATGGCCATCATCAAAAAAAATCTATGGACAATAAATGCTGGAGAGGCTATGGAGAGAAGGGAACTCGCCTCCACTGATGGTGGGAATGTAAATTGGCACAGCCTCTATGGAGAACAGGTTTCTAAAAAAACTAAAAATAGAACTACCATATGATCCAGCAGTCCTATTCCCAGGCATATACCTGGAGGGAGCCATAATTCCAAAAGATATATGCACCCAAGTGGTCACTGCAGCACTATTTACAATAGCCAAGACATGAAGCAACCTAATTCCATCAAAACATGAATGGATAAAAAGATGTGGTACAGATATATAATGGATATTACTCAGTCATAAGAAAGAACGAGATAATGCCCCTTTTCAGCAACATGGATGGACCTAGAGATTGTGGTACTGAGTGAGGTAAATCAGATGCGGTAAGACACATACCGTATGGCATTGCTTATTTATGGAGTCAAAAAACAGGCACAAATGAAATTCTTTGCAAAACAGAAGTAGACTTACAGATGTAGGAAACAAATTTGTGGTCAGCAGGGGCTAAGGCGGGGGGATAAATTGGGAGGTTGGTGTTGAAAATTACACACTGCTATAAAAAATAGATAATAGGAACCGTGCTGTATATCACATGGAACTCTACTCAATACTCTGTAGTGACCGATATGGGAAAAGAATATCAAAAAGAGAGTGGGTGTATATGTGTGTATAACTGGTTCACTTTGCTATACACCTGAAACTAACATAATGTTGTAAATCAACTGTACTCCAATAAAACTTTTTAAAAAGTAATTCTATGATATTATATCTAAATGCTTTAAGTCTTTGACTTCAATACAACTCTGAGCATGGAGATGTGTATATGTGTGTGTGTGTGTAAAGAGAAAGATGTTGATATATATTATATGTACATATATATATATATATATATATATATATATATATATATATCTCCATGCAGATAATATAGGCTGTGCTTTGCTATGTATCTAGGTGTCCTTGAAGGTGGTCAGAGTTTTGATCTTCACTGTTTGAGTTTTTCCATAGTGGTATCAAATTTGGCAAGCGTTCTCAAATTGTCGAAGTTTCACCTTCTAAGATTCACATCAAATGAAGTGTGTTTTGCTTAAATTGCTATTAAATATGGTGGATCAGAGCATTTTAGAGCTAAGAAATCATTAGTTAATAATGTGAAGTTAGGTACTGGAAGGGAGAATAAGATGCCACCTCACAATAAGTCTCTCTGGCGTAAGGGGTATTTTGAGCTGATTATTTTTAAGAAACAGCAGACATAGGAGAAGCCATGGAAACCAAGTAGAAGTTATTCTTTTATAAGAGACATTTATATTTCTAAGGGAAACCACGATGTGTAATGGTGTCTCCCTCTCTGTACCAGAAAGAGGAGGATGAGTCTGAATCTCTAAAAACTCTTATCAGTGGAGAAGACAGCAACTCATATCCCATAACCCTTGGTTACTGTGCTTTGCCTGAATATCTTCCATAACTGACTCCTCCTCCTCCACAACATCTTCTTTTGTTTTTAGCAGGAAGCAGTGTTTAAGGTGGTGGCTTGGGCCATTTGGGGAGTTACTCAGTTTTCCTGGGCCTCTCCCATGTATACAGGAGGTATATGTGTTACTAAACTTCTGTTCATTTTTCTTCTATTAATCTTTTATTACAGGATAGTCTCAGCCAAGAACCTAGAAGAGTAGAGAGAAAATTATTTTTCCTCCTCTACAACATCTTGCGCTTTTCTCTATGTCGAGGTAAATATTTCTGACATAGGTTGTAAGTGGCTTTATCAGTACTTCATGATATTTTCTGCATCCGAACAGTATACAAAACAATACACAGTGGTAAGGACATAGTTATAAAAGGTATGGATGCTGTTGTAAAGGTTCTTATAATCTATTGTGTTTCAGTATGTCTCAGAAGCAGAGCCTAAGACAGAGACCCTTTTCCAAGTGATTTATTGAGGGTGAGTGCTCAGGAGAGATCTCTGATGAGGAAAGCAGGATGAAGAAGGAGAAGGTATGAAAAGATGTAGTTTCAGAAGTCTAGCTTCATCCTGAACCCGTGGGATGCTCAGGAAGGCTCTCAGCTCAGTTATTTCAAAACTTTTCAGCCCAGAGGCAGTGGTCTGGACTATCAGAACCCCACTTCAGGCAGCCACTTGCTACAGGACACCCACAGGGGCCAGTTGTCATCATCTGCCAGATGCCATCAGTTGAAGGTTTTCATCAGCCAAAGAAAAACATAAGCAAAGGTGTGTGTCAATACCCACAGCTTCTAGAGGGATAAATAACCCACCCTGGAAAGAGAAAGAGGAGTCTGTAAGGGGCACCAACAGCATCTACTACACATGGTGTTAAAGGACCTCAATCATGTCCCTGTGATAGCCTTTAAGAGCACTTTTAAAGCCACATAATAGCCAGTGACAGGTATAGCGGCACAATCTGAACATCTAGAGGCACAGAGTGAGTGAGTAACATCAGCTGACGCATACTGAGTGCTCGCTCCATGCTCCAAGTGTTATACATCTTTATTCTGCTCAAAGAGATCTACAATGTAGATACTATTACTGCTCCTATTTCCTAGTAAAATGAGTCACAGAGAGGTTATAGAGCTTGATCGGGACCACACAGCAAGTGCCAGTGAATGATCATTTTATTGCCAGTATATGGGGTAAGGCTTCTCTGCAATAGAGAAAATGAAATTCTAAGCCCTACCCTAAATCAAAACCTCTTAAGTTGGGCATCTGTTTCAACAAGTTCCTAAAGTGATTCTTCAAAGCCGTTGCCAAGTGGAAAACATTTTCCAAGATGGGGAAAAGTTGTACAAAGGACAATGTCAACAAATAAAAATGATCAGGAGAAACAGATGTGCTGGTGAATTTTTGCAGATGGCCTAAAGGAGCTGAGAAGGAAGGTAAAAATAAAATTGAGAATGGGCTTTCAGATACCAAACAATTGCACAGGGGGATTTGCAGAATATAACAAAAGAAAAAATGCAAAATGAAAGTTAAAAGAATAGGAAATAATGCCTTTGGGTATCTACTGGGTGGGCTTCTCTGGTGGGTCAGATTGTAAAGAATCTGCCTGCAGTGCAGGAGACTGGGGTTGGATCCTGGATCAGAAAGATCCCCTGGAGAAGGGAATGGCTACCCACTCCATTAGCCTTGCCTGGAGAATCCCATGAACAGAGGAGCCTAACAGACTACAGTATATGAGGTTGCAAAGAGTCAGACAACGACTGAGTGGTTAACACACATACACGCACATCCATTGGGTTTTCTCTTCTACCTCTCTGTTGGCATCAGTAGGCATTTATCCCTAAAATAGGCTAAGCTATCTCTTTTTTATTCAGAGAAGAACAGAGTCTTATAGAACTAAGAAGGAAAATAATATTTCCTCAAATGTTTTGGAAATGAAAATACTATATAAATGCAAGGAAATAAATTAATTGCTAACATGATTAGCAGCATATTTTTATGTTTATATGTAACTTTAAGCTCTTTTCTAAAATAACATATGACCCAAGCGTATCTAACTTTCATAAAAATATGTCATCATAGAAGTTGGATTAGAGACACAAAAGGAAAGACAAGACTGAAAGAGGACAGATGACAAAGCTTGATGCCACTTGGATACAACGAAGTATTTTCCAGACAGTTTCATAAAGTAATCACCAAAATATTATGCCATCTTTCCCATTGCCCACTGATCTAATTAAGAAGAAGAAGAAGATATTGCTACTGCCCTAGTTCTTTTATAGTATATATCGGAAGATCAGACTCACCATGTCCCTTTTAACCTGCTACATTTGCTCATCATTGCTATCCAATTCATTGTGATAGTAATATACAAAAAGGAAAAAAAAAATCCAGGTATAATCTAAGTAAGATACTAGTTTGATTCTAATTAGCAAGGTTATTTGTTTGCTGTATTTTCATCCTATTGGTTCATATGTCAATCCATTATTTATAAGGGACTTACAATGATACTTTTTGTGTGTTTCTCTGTTAATACCAGATTAAATACTCTAGTGAGTTAGAGAATTAATGGGCAGTCCTCAGTGACCTCAAACTAACATAAGTGGCATAAATCATATAATGGAGGGTTTTGGAGTTGGAGATGACGGTTGGAACCTCAAGTTTATACATTGTGCCAAGAAACAGGGAAAAAGAAGAGCATTGGATATTTAAGATTATATACTGACTAAACTGACCTTTCTCCACAAACCTACTGGCAGGTGTTTAGAGTTAAATACTTAATCATATTAGTGAAGATTATAAGAAAGCTTTAAAATCTCAGGGCTAGTGCATAGGCTAGTATTGTTTGGAGAGCATTCAAGAGAAATTGGTTATCAAAGGAAGTGAAAACAAACAGTTCACTTAGTAAGTTCACAGCTGAAGGGAAGTTTAGCTTTCATTAATTTGAAGTAAGTCTAACAATTCATGTGTATAAAACTTTCTACTTTTTCAGCAGGCAAAAGATGCCAGTGATCAATATTGAGGACCTGACAGAAAAGGACAAATTGAAGATGGAAGTCGACCAGCTCAAGAAAGAAGTGACACTGGAAAGAATGATGGTAAACTGCTGTTCTCTTTTGAATTTTATTTGTAAGGGAAATCTCCATTGGTAAGGGTGCCTCCTTCTCTGTGGGGCTTCCCAGGTGGTACTAGTGGTAAAGAACCTGCCTGCCAATGCAGGAGATGTAAGAGATGTAAGATCGATCCCTGGGTCAGGAAGATCCCCTGGAGGAGGAAATGGCAACCCACTCCAGTATTCTTGCCTTGAGAATCCCATGGACAGGGGAGCCTGATGAGCTTTGGTCCATAGGGTTGCAAAGAGTTGGACATGACTGAAGCAATTTAGCATGCATACAAGCACTCAATCCTCTGTATCAGGAGGAGAAGAATAACTCTTAAGTCTCTAGAAACTCATCAGTGGGGAACACAAGGATTTAAATCTCCTTAACCACCATCCCCTTGTTTACTGTTGTTAAAAAACAAAGTGTGACTGAGTAAATTTGAAGATATAATTGGCCTTAATAAATAATTCATGAGTTGAGCAGCATCCCATCTAGCAAGCAGAAAGGCTCACCAAGGAGCTGTGCAAAATGGAAGGTTTTTATAGGCACAAAGGGGCGGGACAAGGAAGTCATAAACAAAGGAAGAATTATTTCAGGCAGGAGCAACTTCCTTTGGGGGAAGAGCAGGAGGTCTGTCATGCAGATTAGCTCATGCAGACTGGGAAATTCTGGTGTGTTAGGTTTACTCTTGGGAAACGGTGAAATTGCAGTTAAATTAGATATTAAGTTTTGGTTTGTTGATGTGGGGCTTAGCACAAGTGACTTCATTTGGGCCTGTTGTTTGTTTTTTTTCTTTTTCTTTTTTTTGACACTGTGCTTTTCTTTTATCCTTTTTTTTTTTTTAATGAAAAAAGTTTATTTGGGGCTCTTAAATATTACAGTTCAGGAGACAGACTTGGGTAAAACTTGAAGAGTGTTCCAGGGAAGAGAAAGTCAGGGGCTTATAAGGGCATAGCCAAGAGGTTGCATTCTGACATAAGAAAGGGAAATATTTGTCCTTAAGGGATAGGTTGTCATGAATTATTTTAAGGTAATGAAAAGTGTTAGTTGCTTAGTTGTGTCCGACTCTGAGACCCCATGGACTATATAGCCTGCCAGGTTCCTCCGTCCATGGGATTTTCCAGGCAAGAACACTGGAGGGGGTGGGTAGCCATTTCCTTCTCCAGGGGATCCTCCCAACCCAGGGATTGAATGCAAGTCTCCTCCATTGCAAGCAGATTCTTTACCATATGAGCCTCCAAGGACTTTTTAGGGTAAGGGTCTGATGATTATCTTAAGCTCGTAACTGGCTGTCCACACTCCTGTCATCCACACCCACCGTCTTCTTTTGTCTTTCATTGTAGTAGTATTTGAGGTGGTGACTTGGACTAATTCAGGAAGCTCCTCAGTTTTCCTGAGTTTCTCCCTTGTATACAGAGGGTATACATGTTTTTAAACTTGTTTTTCTCCTGTTAATCTGCCTTTCTTATTACAGAGTAATCTCAGTTAAGAACCTAGAAGTGTAGAGGGAAAATTATTTTTCCTCTTTCACATCACTCATTGGAGAAGCTCAGTATAGTTGAAAAGAAGCTGTCCAGATAAAATTCATCAGAAATTAAGAAAATTAATAATCATAATTATCTTTTGATTTAGAGTTAAAATTAACAGTCTGGAAAACTATGTTCCATAAGCCAAGTCCAGCCCTTAGCCTGTTTTTATTTTTGTATGGCCACTAAACTAAAAATGTTTTTACATTTTTATAGATTATTTTTTAAAAGGGGGTGGAGAGAGAAAAATAAAATGAAGAATATGAGACATCATATTTTTTAGCCAAGCAATAAAGTAAAGCAATGCATATAGGCATTTTGTTTTTACTTTACTAAATTGATGTTTCTCTTTATTTGATATTGTTCAAATACTCTTAGCCAAGACGTCATCCCCTCCAGCATTGTCATGACCAGTAATGAATGAGTACATTCTATTCCTTCTTTGAAAATAAAAATGAGGTCAGGCACAAGAACTCGCTGGTTTCTCCTACAAACATTTGTCAGATCTTAAAAACCGTTACCTGAAGTCCTCTGCTATTAGGAGCAGAAATGGCAAAGAAATAAAGCTTTCTACCAAACAAGCAGTGACTGATGGTTGGAAAATGTAGATATGTATTTCAGATCTCTTTGTTTTAGGAACATCAGTAGAACAAAAACTGCTCCACAAGTCATAAGAGTATATTTCATGTTTCTTAAAAGAACTCATTTTATCAGGCCAAAGTGAAAAAGGAAGTTTGAATTATCTTCAAACTTTGCTCAAAACTCTCACTCCCAGTAAAAGTTGGAATTTTGGTTTCTTTTGTGTTTATAATTGTGTCAAACTTCCCTCTTGCCCTTTGCATACCGGCAAAACATACTTTGTTGTAAAGATAAAAATTAAATCTTTAAACAGCACAAAAGCTTGGAACATTCTCCAAAAAAGTTAAAATCCTCCTTTTGAGATAAAGGAGTTAATGTTTTTTTCTTTTACACTTGAAACATCCAAAAGCTGTTTTGTTATTTATATAGCCAGGATTGTTTTATATGCAGTTTGGTCATCTTCAAGTTTACTGTTCACTTTGTGACAGGTTCACCTGGGAATTATTGTTTTGGATAAACATCACATACATCCCCATTTTGTCAGGCTTTGTGGTTCCTTTTCCTATTACTCAATGTGTCTTTGCTCTTGGAAGTCTATTTAATTTAGTATCAGACTGCCAAAACTACAAACACACACACACACTCAGAACTTTCCAGGCCTGAACCCAGAACTCTGACATAGGATGGCATAGTGTCCATCACAGTGTGGTGAAGTGGGTCTCCTCAGGAACCATATCTGACTCAGATTCCGGCTCCACGACTTTCTTCTTATGTAACATTCACTTAAGTTAGCTAACATGCCTATGCCAATTTCTTCTTCTATAAAATGGGAATAGTAACAATAGGTAATTACTATTACTTTAAAATTATTATTGATATCTATGAACCAGACTGATCCATCATATGCCTCAGCCTTGCTATCAAGTGGTTGCATTGTGAGACTCCCTGGAGGAGGAAATGGCAACCCACTCCAGCATTCCTGCCTAGACCATCCCATGGACAGGGGAGTCTGGCAGCTTACAGTCCATGGGGTCGCGTGGAATCAGACACGACCTAGCGACTAAACAGCAGCATTGCCAAACTAAGACAACTCTAACTCTTGGCATCCAATTTCTAAAAAGATTTGTGATGACTTTAAGTGAACGTAATAGGCAAAAACGAAAGGCAGTCTTTGTAGTTAAAGGCTCCCATTTGCTTCACTATCTGTCTATGCCAGGTATTTAATGCGACCTGTGTTCCTTCTGTTTCGTAGATGAAGTAGCTAAACCTTAGATAAACTGTTTTAAATAAGGACACAGCTGATAACTGAGCAGAGCCAAAATCAAACCTGGGATCCCCTGAATCCAGTGTCCATGTTCTTTCCATCATGCTGTGCAAACTTGTATTAAACTGTATATACTTAGAGTTTTGAACCACATACACTCACATAGGATTGTAGGTAATTATTGCTCCTCAGTATCCCCAGATCCTAACCAGACATTGTCAAAACTAACCCTCATTGATTCCTATTGCTGACATCTGGTTGGGGGCCAAAGAGCTGGTGTTTGGAAGAAGGGGAAGAAGTGAATCTAAATCTCAAGTTTGAATTTTGAGGAGGAAAAAAAGTGATTCTAAATCATTGCATATTTCAAATTGATATTGCTCAAATGTGTGCATAAACTCCAAGTATCGTCCTATGAAGGAGCCACCTGACCAGTGTCCTGCCCCCAGTTAGAAATGATTTATTCTAATATGCAGATAATGAGTTTGCAGAGTTATAAGTCGTTTTAAGTCTTCTGTCTGATGTTGCTTAGAAGTTCCATGAAAAAATGGCATGAAGATTTTATTAAAACAAAACAATAAATTCCTTAGATAACTTGAGGAATGGTTACTTCATGGACTGCCAACAATAAAACAGCTTTGTGTTAATGTCATGATGATATATTAAGTGAAAACAAAACAAGTTGACAATTAAAAGGAATGAATAACGTGGTCCCATGTTTGTATATGCATATGTATACATATACACAACACACACACTTATATTTACACATGTATAGAACTTTGCCTCTCTCTGAACAGTATGTTATATGGTACATTAACAGGCTTTGACTCAGCCCATTAATTAAAATACTAAAGCCTGATTTTTCACGAAGTCATTACCATAATTTTGCAGATGACTAAGGAGCAAGCTCATAAACAAAACAAATGATTTGGTTCAGCCATTATTTTTTTTACTGAACACCAGTAAAATGTAGGGGTCTTCCCAGGTCACATAGTGAACCTCCTGCCAGTGCAGGAGATGTGGGGGAGGGAAGACCTGGAGTAGGAAGTGGCAACCACTCCAGTATTCTTGCCTGGAAAATTCTATGGTCAGAGGAGCCCAGCAGGCTATAGTCCATGGGGTTGCAAAGAGTCAGCCATGACTGAACACACACACAAATAAATAGATTCTGTTCTAGATGCCTGTGATACATGTGAACAAGTCAGCCTGAGGTCCCTTTGGAGCTTACCTTCAAGTTCACAATCATGATCAATCATTAGACAAGCTTAAAATAAAATTACAAGTGTATACTTCTGAGAATCCAGGAGTGGTGATAAGCCTGGAATTTAACAATTATTCATTCCCTTCCACCTTCACAGATCACATTTTTGGAATGAGGAAAAACATTTAATCAATGCTTACTCTGGTAACATTCTTGACTTGTGTTGTCAGCTGTGTTCTGATCCCTGGATCCTGTCTCCCTTAAAGAGGCTGGAGGCAGTATCTGCTGAGAACCCTTAGCTGGAGTTTGGCCAGCTGATTAGCCTTAGCTGGAAGATATCCACAAGGACAGAGGAGGGAGCCGCTGTCAATATTTCTTCTTCTCTCGTACAAAGTATGAGTGCATTGGCAGAAAGCACAAGCACATTAAAAAGATAGAACACACACACACACAAAATGATTGTTATAAATGCATCTTGGATTCTGCAGTATTCTCTATTCAACCAAATGAATCATCTCTTTCTTTTTTCCTTTAAGGTGTCCAAATGTTGTGAAGAATTCAGGGATTATGTTGAAGAAAGATCTGGGGAGGATCCATTAGTAAAGGGTATACCAGAGGACAAAAATCCCTTCAAGGAGCTCAAAGGAGGCTGTGTGATCTCATAAGAAAAAAGTTTTTTTTAAATCCCGTGGAATATCTTGAGCTTTAATGATGTACTAATGTTTGGTCATATGTAATAATATGGTTAAGCATATGCATAAATTTTAAAAGTATAAGTGGTTAATAAAATTTGAAATGTGATAATGTGTAAGTCTATGGTTTTCTTAAAGTACTTACCACAGGGTTTAACACATAATTGACAACAAATATTGATTGATCCCTTTCTTTAACAGTGATCTGTTTTATAATGAGTTTATATTATTCTGGATGCCAGCATATACTAAATGTTTTTATGTTTCTCCATTACCCTTTCAACCTCCTTAATATTCCACCTAGAAGTTTCCTGGTTAGACCTATATTTTCCTCACCCTTTCTCTTCCTTAGGGGATTAGGAAGTCTACTCTTTTGAGTCATGGAAGACCTATATTGGCAGAATGTGTGCCATGGAGATGTTTGTTGTTGATGCTATGGTTTTTGTATCCCCTTCTGAACCCCTCGTCAGCAGCAATGGTTTTAATATAACCTCTTTCTACATTTACCAGTTGTACTTGTCAGCAATAGCGTGACTTTTCCCCAGAATCCCAGATGGACTAAGTGTTCAGTCTGTGGTCATGGTGGATTTAAGCAACACATGTATAAGGGTTATAAAAAACCAGAAAGGTCTGGCTCTGGCACTTTACTGCCTACTTGACTTTGGATAAATTACTTAATCTTTCTAAATCTCAGTTTTTTCTACTGTAGAATAGGGATAATGAATTCCCTTTATAGTCAATCCTAAAGCAAATCAACCCTGAATATTCACTGGAAGGACTGTTGCTGAAGCTGAAGTTTCAATACCTTGGTCATCAGATATGAAGAGCCAACTCGTTGGAAAAGACCTGGATGCTGGGAAAGATTGAAGGCAAGAGGAGAAGGGGGCAGCAGAGTATGAGATGGTTAGATAGCATCACTGACTCAATGGACATGAATTTGAGCAAACTCTGGGAGATAGTGGAGAACAGAGGAGCTTGGCGTGCTGCAGCCCATGGGGACTGAACAACAACAAAATATACCAGTTTAACTACAGTATTTAACATAATGTCTGGCATGTAATAAGATCCAATGTGTTAACCAGTATTATTACTGGAAGCAGAACTAGACAAAATATTCAGAATTCTTTAAGATACATGCTATTCCCTGCCCTCCCCATGAAGACTCACCACTATAGTCTTTTTATTCTATGGCAGTGTAAAGACAATAGAATAATAGCTATCACCTGCACTATCTTCCTAATCAGTTTCTTTGTGGCATCTCACTGAGTTTTCATAAAACAGATTTCAGCATCTTTGTGCTGATGACTAAGAGATAACTTGCCCATGCTTCTGTAACAAATGACAAATGTTAACCTGAAAGCTATTTTTACTCCAACTCGGAAACTATATTTGTTGTTAGTGTTTTTTTGTTGTTGTTGTTGCTAGCCCACATGTACAGTGCTGTTTTTGAATACATCAACATCAGAATACTTAGAAATGCTAATTGACTGTCATCCTTTTAAAAACAAGGTAAAAGACCTTTGGGTCTGCAAGGGAATCTAAAGGTTGTTTCCAGGGCTTTCCCAGGTGGAACAGTGGTAAAGAATTCACCTGCCAATGCAGGAGACAAAAGAGACATAGGTCAAGAAGATCCCCTAGAGGAAGAAATGGCAACCTACTCCAGTATTCTTGCCTGGGAAATCCCATAGACAGAGGAGCCTGGGGGCTACAGTCCATGGGGTCAGAAATAGTCGGACACGACTGAGCATGCACGCACACAAGAGTTGTTTCAGGTTTGGCTCCTGGCACAGTGACCTCCCACTCTGACCAGAGTAAGTGCTCAACAAAGATCTATTGACTCTTGTCCAGCCCCTTTTTCTTAACACGTATCAAATGAGTCCAAGCTCATACCACTCACCACAGAGCAGACCAGTAATCTAGAAATGAGTTATTGGGGCAAAGAATAGCAACTTTATTCAGAAAGCCAGTATACCAAGAAGATGGTGGACTTGTACCCCAAAGAACCATCTTGCCTGAGTTAGAATTCAGGCTTCTTTGATACTAAAGGGGAGTGAGTCAAGTCAAAGGTTTCCTGGTTCCCGTCAGCGTCTGGAGAGGCTGTGTTAATGTCTTCCTTCCTGCAGGCATCCGCAGGTGGGCCTGGTCAGGATCCGTCCTGTAAGCGAAACAAAAGTATTGTTCCTAAATGCTCATTACCTGGGAGGCAGGGTTCCCAGAGATTGGCCATTTTGTGTAATTTCAGCTCACAGGTAACATCCCATTAAAGATTAACTCTTTTGTATTGATTGAATACAAAAGGTTCTCCCCTGTTACATAGCGTTGTTGTTGTTTTTTGGTTGCTAAGTCGTGTTCAGCTCCTTCGTGACCCTGTGGACTGTAGCCCGCCAGGCTCCTCTGTCCATGGGATTTCTCAGTCAAGAATACTGCAGTGGGTTGCCATTTCCTGCTTCAGGGGATCGTCCTGATTCAGGGACTGAACTCTGGTCTCCTGCATTGGCAGGCAGATTCTTTACCACTGAGCCACCTGGGAAGCCCAGTTATATAATAAGCTTTGTATATTAAGGGATTCCAAGATAGACTACAGTAGTCTCATCTTTTTTCCCTCTGCAGAGGCTTTTCTCCCCCCTGTGGAAAATAATAAAACCCTCTCCAACACCCCTCCCCCCAGTACTGCCCATCTCCCTTTTCTATTCTAATTTTCCTCCATAGCACCCATCATCTTCTAGCATCCTACATATTTTATCTGCTTGTTTAGTTGTGGTCTATCTCTAGGGTCTTTTTCTGTGTGCCACTTAATGTTCGTTAAGTGTTCCACGTATCTTTTTTTTTCCCGATTAAAAAAAAAGTCTTGGCTTTGGCATTTACTGACATGTATAGTTTTAACAACATCCTTACCATTCATCTCTCAACTGGAAATAGATTTGGAAGCCAGATGATTTTAAATTAAAACCCTGACTAATCCACTTTCTAGTTGAGAACTTCAGGTAAGTAATTTCAACATGTGAACTTTGTAAAATGGATTAAGATGGTTCCTTATGTGACTATTTCAAATCACTTAGATAGGAGATAAACATATAGGTAAAAGGTAATAAATCCTACTCTTCTTTTAGGGTCACTAAAAACTCTCTGTCTCTCACTCCATCCCCAGAGTATATCTCCTAATTCATTTAACATAACCTTGCTTTCTTTTGCTAAAATGTATATGGTTGTCTTAGTATTAATGCTATACTGTAAATTTCTTAAGCCAGAAGCTCTGTTCATCTTTGAAACTACCATGCCAACTAATAAATTGTCTCTACAGTTTAATTAACGTAATAAGTGTTTAATTCAATTAAAAGCAGGAAAGGGTGGTGCTTTTTATATTGGATAATTTTTCCTGTTGGCTTATCTAATGGATGAAACCAACTAGAGACTAAAAATTCCTGTTGCTTCAAACTACAGATTGTCAGCAGAAATTTGAATAAGATAAAAATTATAGGAAGGAAATACAGAGAAAGATGGTCCGGGAAGAGGGAAATAAGATCATAACTGTTTCTCAGCCTACATAGTTACATCTGGTGGTGAGTGACTGGGTTTTTTTCAGAAATTACTTCAGGGTCAGGGGTTACAAAAGGAATGAACAAAAAAATGCTCCAGAGTCTTAGTATTTGGCTCTTCAACAGAACTTCCTAATATTAGTGGAAATGGGTTAAGTACACATTCTTACTATGTCATTTGAGATACTTGAACTTTGATGTTTTGTACACATAAGTGAGTTTAAACTTTAGCCAGGAAAAAAAAAAAGAAAAGAAAAAACCTCAATGTTATTTTAATTTGGATTGATTTGATTTTAGCCAGATTTCCAAACAAGGCTAATTTCAAACTTCTTAAATTCTTCAAAGAATATATTGCCACAAGGAAAACAGTAAACTGAGTAATGAAAATGACCAATTATATGCAGTAGAAATTAAAGTCTTCTATCGACAAGATTGATAAATCATTCTGATACCGTGAATCATAAGTAACTATGAATGAAAATTGGAGCATCAGACCTCGTCATCCTGTGATTTCCTATTCTTTTTATTTAGAAGAGGAATCTTATGTTATAATAAATTGAACCAATATCAAATGAACCGAGTGCATCAAATGTAGGTTAAATATTTTCCTGAAAGAAACAATCACTTTAATGACCTAAAGAGACACCATTTACTTCATAAATTTTAGAAGGGCAGAATTTGGGAGATAACCTAATTTTATCTATACCTACAAAATAGATGCAGAGAGGATCCACGTCTTATAAAAATTACAAGGCAAAACAAGAACCCTGCTTTTTTTGAGCTCAAGTTAGTATTAAATCACTTCCCTGGTGGCTCAGATGGTGAAGAGTCTGCCTGCAATGCAGGAGACCTGGGTTTGATCCCTGGGTCGGGAAGATCCCCTGGAGAAGGAAATGGCAACCCACTCCAGTACTCTTAACTGGAAAATTCCATGGATGGAGGAACCTGGTAGGCTACAGTCCATGGGGTCGCAAAGAGTCGGACAGGACTGAGCAACTTCATTTTCTTTATATTAAATCAACTCCAATAAAACTAACTTCAATATTTTCTTATGGACTTTTCTTTATATGGATTTTTAACAGCATACATTAGAAAAAAAGTCAAAGAACTTTTTTTCCTTTTCTTTGTATATCAAGGTACATATGTCATAGTCTTTGCTCTTTTATACTTTAAAAGTGAAAATAACGACATGGTTAATTTTTTTTTTTTTGGGTCATTCTTTAAAACATTTGCCAGGAGACAGTGGGCTGATGATAAAGGTTTGTTTTTGATTATGTCTGTCATTTTCACTGAAGAATGATTTCTACACATACTATTTTGCAAAACAACTTCTATTAGAAGTAACATATACAAGTAAAAATCATCACTACAGTTGGATGCAATTAATAATGGACTTTAACATTTGTCTATTCAAAATCTTTGCTTGACAAAATATGTTTTTGAGAATCCATGAGAAATTGCTTACCATGGTTGCTCTCTGGGAGATGAATGCCATGCTTAGGAATAGCGAGCTACTGGCTCTTTTTTTTTTTTAAGTACCCATCATTTTACCGTTTAAAATCAAACAACAACAACAAAACATTTTTCAGAATGCTGTGTAATCATGAGATTTCAGCATTTCCCAACTCATTTTAGTGTAATCAATTTACTTAATATGATTTTAGCATGTGAATTTGATTAAAACTATGAATTTTTAAGTATACTAATATGCACTTCATCTCTAATTTAAGTCTGATAATACTGTGGAAAAAGTTAAAGAACCATTATGGTTTTATAACTATCACTGCAGGCAACTAGATGATTTCACAGGGAAGAAATTTCCAGGCCAAAATAACCCTACTTTTATGATTTGGAACAGGCATACATTAATTTACTTAACCAACCTATTTAATTTGGGTGCTGAGCTTATTTAATTCAGGCCACATTAACTTACTTTCACTAACTTATTTAAGCTATTTTTAACCAAGCTTTTAAATTTAAGCAATGGGGAAAATAAAAATAAAAATAAAAGAATCAGATCTGGAGACAGAACGGGTTTTCTTGTCTTGGCTCATTGCTTGCTAACAGGGAAAACTCCCGCCGTTCTTCTAATTTTGAGCCTGGGAGCTCCTAGAATGTGTGGTATTTCAAATACAGAAAATGAAGCTCCTAAATATTTTTCTTTGTGAAAGTGGTTTATCAGATGTAGATACATAAAAACAGTTAGAAATGAAATGCACTTTAGCCAGTTCACCCCTCCCTTACTCCATCACATATCTCACAAATTGGAAAACCAAACTCCAGAAGAAAATAAACGACTTTTTTCCTAGTGATGGCCAGTGGCAGAGCAAGGACTGGAACTTATGCTGCTACTGCTGCTGCTAAGCCGCTTCAGTCGTGTCCGACCCTGTGTGACCCCAGAGACGGCAGCCCACCAGGCTCCCCCGTCCCTGGGATGCTCCAGGCAAGAACACTGGAGTGGGTTACCATGTCCTTCTCCCCTGGAACTCGTGAGTACTCATCAAAGATTCTTTTCATTCTAATATATTCAATGAGGATAAGTGGGTGGAGCCTAGTGAGGAATTATGAACAAAAAAACCTCTGCTTACAAAACAGAGAATGACTATGGTGTCTAAGGTCAAGTAACTTAAGATACTCAGTTAATGCCTCCACTCAACTTGAATTTTTTTAAATTTAATTTTTATTGAAGGATAATTGCTTTACAGAATTTTGCTGTTTTCCATTAAACCTCAACATGAATCAACCATAGGTATACATATATCCTCCGTTTTGAAACTCCCTCCTGTCTCCCTCCCCATCCCACGGCTCTCGATTGATACAGAGCCCCTGTTTGAGTTTCCTTAGTCATAAGGCAAATTCCCTTTGGCTATCTATTTTACATATGGTAATATAAATTTCCATGTTACTCTTTCCATACATCTCACCCTCTCCTCCCCTCTCCCCATGTCCATTCAACTTGAATCTGACTCTACAGGCAGGAGGTCATTTCTGGGGAGAAGGAAATATGCATCCCACCACTTGAGATACTTTCTTTTCCTTTCTTCATGCTTTATTTTTCTTCTAGCCTTTTGAGCATCATTAGCAAGGTTTTAGACAGTTAACGGGAAACTTTGTATGGCAGGCAAACATTTGTCACATCACTCTTCCTGGCTTTACAAAGTAGCAGCTAGATGCACATGGCTCTCCAGAAGTGGAACAACCAAAACTAAGTGGATCCACTGCAAACATGCAGGAAGCTGCTTGAGCCAGAAATTCAAAACCCATGGTGTCAAGTGTCATCCAAACCTTGAGAGGGAATGGAGAAATACTTTCTGGTAGGGCTTTATTTTTTATTTTTTTGATTTTGTTTTCATTTATTTTTATTAGTTGGAGGCTAGTTACTTTACAATATTGTAGTGGTTTTTGTCATACATTGACATGAATCAGCCATGGATTTACATGTGTTCCCCATCCCGATCCCCCCTCCCACCTCCCTCTCTACCCGATTCCTCAGGGTCTTCCCAGTGCACCAGCCCTGAGCACCCATCTCATGCATCCAACCTGGGCTGGTGATCTGTTTCACCCTTGATAGTAAACTTGTTTCAGTGCTGTCCTCTCTGAACATCCCACCCTCGCCTTCTCCCACAGAGTCCCAAAGTCTGTTCTGTACATCTGTGTCTCTTTTTCTGTTTTGCATATAGGGTTGTCGTTACCATCTTTTTAAATTCCATATATATGCGTTAGTATACTGTATTGGTCTTTATCTTTCTGGCTTACTTCACTCTGGTAGGGCTTTAAAATTTCTACTTCTGTCTTCTCCAGGACCATCCGCTTATACTTCAAACACTACAATTATTCCCCTGAAAAAAGAATAAAATCCCTGCTGTTGAGGATGCCAGTTTATAAACGTCAGAGCTATAAACAATATTGACATCCCAAAGCCCTTTTTTATCCCAAATTTGTAAATGCATTTCAGGCATTTAGCAGACTGGTTGTGTTCACATCAACAGATGTGTTGCGCATTTCTGAGATGATAGCTCAGTTTCGTTTTCCTCTTGGGCCTTTTCTTAAGCGTCCGCATTTCCCCACCGTAAACATGTGTGTAGCTTGGGGGAATGTTACATGCTGTGTATTTCTGAAACTCTCGGAGAAGTGAAGGGCCGTTATTTCCTGCCTGGTAGCGTCCTCCTTTTCTTGCTTCAAAAACAAAACCCGGATGTGACTTGGGAAAAGAGGGGGTGGGGAAGGAAAAAAAGTAAAACTTTTGTTGTTTCTCCAGGAAAGTGGACTAGCTCAACTCCTAGCCTTGGGCGCCAGCCCAGGCCGGGCCTCCGGCGGGCGTGGCAGGGTCGGGAGCCCGGGCGGGTCGGGCCAGCATCCCCGCGGGAGCCCGCTCAGCGCGCAGCCTCTCTGCGTCTTCGGGCCGCCTTTGCAAACTCAACCCTCCCTGGGCTCCCAGGGGCAGATCTTCTGGGGTTGTGGGGCCCTGAGCAAAAGGGCAGGAGCTTTAAGATCCTGGGACGCTCGGGCGGGCTGGCGTGAGGGGATCCCGCCGGGGCGCTGGGGACCGCGGCTGGGAGAGGCGGTCACCTTCTGCGCGGGCGGGGCGCGCAGGCAGCTCAGTTAGTTCGGGACGCGCCCTGGTTTGCGGCACTTGCAGCCGCTCCGCTTCCAGAGCTGTCCCTGAGTCCAGTTCTCGGGCGAAAATGCCGGCCCTTCACATCGAAGATCTGCCAGAAAAGGAAAAGCTGAAGATGGAAGTTGAGCAACTTCGCAAAGAGGTTAAGTTGCAGAGACAGCAGGCAAGTTGGATGACCCAGGGTATTTCCTTCTGTGAAATGAACCAAGATCCGTGTTGTCTAGTTTGTTGCAGTAAAACAAATAGTTTCTTGGCTCTTAGTGGGTGGGTGGGTGGGTGGGGGGAGCTGTTTGTTTCTTTTCTTGCTTTTTCTGCAGCTTCTTTTGAAGGGGGCTTTGGTGGTGCTTGAGAATTGCCTGTTGATGTGGGGAGATCATAGGAGGTTAAGGAGAGAGCAGGGATCTCATGAGTAATTTAAAGCCAAATGTTTGAGAATGAGGGGAACAAGGGAGAAATTCTGCCAGCTATTAGACAGTTGATTTTAAAAACCCAAGCTGTAGGGAAAAGCAGATGGCTACTTAGTTCCTTGATCTTTTTCATAATGGGAAAGAATAGCTTTTAAACGTTGGAGGAGTTTTTGTTTGTTTTGGTTTTGGCTTTCTTAATCATAATGTGTCTTGAATTATCTAGTTTTGAGTCTTCATCAGGGGTCTCCAAAAAGTGTGTGATGAGCAGTCTGCTGGGGCTTGGGAGCAAACTGTTATAGTATCCATCTTTGTTTATAAACTTCTTCCCTCTATCATTTCCACTTTATGCTTTGTAAGTATGCACATTATCTGTGTTTATTTAGAAATAAATAACATTAATAAATAAATACATTAATACTGCATACAAACATTCTTTTTTTGTGATTATGATTAGAAATTTTAGAGACCACTGAAGTGATCACAGATTTTGTGAGAATGTATGCGCCGGTGTTCAGAAGTCTCCCCTGAAATTTGTTGGAGACTTTGTCATTTTTATTTCAAGTTTTTACTGGTAATACAGGCCTTCATTCCTGCCCTTTTTCCTCAGTCAGGCAACCTGTAGTCCAGGAAAAGGTTTTTGGATAGATATTTTTTAAGACAAATGATGTAGTTCTTTCTCCCCAGCAAGAAGAATTTAAACTGACTTTATATCTCTGTGGTTTAATACTAGAAAAAGTCAAGAAAAACAATGGAAAGGAAGTAGGTACGGTGAATATGTTCACTTATCTTCCTACTTTAGTTATGATAACTCTATTCGTGACAAGAGTCTTTTTACTCAGAAGGCACATTTTGAGTGATATTTGGAAGATGCAGACTTTTGAGGGAGTTATTTTTTATACATTTCTTTTCTCAAATGTAATCTGTAACTTCCAAATCCCTAGTCTTCCAGAATTTTGAAGTTCAAAGTCCTTTCTGCACATGTTGAAAGTTTTTGTAGCTTTAAAAATACTGCTGTGTTTAAAGGAAAAAGCAAAATTATAGGACAAAGTGAATAGGCTTGTTTCTTGAAACTTTTAAGAGACCCACTTTGTGTCTGGCAAAGCCTATCTGTTAGCCACTTAGATCTTCTTGACACAACGAATCTTAGAGGTTACACATTAAACAGAGTTGCATGGATTGAAGTAAAGTGTTGTCTGTGCCTGGGTTGGAATATTTTAATATTTTGTATCACAATGCAGAACTTATAGGGGGAAAAAAAAGAGATGTGTCCTCCACTTACCTAAAACTTCAAATTAGAAATTGGGCAAGGGTCTAGATGCAGTTAGGGCTTCCCTGGTAGCTCAGCTGATAAAGAATCTGCCTGTAATGCGGGAGACCTGGGTCTGGCCACACTTCTAATAACAACTACCAGTAAAGAGGACAAGGAATTATATAGTTATAAATCATTCCGATGTAGGACAGTCTCTTAAACCACTTAGGAAATAAAGTCTTGCTCAGTTCTGTGCCCCTTCACTGGCACCAGAAACGCAGGAAGTAATTTCCGCATCATGACCGCTACCCTAGTCATCTGGGATTTCTGATCTCTCCTATCGTTGGACTTCCCGGGAGCACAGTGGTAAAGAACTTGCCTGCCAACACAGGAGATTCAAGAGATGCAGGTTCAGTCCCTGGGTGGGGAAGATCCCCTGGAGAAGGGAATAGCAACCCACTCTAGTATTCTTACCTGGAGAATCCCATGGACAGAGGAGTCCATGGGGGTTGCAAAGAGTTGGACATGACTGAGCAACTTAACACTTGCACACTTCACTAGATGCAGCAGACTGTGTGGAAGTTAGAGGGATCATTCATTAGCAATTGCCCCCTTCCAGCTCTCCACCTCCACTCTGTAGGGACACATTCTGCTGGAGTGACTTTCTTGGGAGAAAGCTTTCAGGGAAACCTCAGAGGACAGAAGGAGAAATATCTAAGTCCTAATAGTAAGATTCCACCATTTTATTATGCACTTTGAATTATAACATGTTCATGCTAGAACAGCATTATGGCTCTTAGAGATAATTCAGCCCTCTCACTCTGAAGGATTAAAAAACCAACCTGAATTCCAAGGAGGCTAACTAGCCCCTTATTTAAGACCCCAGAGATGATGATAGAAATATTATTAAAGCACTAAGACACACATCTTCTGATGCCCAGTCAATAAACTGTTAATATCTGAGCTGTGTGTTCTGCTCAGGCCAAATATACAGAAGTCACAGGCTGAATTCTGGCTTGTAGTTAATTGTTCAAACGTATTCTCTTGATCATGGAAGGAAATACATTAGAGAAGCCATTGTTCACTCTTGGAGATTACACATCTTTTTGGACACTTAATGAAGAAGGCTCTGTAACAGATTAGGGAAACATGAGTCTAATTTTTTTCTAACTACATTTTAGCCTTTCTTTTCTGATGTGGGCCATTTTTAAAAGTCTTAATTAAATTTGTTACAGTATTGCTTCTGTTTTATGTTTTGGTTTTTTGGCCAGGAGGCATGTGAGCTTTTAGCTCCACAACCAGGGATCAAACCTGTACTCCCTGCATTGGAAGGCAGTCTTAACCACTGCACTGCCAGGGAAGTCCCAACATGAATCT
Organism: Muntiacus reevesi; assembly: GCF_963930625.1. Lineage (NCBI taxonomy): Eukaryota > Metazoa > Chordata > Mammalia > Artiodactyla > Cervidae > Muntiacus > Muntiacus reevesi. The sequence goes on from NC_089254.1 coordinate 10,733,287, forward strand.
TATCTGCAAATTTCTCTGTGGTCACAGAGCCCAGCTTATGGATGCTTACATCATCACCTCTGAGAATTCACTTAAAATACCTGCACAATGATTGTCCTCAAAGGTTACCCGAGAGAATGTTACTTGTGAAGATTTTATTTTGCCACATTTTAACTGTGTTGCCTAGTATTAAATTTTATTTTCAGAGGCCTCCACACTGATGTACCAAGAAATCTTTGAAGTGTGGGAGTAAAACATTTTTTGTTTTTTTTTTAATTTTAATGCAGTGCAATAGACATGAAACATTGTGTTAATATTTTTAGGCATATAACATAGTGATTTGATATGTGTGCATCTTACAAAATGATGTATTTTTGGTTACCTTAAAGTCTGATCTTTTAATAATTTCTAGCTTATGATTTATGGCTATACATGATATATTAACACAGTAACTTCACTTAAGTGTAATTGAATAATTATGTACATTCTAGGATGCATATGCAGACTTTTTTAGTGATCAACATTGAAACAGTTTGGAGATTACTAATCTAGATAACAGAATCAATGGAAACATTGCCTAGTTTTAAGAGGACTCCATTAGAATTTTCTGGAACTTCTATAATTTTTACTTCTTATTTCTTACTAGTTAATGCAGATCTTTATTAAGCAGTAATCTTTTTTTCCCCTCCTTTCCTTTTTACTCCTCTCTTGTTTTTTATATCACTCATAAACTATCTCTTAAGGACAGAGTTTTTGAAGAAACTGTTCAATCCTTTCTCCACTCAGAAAAAGTTTACACTACTTACATAAACACAAGCCTCAGATAAGCCTTTTCTTATGATCATTTCTGCACAGAAACACAGGTGGAGGGTTGGGGGGAGATGAAGGGGCATGGGGGTGTCACCAGTGGGGTGGGGGAAACTTTGGGGCAACTTTTGCTTTTCCAGATCAGACTTTCCCCAATGCTTCTATCATTCTGTGAAATTGAAGAACCTGACACATACTCAGTAAAGTGAGAATTTTTGCAGGAAACACCCCAAAACTTTTGGGGAGTAGCTGCACTGCAACAATTCATTAGCATGGAGCATTGAAAGCGGAGTGTGTTTCAGTTACTCAAATATTGTGGAGCTGTCATCATTGTATTTTAGCAGAGAAAGGAAATCATATGAGACATAGTGGATAGAAATGGCTAGGGATAATACTTTTAATACAGTGACTTTTAAACTTTCTTAATGCTACTGTAGTAAGAAATCTATTTCGGCTGATTCATATCAATGTATGACAAAACCCACTGAAAAAAAATAATAAATAAAATTAAAAAAAAGAAATCTGTTTCACATAGACTATATCATTCATATATATTATATAGGCTCTGTGCTGCACTGTAATATTTTCGTCAATTCTATTTGATTTTTAAAATGCTGGTTGTACCCAATTATGTTAATTTCACTAAAGTGTGGTGACAAGGTTTGAACAATGCCCTGATTCTTTCTTTCTTCTTTTCTTTCCTCCTTTCTCCTTAAGGTGTCTAAATGTTCAGAAGAAATAAAGAACTATATTGAAGAACGTTCTAGAGAGGATCCTCTGGTGAAAGGAATTCCAGAAGACAAGAATCCCTTTAAAGAAAAAGGCAGCTGCATTATTTCATGAATAACTGGGGAGACATTTCCCCCTTAGTGGAAGAGGTCCTTTGCTGTCGTTTTCTGAAATAAAACCAACCGCCTTTTCAAGGAGTAACAGTGAAATTCAAAGGAGACTTTCTTAAGCGCTCACCTAGATGCGGTCTTGTCTGCAAGCTGCATGCTTCGCGTCCCTGTGCACCACTCACACCCCTTTTAAGAGGACAGAGAGCATCTGATGTGTAATTATGGGAGTAAGGACCCACTTATGCATGACTCAGCTCTTTCAGTATATTGCTTCATGCCTCAAATAAAGTTTTATCTCTGCAGACTGAGTGTTGGCAACTTCAGAAGCCTTTCTCTCTCTCTCTCTCTTTTTTTGCATTACCTTTGATATGTCTCCCCATAACCTTTCAGCTGTTTGGGAGCTGTCTCTAAAGATGAGGTGGTCTGACAGGCAAGGTCTCAGATCCAGCTCTCTCTGCTTCAAATCTCAGGAGGTTTACAGCACTGAGTTCTGACTCCTGGAACGTCCTTATCTAACATTAACTAGTAGGGAACTGAGTGAGTCTGGGGGCGCTAGTGGTAAAGAATCTCCTGCCAATGCAGGAGACTCAGGAGACACGGGTTTGACTCCTGCGTCAGCAAGATGCCCTGGAGAAGGAAATAGCAACCCACTCCAGTATTCTTGACTGGAAAATCCCATGAACAGAGAAGCCTGGTGGGCTACAGTCCATTGGGTCATAAAGAGTCAGATTGAGCGTGCACACACACGTGATTGAGCGTGCACACTCACACACACACACAACTGAATGAGTAGAATTCCTAATGTTGACTGAGTCAAATAACTGAATCAGGAACTAGACCAAGCCTCATTTAGTGCAATCACTTCCCAGTTTATTGTTGTGCAGATTTTGTTCAGAATGCTGCTATGATGATGGCGGCTGGAGAGATGCAGGGGGCTGGGGATCTGGAGGAGCCCCTTTGCGGCCAGCCCTGCTCTGCCCCCCACAGGGCGGCACATCTCGTATGTGATCACCAGGTCTTTCCGTGGCGACCGTCCAGTTCTGTGGCATTGAGCACTGGCACAGATGCTTGGCTCTGTGCCCATGCCAGCCAGCCTTTTCCAGCAGGCCCGTGCCAAGCTTACCTCTTTTCTTTCTCCAAAGGAACAAATCAATCTTTTGCCAAATTCTAAAATTAGCTTGCCTTGCTTCTCATTTGCTTGGTTGGAATTCTTCCTTAATTCTGGCCACTCAATCCTTTGCTGGTGACAGGTGGTGTGAATATTTTCTCGCAGTCCACAGCTGAACTTTTCAGCATGGGATCCTAGCTGTCCTAGCGAGCCTAGGGGTGCAGCGCACCCAAGAAGACCCCCTGGCCCCAAGGAGATCTTGGAAAAGGTTTACTGTGCTTAGTCACTCGGTTCTGTCTGACTCTTTATGACCCCGTGAACTGTAGCCCGCCAGGCTCCTCTGTCCATGGAATTCTCCAGGCAAGAATACTGGACTGGGTTGCCATGCCCTCCAGGGGATCTTCCTGACCCCAGGGATCAAACCTGGTCTCCCACATTGCAGGCAGATTCTTTACCTTCTGAGCCACCGGGGAAGCCCATGAATACTGGAATAGGTAGCCTAACCCTTCTCCAGGGAATCTTCCTGACCCAGGAATCGAACCAGGGTCTCCTGTGTTGCAGGTGGAGTCTACCAGTTGAGCTACAATGGAAGCCATCTCGGAAAAGGGGCAGACCATGAATGTAAAACAATCAAAAATAAGAAAAACTCTAAAGCAATTTATGAATAGAAGGGAAAGGACATTGAAGCATCAAACAATAGGAAATATGAGGAAATAATGTCCACAAAAGGAGAAATACAATGTTTTTCTAGATGAAGTAATACCATTAAAATGTTTGTAAATTGCTGTTCACAGCAGGGTTCCAGTAGGATATGTTTGCTCTGACAGTTTTAGTGGAAAACACGGAAGGATGATTTGTCAAACATAGCAGGACATTTAAAACATGATTTGGTTTATAATCAGATTGGCCTCCCTGGGTGTAAAGAATCCACCTGCCAATGTAGGAGATGCAGGTTCAAACCCTGAGTGGGAAAGATCCCCTGGAGAAGGAAATGGCAACCCACTCCAGTACCCTTGCCTGGAGAATCCCACGGACAGAGGAGCCTGGCTGCTACAGTCCATGGGGTCCCAAAGAGTCAGATTCAACTTAGCAACTAAACAACATATAATTAAGATTAGGTTTTCATCATTGAGGAAATGATGTTTTAACAATCAGTTATCCACTCTCCAAAACAACATACCTAGACCTTACAAAGAAATGTGAGACAATTGTATTTAGCAGCTCCAATTATGACATAAATGGCAACCCACTCCAGTATTCTTGCCCGGAGAATCCCATGGACAGAGGAGCCTGGCAGGCTACAGTCCACAGGGTCATAAAGAGTCAGACATGGCTTAGCGACTAAACAGTCGTGACCGTAAGGGTCCTAGAGTATATAGGGGTGGAGTGTGGGGTCAGGCCGCTCGGGATGGCTGTTCTCTTGCTCTCGGCACATCCCCTGCCCAGCTGGCACTTGCTCCGCCTGTACCCTACCCACCCAGCTGACCTTCCCATGACCTTGCCCTGGGCCCCGGCTAGTGCTTGTTCTCAGCAAAGGGGGCTGTGGGGGGCATAGCCCTCTCCTGGTTTCCCTGGTAATTAATGAACCCACCTTGTATCAGTTCCCCTGTAACTGGCAACCTCTTTTCTTCCCCCTCCTGCTTCCCTGTGCTGCCCGCCCTTCTTGCACACTATGGGTTTTTGCTCCAGGACCTTGCTTCAGACTTGCAAGTCCTCCCATTCTTTAAACCATTGATGTCTCTGTTGTTGGAAACAAATGAACAAAAAACTCAACAGCCAAATATACGGCCGCCTCCCATCTTTCATAAAGGCACCAGGGACACAGCCCCAAAGAAAGGAAACCCCCTTTCTTTGAGCATAGTCTCCTTTCCCGCTGTTTCTGGATGCAGACTGCTCCAGGTTGAAGTAAAACGGAAGAGAAGCAAAACCCTGACAGGTTAGCTCTGACTCAAATGGGTTTAGTTACTAACTTGCAATTTTAAATGTGGCATAGAAGCCCAGTTTTCTTCTCGGTGAGATCTTTCCTCCTGCTTAGATGCTTGCTCATCCTCAGTCATGTCTGACTCTTTTTCGATCCCATGGACTGTAGCCTGCCAGGTTCCTCTGTTCACAGAATTTTTCAGGCAAGAATACTGGAGTGGGTTGCCATTTCCTTCTCCAGGGGATCTTCCTGACCCAGGAATTGAACCCGCATCTCCTGTGTCTCCTGCATTGTAGGCAGATTTGTTACCGCAGAGCCTTTGGGGAAACTCCTACTTGGATGCATATTGTTGTTCAGTTGCTAAGCCATGTCCAACTCTTTGCGGCCCCATGGACTGCAACATGCCAAGGTTTCCTGTCCCTCACTATCTCCCAGAGTTTGCCCAACTTCATATTCATTGAATTGCTTAGATGCATGCTGCTGCTGCTGCTGCTGCTAAGTCGCTTCAGTCGTGTCCGACTCTGAGCGACCCCATAGGCGGCAGCCCACCAGGCTCCCCCGTCCCTGGGATTCTCCAGGCAAGAACACTGGAGTGGGTTGCCATGAAAGGGAAGTGCCTTCTCCAATGCATGAAAGGGAAGAGTGAAAGTGAAGTGGCTCATCCTCAGTCGTGTCTGACTCTTCGCGACCCCATGGACTGCAGCCTACCAGGCTCCTCCGTCCATGGGATTTCCCAGGCAAGAGTACTGGAGTAGGGTGCCATTGCCTTCTCCGGCTTAGATGCATAGGTGTACCTAATTAAACCAGAGACGTGCCAGTGAACTCTACTAGCCTCCTGGAGTATATCATCACCTCACTCCAAAACTACTTTCTTTCCCCTCTCAGACAAGGAACAGGAGACCCAGGCCTTTGAAAGAGCAGGTTGCAGCAAACCAAGAGCAGGAAATATTTCCTTCAGTTTCCTGCCTTTTTCTAAGAGTTGACGTCAGTTGGAATTTCGGGGAGCCCTGGGATATTTTTATCCCAAAGCATGATCTACTCCATCGTGAAGTTAAAAAATGTAATGGTATATTTTTTCCAACAACCATGGAACAACCAGTATTTGGGATGTATTGCTACTATTAACATTTAAGGTGGCATGGAATTGGTATACTTGGTGCTTGAAAAGTTTTACTTTAATGAGCTGTTTCATTTCTTTCAAGTCATAAGGTTTTCTTCTGTTGTTGAGGGAAGCAAACATCTGTTCTGGTTATTGAGAAGGAGTATGTGGTGTGTTAGTTGCTCAGTAGTGTCTGACTCTCTGCAGCCCCATGGCCTGTACCCAGACAAGCGCCTCTGTTCATGGACTTCTCCAGGCAAGAATACTGGAGTGAGTAGTCATTCCCTTCTCCTGAGGCTCTTTCTGACCCAAGGATAAAACCCAAGTCTCCAGCAAAGCTGGCAGATTATTTACCATCTGAGCCACTAGATCAAATCACTTGCTTCTTCCATGGAGTGCCAAGACAGCATCTGTGTCCTCTAACTTCTTGAGAGTTGTGGATTACAAGGCTGACCCCGGATTTCTATATCACATTCACCTATTCAGTTATGTATGCTTCTGAGTCCCAGTGATTATCTTCACCTACTTTCAGCCATAGGACAAATTAGTCAGTCCACTTTTGTTTTTTTCCTTAATAAGAATCCAATATCATGGATGTTTCTCCTAAATATTAATTATGTTCTTTTTGTCCTCACTGTTTCATCTTAGTAACTCAGCAAACCTAGAGAATTGCAATAAAATCCTCTTGATTTTGGAGTGTTCAGCTGCTAAAAATATATTAGCATGTATTAGGAAGAAAATGAAAAAATATGATAACCATATATTCAGATATATTATAAAACTTACCTTCAGTAAGTAGAAATTTGTTAGAATTCAAATCATGTGTTCAATTTCTTCCAAGAATCTGGTTCTGTTATCATTATCTGATTAAATAGTTACTGGGCTTTGTGTTTTGAGAGTTAGAGTCTATGAACTCATATTAGCAAAATTGACTTCTCTATTTCTAAGCACGATTAACATTGCAAAGCTCACCCATCCTTGCTATGTCAAGTCAGCTTATTTTGTATGTTGGATGCAAACTGGTATTTCATTATTATCTAAATTTGAATTCCCCTGATTTCCGGTGAGTTTTACAGTCAGATTTCCATGTCCCTGTTGACCATCTTCCTCTATTTCACCTCCCTTGACCAATCGCAACTCAGTTTTCTGTATTTATGAGTTTGGTTTTCTTTTCTCTTTTTTTCTTTTTAGATTACACGTATAAATAAGATCATATAATATTTGTCTTTGTCTGATATATCACTTAACACAATACCCTCAAGGTCCATCCATGTTGTTACAAGGTAAGATTTCCTTTTATTTTTATGGCTGAATAATAATTTCATTGTGTTTCTATAAAATAATTTCTTTATCCATTCACCCATCAATGGACACATAGATTATTTCCATATCTTTCCTACTGTAAATAATAATGCAATGAATATGGGAATGCTTATATTTTTATAAGCTTGTATTTTCATTTTCTTTGGATAAACACCCAGAAGTGGAATTGCTGGATTGTATGGCAATTCTGTTTTTAATTACTGATGAAGCGCTATACTGTCTCTGTACCAGTTTACTTTCCCACCAACAGTGCAGAAGAGTTCCTTTTCTCCACATCCTTACCAACACCGTTGTTGATAGTCTTTCTGAGAATAGCCATTCTAACAGGTGTGAGATGATATCTGTTTGTGGTTTTGATTTGCAGTTTCCTAATGATTAGTCATGTTGAGCACACTTTATTATACCTGTCTGTGTCTGCTTTGTTTAAATAAACTTTGGAAGGTTAAACAGGAAACTAATAAAAATTGCTACCTATCAGAGCCAATGTTGGGTGTGCCAGGTGGGAAAGCTTGATGTTGAGTTTTCTCATTGTATATTTTTCTCTAAATTTTTGATTTGGGGACCTGGCAAACATGTTATCTAGTTTAAGAGGCAAAAGTAATTTTAAAATAAAGCAAGATTCGTATTTATATATATAGGCTTTTAAAAGTTAATATTGTTGTTTAGTCACTCAATTTGGCCTGACTCCTTGTGACCCCATGGACTGTAGCCCACCAGGCTCCTCGGTCCACAGGATTTCCCAGGCGGGAATATTGGAGTGGGTTGCCATTTCCTTCTCCAGGGGATCTTCCTAACACAAGGGGTTGATCAGGTCAGGAGACCTGGCATCAGGTCTGGCAGGTGGGTTCTTCAGCTCTGAGCCACCAAGGAAGCCCCAAAGTTTAAGGATATGTGGGTATTAATGCTGTTTGAATCAGGAATAAGTTTGTACAGTCAACATGATATGAATAACCATCATACATTTTGATCTATTAAGCTTATCCCACTAAGTAAGACAAAGATGTTGAGTCAGTAACAGTTATGCTTCACTATTATCCCTTCTACTTTTAGTCTTAGAAGGATGATAACCAGTGAGAAGTGAGTCCCTATTTCTAGTAGAACAGTCTGGGAGAGCAGGGACCAATGAAAAGTTATCTTTTATTTCATAGAAGTAGTGGGATGGTCACAGAAGGAAAGTGCTGAGGGCTGTTTCCTGTTAGGACAAGATTCAATACCCTACTCTATGCATTGAGCTGTCCCATCTAAGGAAGACGCAGGGCATCATTTTCCACTCAAGCTACACTCTGTCTGAAACAACAAATCCACGGACTGTTGAAAACCATTCACTGACACTGGGAGAACCTTGAGATTCACTGATGCCATTACTTCCTTTCTTTCTTTCTTTTTCTTATAAATGGGAAAAAAATTAAAAAAAATAAAATGTATTTAAAGGAAAAAAAAAAGATGCCATTGCCTTCTTTCCCTTTTGATTCACACATTAAATGATGACTTCTTTTTCTTTAAAAAAATATATAAAAACCTAACATTAAAGAGTGCATAATTTCATTGAACATGAAAATGAACAGGGAGGGATGAAACTAGGTGGATTATAAACTTCAGAAATTGGTTCCAAAGTTCTTGTGCAAAAGTTACTCTTAAAATGAAGGAAATAGATCTTTGTAAAATTCAACAGTCATGAAAAAGAATCCATATTGACATACATGTAAATGTATGTATGCATTTATTTATTCAACAACAAAAATTTGGAGGTCCCTTTATGTACTGGGCACTGGTTTAGGCCTAAAGAATACAGCAGTGAATTAGATAAAGCCCTTAGGAACATGGACTTTACAGAAATTATACTTACATATAGTGGAAATTACAGAATATATTATGATGTATGTATGTGTGTGCTAGTTGCTCAGGCATGTTTGACTCTTTGTGACCCATGGACTGTAACCCACCAGGCTCCTCTGTCCTTGGAATTCTCCAGGCAAGAATACTGGAGCAGGTTGCCATTTCCTTCTCTCGGGGATCTTCCCGATCAAGAGACTATAAAGAATCTGCCTGCAGTGTAGGAGGGTTCGATCCCCTGAAGAAGGGAATGGTAACTCCAGTATTCTTGCCTGGAGACATCCATGGACAGAGGAGTCTGGCAGGCAGCAGTCCATGGAGTCGCAAAGAGTCAGACGCGACTGAGCAGCTAACACAAATACACATACATCATGATGATGGTGGTGATGACTGCTTATACATATGAAGCGCTTAATATTTGTCTGGCACTGGAGGAAGCTTTTTACATAGATTATGCCTGTTAATTCTCACAAGTGCCTATGTATCGGGTAAATAATTCATACAACCATACAGCTAGTGTAACTAGCAAAATAGGCTGTTCCATAGCATTGTGCGATAGTACCTCTCTTTTTTTTTTCATTCATTCAACAGTTATTTAGTGAACATTTACTATATTCCAAGTACTTTTTAGTTAATGGACATAGAGCAATATATAAAATAGTAAAATTCTTGCAATTAGTACCTCTCTTATAGAGTGAAAAGAGCTTTTAGCTCAACAACTATCTGATGTAACTTTTGGCATAGGTGTAACCAGCTACTATAGCCCCAGAAATTTTAGCCCTGGTGTCTGAAACAGAGTTCTAAGTCACTTATTTTAATTGTTTTTATTTGTTGGTTGATTGGTTGATTTTTTATAATTACAACCTAGCATAACAATTTTAACTTATCCAAGGGATGCAATTTGCTTTCTTAAAGTCATATCACAACTCTAAATTATTATAACAATGATGAATTTTAATTGTATAATTAACAATATAATAGGTTAGTACCAAAATTTGTCTGATAGAAGCTACATGAATTATGGTAGAGTGCCAGGAAGAGAGAAATCAAACTCTATCTATAAAGACTTTCTTGAAAATGTTAGCTTTATTAGTGATAGTCAGCCCTAGAGAACTGTCTATAGGTACCAAAGAATCTTTTCAAAGTCATCAAATTCAGTCTCTGCAAACTGAGCTCTTCAGTAAAGAGAGCCATTGGCTTTAGCTTGAGTCATCTCAGCCTTTTCTTATAGCCAAATTGAGACAGACAATGGGAACAGACGAACTTCACGGAGCTTGTTTGGGAATTAATGGGCCTGTCTTGGTTAGAGTTCCTAAAATTCATAAAAAGTCCTCATGTATTGGCAATGATCAGTATTTATCAACAAACACCTTCAAATCCCATTTGGAAGTAATTAGATTAAATTTATATAGAACATATCTATTCTACAAACTTGGCATAGTCACTCCAACTTTCAGAGTACAGAGAAGGAAAAGAAGTTGAACCTGCTTATTATGTGTTTTGAAATAGTATTAAAGCCTGTCTGTGTCTCAGTCTAAGGGAACAAAATGAAGAGGAAATGAAAGAGACATTTAAACCAATATTAAATACTTCAAAATCATCATCTAAAAACTCTTATAAATACTGATACAGTTCACTGATTACTTAAAAACAGTTCAGAGACTGTTCTTGCTAAATGTTACCACTTTATAACTAAAGTCACGTGTCAATGACAACAAGGATGTACTTGCTCTTTGCCAATGTTCAGACTTGTCTTTTCTTTTATTTTTTTAATAATTGTTGAAATATTGTATGCTATTGGGTTTTCAACTGATTCTTATTTACATAGATTATTTTAATATAAAAGCAGATGTAAGATAGAATGGAAACAATGTCAGTCTTTATTTTTGGGGGCTCCAAAATCACTGCAGATGGTGATTGCAGCCATGAAATTAAAAGATGCTTACACCTTGGAAGGAAAGTTATGACCAACCTAGATAGCATATTAAAAAACAGAGACATTACTTTGCCAACAAAAGTCCATCTAGTAAATGCTATGGTTTTTCCAGTGGTCATGTATGGATGTGAGAGTTGGACTGTGAAGAAAGCTGAGAGCCAAAGAATTGATGCTTTTGAACTGTGGTGTTGGAGAAGACTCTTGAGAGTCCCTTGGACTGCAAGGAGATCCAACCAGTCCATCCTAAAGGAGATCAGTCCTGGGTACTCATTGGAAGGACTGATGCTGAAGCTGAAACTCCAATACCTTTGTCACCTCATGCGAAGAGTTGACTCATTGGAAAAGACCCTGATGCTTGGGGATTGGGGGCAGGAGGAGAAGGGGACGACAGAGGATGAGATGGTTGGATGGCATCACCGACTCAATGGACACGTGTTTGAGTGAACTCCGGGAGTTTGTGATGAACAGGGAGGCCTGGCGTGCTGTGATTCATGGGGTCGCAAAGAGTTGGACACGACTGAGTGACTGAACTGAACTGAACTGAAGATAGAATAATTAATATTTATTAATATTTGGACTTTTCAACTTGAAGCAGGGAGTAATTCAAATATTTTAAAACCATTCATTTTAATTTGATTTGATGGATTAAGGGCCTATAGGCACGACACTATATGGAAAAATTTGGCCAATATTTTCCTGCATTCTAGGAACTGGAAGTCAAGACAAAAGGTGGTGATACTTAACAATTTCAATTAATTAAATCAATTTTATGTGCAAAGTGTAAGTGGATTAACTGTCAGAGAAAAGGAGGGGGTAATAAATGAATAATGAAAGTAAATCTAGGACATTTTCTACCTTTTATTCTTGGAACACTTCATGGAAAGAGACATGGTAGTGTAAGTGAAGGAAAAGAATTTGTGGATTAAACTAAGAGGAATTCCACTTATTGAGTTCAATTTGGCAGAACAAGAAAGCATTTATCAATATGATATATTTATTGTTAATATATAACAAGAGCAGAAGGAACTTAATTAACTGGCTACACTGTCTTTAATAAAAAGTCTTTAAAATGCTTTTTCAGTTATTGTGGACCCGAGCAAATCCAATGACTTAAAACAATGCATTTATTATTGTTTCTGAGTTCACCAGTCAGTCTCTGTGGGCCTGGCTCTGCTGATCTTGGTGGGTATCACTTATTCATCTGTAGTCAGCTGATGGATCAACTCTGGGCTGACTAGTTACTGGGTGTTGTCTAGGAGTTGGCTGGGGCAGTCTGTGACTAGGTTATAAGTCTTCCATCCTTTGACAGACTTGCCTGGGCTTGTTGACATAGTCGGGAGGGCTCTAAGAGTGTGGAAGTGAAAATAGAATCTTAAGGCCTAGGAGAAGAACAAACACACCACCACTTCCACTGTGTTCAGTTGTGCAAAGCAAGACACCAGACCAATCCAGATTCAAAGGGAAGGACAATAAATGCCCCCTTCTGCATGCTGGAGCTGCAAAGTCACAGGGCAAAGAGCATAGAGACAAAGAAGGGTGGAAAGCTGGGGATATTTTACCATCTACCTGTATCACTGGGTGAGGATCTTGGGTCTCAACCTTGGGCAGTAGAAGCCAATAGGAACAACCCAGGGGTATGGGGTGGAGAAGGAAATGGCAGCCCACTCTAGTTTGCTTGCCTGGAGAATCCCAGGGACAGGGAAACTTTGTGGACTGCCATCTATGGGGTCACACAGAGCCAGACATGACTGAAGTGACTTAGCAGCAGCAGCAGCAGCAGAGATATGAGGAAAAGAAGCTCCAGTAGAATAAACCTGAAGGTTCTGGTGCTAAAAGCAAAACATGGGAATGGTTAGTGCACAACTCAGGCAGTAATCTAAAATGGTGGGAGGTGTATATATGTCAACGCCACTCCTGCTATTGAAAGCTGCTATATATGTATAGCATAGGGAGCTCAGCTTGGTGTTCTGTGATGACCCATGGAGTGGGGTGGTCGGGGTGGGAGGGAGGTTCCAGGGGGAGAGGATATATGTATACATACAGGTGATTCACTTTGTTGTATAGCAGAAACTAGCAACATTGTAAAGCAATTATATTCCAGTTTTTTAAAAAATGCGTAAACTGAAAAAGATAAAAAGATAGGAGAGAGAGGATTAGAAATCTGTATCAAAATGAATTTGAGACTTTCAGTACCTTGACAAACCCTCACAGCTAGTGTGGCAAAGCTGGATTGCACCGAGGAGAAAATGAGCAGCCTCTTGAAAATTAGCTTTACTAAATCCGTTTATAGACATATCAATTTTTCAAAAGCAGAAGATTACAGGTTCTGATTATGTCCCTTTTCATGTCTTATGTTAGAGACAGAAAGGACCCCTGCAACTTGATCATCTCTTTAAGTAGAGGGGCTCATTTTCAACACTGTGGAGGCAAACCCCATGAAGTCATAAGCTTTTATTTCTGTTCCCAATATCGGTCAGTCAGTCTGGTGAGGGTAAAAGCCAATCCCACTATTATTTCAGAAAAGGATAATACCGTACCACCCCTGGCTCACCCTTTAAAGAAGCTTGCATTTCTTTATATGCTGTGTTCTCACCCAATCATGTCTGCCTCTCTGCTACCCTGCAGACTGTAGGCTGCCAGGCTCCTCTGTCCTCGGGATTCTTCAAGCAAGAATACTGGAGCCAGCTGCCATTTCCTACTCCAGGGGATCTTTCGGACCCAGGCGCTGGACTCGCATCTCTTGCATCTCAGACATTGGCAGGTGGTTTCTTTACCACTGGCCACCTGGGCTTCCCTGTTTGTCAGACTTTTTCTGTAAAGGGCCAAATGGTCAATATTTTAGGCTCTGCATGCAGTACTATCTCTGTGGCAACTAGTCCTACGTGAAAGTAGCTACTGACAATAAAATACAGAAATGAATGGGTGTGGCTGTGTTCCACTCAAATCATTTTTACAAAAGTAAGCAGCAGGCTGAATTTGACCAACGGGTTCCTGTTCTGGTTCAATGTCTTTCAAATTGCATGTGAGGACCCATTAGCAACCAATTTTGTGGAATGTTACCAATATTATTAATATGTGTGTGTGTGTGTTTGTGTGTGTGTGCACGCTAAATTACTTCAGTTGTGTGCGACTCTTTGTGACCCTATGGACCATAGTCCACCAGCCTCCTCTGTCCATGAGATTCTCCAGGCAAGAATACTGGAGTGGGTTGCCATTCCCTTCTCCAGGGGATCTTCCTGACTCAGTGGTTGAACCCACATCTCTTATACCACAAGCACTACTCCCTATCAGCATACATTCCATATAGTGAAAGGGTATTTGTCTTATGAAACGTGTATAAGTTGAAATCAGCATGTAAAATTCATTTTTTTGGTAGATTCAAGTCAATAAAATTTTGAAGGTGGCTGGTCTAGAGTGTTGGAACTGGAAGTCCAGCTTTTGATAGTATAAAGAATTCAACCTCATCCGAAGAGAAAATGTTAGTCCCTCAGTTGTGTCTGACTCTTTGCAACTTCATGGACTGTAACCCTCTAGGCTCCTCTGTCCATGGGATTCTCCAGACAAGAATACTGGAGTGGGTTACCCTGCCCTCCTCCAGGGGATCTTCCCAACCCAGGGATCGAACCCGGGTCTCCTGCACTGCAGGGAGATTCTTTACTGTCTGAACCACCAGCGGCATCCAAATAAGGTCTGGCCTATCTCTGGGAGGTGATCTCTAAGCCCTCTGAACGTCCTGCCTGATGAATGTCTGTTTGCTATGGACTTTGGCTCATGCCAGAGAGTCTAACAGTGTGATTTCTGGTGAGTCTTTGTGTCATGTGGTATCAGCATGATCTCTGGAGAGGCTGGAGACAGGCCAGCCCTGGGGACAGTTGACCATGACACCCCAATAAAGATTCTGGATCCCAAGGCGTTGGTGAGTCCCCCTGCCTGGCAGCAAGACCCCCGTGTGTGCTCCACACTGTTTCTGAGAGAGCCATGTTGGCCATGATTCCCCTGGGGGAAGATGATTGGAAAGTTGGAACTTTCCCGAACTCTGCCCCATGCATCACTTCCCTTGGCTGACTTTAATCTGTCTCTTTAAACTGTCACTGTGAGTATAACAGCTTTCAGTGAATTTCGTGGGTCCCTCTAGCAAATTACTCACTCTAAGGGTGGTCTGAGGGACTCCTGAACTCGTAATCAGTGTCAGAAGGGAGGGAGATTTTGTGGACTGTTTTCTAATTTCCCCGATGAGGAAATCGTGAGCCAAGGATATGTGTAAAGACCCTGCAAGACCACCGTGAGAGGATCGGCTCTCACCCCTGTGTCGTTCCTGCTGACAAATGCTAACGTGTGTTGAGTTTTTCTGACTTTCTGCTAAGGGCTTGATACACATTAACTCATTGTATCCTCACCAAAACCCTACAACATTTGTAATATTAGAGTGAGCCCCATTTTAGGTGACGAAACTAAGGCTTGGAGTGCATAGGTAAATTCCTCGGGGTCACAGAGGTTTTAAATGGTGAAACCAGTACTCAAAGCCAGAGACCCTGATTCCACCTGAATCTCCTTTGCTCATTGCTTAGTATTGTTTCCTTGGATGTTCTACATTCCATTCCCTAGAGCAGCAGTCCCCAATCTTTTTGGCACCAGGGACCGGTTGTGTGGAAGACAATTTTTCCATGGACCAGGGTGGGAAGGAAGGATGGTTTAAAGATGACTCAAGCACATTCCATTTATTATGCACTTTATTTCTATTACGGTTAGATCAACTTCACCTCAGATCATCAGGCATTAGATCCCAGTGCTTGGGGACACCTGCTCTAGAGATGCTGATTTTAATAGATTTCACAGGAAACCACCTGGTTACCTGGTATAGATGTATATAACAAAGAACTGAATCATATACATCTTCAGGATTCTCTTTAGTACAAGGTGCAATCAACTCTTAATAAATAGAAGTTGATAATGAATGAAGATAAAAGATACAGGGTTTTGGGTTAGAAGTGCATATATTTTCTTGGTCTCCCATGTTGTTGGGATGTTGGTTGTTGGCATATTGGTTTTCTTCCTCTCCATCTTTCCCTCCTTTTCTGCCTCTCTCTTCTCTTCTTGCCTCTCTCTTCCTGGTAACTTGTGATATACATAAGTGCGAGTGAATGAGTTTTAGTCAACCCTCTGAAATTTAAAGTAAAATTTTGCTGTAAATGTTTCTCCCACCTCCTCCCCACTCCGGTGAGACAATCAGCTGTTTTCATCTCAAAAGTGTCAAGAAGCTCAAAACAGTTAGGCTTCTTTACCTCTGGAGGGAAGTTGCATGTATAACCCCTATGAAAGGGACTGACTTCAGCTTAGATCCTGTTACTGTTTCAGTGTATTGAAGGCTTGGAACTGCATCCCGGGTCCCCTCTGCTGATTCCTGCCTGCCTTCCAGCCCAGAGTAATCAAACTGACCTGTCTTCTCAATGGTTTCCTTCCCATGGCTTTTCCATGATCACAGTCAGTCAGAGACTGCTCCTCCTTCCACCAATTTTCCTTCCTAGGTGGAGGGATCCCCTCGGCCACTTCCTGACCACCACCCGATTGCATTCACTTCGTCGCGTTTTGAGTTCACACTGCTCTCTTCCCCCAGCCTCCCTTCCTTGGACGCACTCACCTGCCAGCCTTGCTTTTTCTTTGATGACGTCGGAGACCTTGCCTCCACCCTTCCCTCGTTTCCTGCCAACCTCAGATGACTTTTAGACACCTCCCACCTTAGAATTTCTCTGTCTCCTTAACCCTGGTGATTATAGCACTAGCCTTGCCCTTCACACCCTTTCTTTACCCTGGCCTTCTTTGTGACATGCCAATTAAAGTATCAAAGTACTAGCATTTTTGTTGGCATATTACCACCTGGGGGTATGTCTATCTTGAACTATGCTTAAAGAGTATTAAAAATATGAGCCAAATGACTGCACTTTCTGATGCAGAATCGACCTGTGATGTTAAAAGTCAAGACTGTGTTTGCTCTAGCGGGTCTGGCGTAACTCAACGGGGGACAGGAAGGAGATGCTGCATCTGGGGTAGTGGGTGTAGAGTAAGGTTCCTACTGACACAGTTGTGTTCACTTTGTGAACATTTTCTGTGCTGTGTACTCTTAGGATAGGTACGCTTTTTCTCATCACCAAGCAGATATACTGACCTAGTTGCTCCCCTTTAAAGCTATCTAAAAAAAAAAAAAAAAAAAAGCTATCTAAAAGATACTGATAATGTCTTCATTCTAATTTCTCAGGTTACTAGTGAATTGAGAACCTGATGTTTAGTCATTTGTGGTTCCCCAAAAGACAGTTCGTCCCACCCACGCCTCCTGAAACCTGGGAGAGGATCTTATGACCGTGGAAGGAGGGATGCTAAAGAAGAGTGTGGCGGAGGGACAGTGGGAGATGAAGAGAGCAGAGCAGGGTGAGAGATGATTACCACATCCAACTCCCAGACCACCCTTCAAGCTGATTACTGATGCACTTCACTCTCCTCCTCTTCTTTTTCTAAGCCTGATGCATTTAAGGGGCCTGACCCCTGTTGCTCTTAGATGATTTATATAAACCAGGACTTTATTCCTCAGCCGCCTAAGTCACAAGGTCAAAGACACTTCAGGCCTAAACCCTGACCCTCTTTCAGGGAGAGCGGCCCCTCGGGCAGAATGTACAATATATTGACAACCACATCCTGCTTTATGATGAATTACCAACTTAAGTATCAAAACTCCAGCATTGCTCTTTTTTGCATCGGTGTGGCAACCATTACTTTGTTTTGTTCATCTTCCCCCCCACCCCCCCGCCCCCGCCACTTTACCACTGGCTTATCTTAAAATTCTTCTGTTTCTTAAAATTCTAAAGTTGTGAATTTTCTAGGCCTTCACCTTTTTCTCTCTCCCTTGTATAGATGCTGGTATTCGTTCATATCCTCCTTTATGGTTCCTCTACGAGTGTGTGCTCAGTCATGTCAGACTATTTTCTGACTCCTCTGTCCATGGGATTCTCCAGGCAAGAATCCTGGAGTGGGCTGTCATGCCCTCCTCCAGGGGATCTTCCTGACCCAGGGATGGAAACCTCATCTCCTGTGTCTCCTGCACTGGTAGATGGATTCTTTACCACTGAGACACCTGGGAAGCCCCATGGCCCCTCTACCCTTCTCAATTATTTCCCCCATATTCTGAGCTTCTTTGCTCTATCCAGCCTGGGCCCAGTGGCACTAATGATGAAGATCCTGCCTGCCAATGCAGGAGACGTAAGAGACATGGCTCCAGGCCTGGGTTGGAAAGATCTCCTGGAGGAGGGCATGGCAACCCACTCCAGTGTTCTTGCCTGGAGAATCCCATGGACGAGGAGCCTGGCGGGCTACAGTCCATGGGGTCACAAAGAGTCGGGCACAACTAAAGCAAAGTAGCCTCTGGTCCAAGTAGTCCCCATTTTAGCACATAGTTGTATCATTTGATGTTAGATGATTTCACACCATCCTTTAAGAGATGGACAAAAATCCTGTTTCTCCTGTTGTATGCCCAGAGGATACCCTGGTCCCACTGATCCCCTGGAGGAGGGCATGGCAGCCCCCTCCAGTATTCTTGTCTGCAGAATCCCCATGGACAGAGGAGCCTGGCGGGCTACAGTCCGTGGGGTCGAAAAGAGTCTGACACGACTGAGTGACTGAGCATACATGCCCCGAGGAAAGTTGAGACCCACGTGCGTGAAATTCTGAGGCTTCATTTCTCAAGGTCATCTCTGGTTCGGTTTTCCACCGAAGTATCCGTCCAGCCCCCTCACATTCCACCTCTGGCTACCATTCTCCTCGTTGTCTTTTCTCCACATCCCCAAACCTGTTCTCCCAAGGCATCTCTGAACATAGCAAGAATTAGCCATGACTTGAGTGAAGGGGAGTTTCGATGATGAAAGAGGAAACAACCTCAAGTGACTCATCAGGCATCTCTGGTGCTGTCTTTCCATCATCTTCTGTATCTGGTTTCCAGGATGATGATAGGTGTGGAGAAATCCTGACCAATGATGGCGTAGCCCTTTGCTATGGTGAGGTTCTTTGACTTCTCACTTGGATTCTCTACTACATCGGTTATCAGCTTTCTTTTTCAAGAGCCCAGCCTTGTTTCAACCAGCCGCCTTGCTGGCAAACATCCTACCCTTTCATTCAGTAGAAGAGTTTGAGAACAGTGGATGCACACTCCCCTGTGTTTTCTCCTTTCTACATGAGAACGTATCAAATCCATCTTTCTTGGTTCCTCTCTTTTCTGATGGAGAAGCAAGTATTTTCCTTTTTTTTTTTTTTTTTAAAACTAAGCCTATATTGAACTCCTGTATCTCTGGATCTCCTATGACCGAAGTCTATAGAGAATGGCATATCTTAGATTTCTCTCTCTCTCCCCTAATTGGCTTTCTCTTTTCTACCTAAAAGTGTGACTTGGATTCTCTACCCAAATTAATAGTAACAATTATAGCAGTAAAACAAAAGGAGAAAATTTCCCTTGTTCCTGCCCCCGTCAGAGCAACATTCTCCATGCTGCTTTTATTCAATTTCCCACTTTTTAGAGCACTGCCTGTATCACTTGCCTGACTCCATTCCTTACTAATCAATCATCCTTTGAAATCTTGCAATTGCAACTCCATTCTTACTGACCCCTTTCTCCGCATGACTCTCCAATAACCAAAGCCAGGGCAGTAACTTTCTCATCCCTTTTACACATCCCTGTGACAC
This sequence comes from Muntiacus reevesi, assembly GCF_963930625.1. Taxonomy (NCBI): domain Eukaryota; kingdom Metazoa; phylum Chordata; class Mammalia; order Artiodactyla; family Cervidae; genus Muntiacus; species Muntiacus reevesi. The sequence goes on from NC_089254.1 coordinate 10,752,853, forward strand.
ATCAAAAGGTCACATCCCTGTGACCTTCTCTATCATTGGAATCTTCTCTCCACTCAAAGTCCTTTCCTCCTTTGGTCTTGAAATCTCACCCTCCATTCTCCTCTACCTGCCTCTGCCTCTTGGAGCTTTACCAGCTTTTTTATTAGCAACTCTTTCCAAGCTCTTAATCACAGACCTGCCATGACCCCTGCCTCTTCCACTTCTCTCTCTAGCCCTCTTCATGAGAAATCTCATTTGTGATCCAATAATACACTTCTCCTTTTCAGAAACCCTCAATGGCCTTATCCTGTCTGCTGATAGACGTAGAAACTTCTCAGCTTGGCTTCATGGTTTCACCCGAAACCACGATGCTGGGTATTTCTCCCATTGTTTGCTGGCTGATAGCTAAGTAAGTCTTAAGCTTTTCTGTCTCCCAGTCAGTACATACACCATTTCCTCTGTCTGAAACTGTCTTCCCTTTCCATCTCAACCCCTGCTCAGGTGGCCGCAAGGCTAAAAGCAGGCTAAGCAATGGTTCAGTATGGATTATTCAAAAAGGGAACTTGCTTAGCTAGCAACTGCCTTTTAAAATATTGATATATTCTTCTTAAAGAACAAGGTATCCTTTTTTCCCCTCTCTAATCTCTTAAAAAATTCTCCACTTTCAGAAGAAAAAAAAAGTAAATTCTATTTTTAGAAGATATCAGAAAGAAAGTCTATTCCTTACATGGATTAAAATTTGAATAGAAAAAAACAGATTTTTTTTTGGTAAGAAAGGTAAAATAATATTAGAATGATGTTCTTCTCTTTTTTGTTTTATTTTGTTTTATAACTATTTCAATTGCATGTTTTGCTGTGTGCTAAAGCATTGGACTCTGCTATGGGGAGGCTGTGGGTGGTATAGAGTTCATGACTATGTCAGTGAAAGCATGATCACTCTGCTGACGGGTTTGGCTTAGACAGTAGGAAACATCTGGTAGTTTCCTGATATTTATCAAGACAGAACTGGGTTTCCTTTAAAAACAGCTTCCCATGAACAATACACTACATAATAGCAGAGGAATTTTATAACACAAGTATAGAAAACAAGAATGCAACTATTAAATATAGAACTTAGTTTCAACAATGCTCACCAAAAAGTTCATTATACTCAAGAAATATATCAGTGTTTATATTCTTAGTAATATATCTTTAATAAAATGATGGTCTTTCTGATTTTCTTTCGTCTAGCTAATTTCTCCCTCCAGTTAAATCGAGGCTTTGAAGCAAATGAAGAGTTCTATGCAGCACCAACCACACCCTGCCTTCTTCCCGGGCTCTCACCAATGCTTGCATCCCCGGCAGGGGCTGGCAGTCTAGAAGGCGTTTTGCCATGGTGATCCCAACCACCCTGTCTTGTCTGCAGACTTCTCTCCACATAGAGATGCTTCTGCTTTCTTCTCTCTCTGCCATCTTCTCTTTGTTTCACTAAAAACAGTGTGTTTTGAAAACTTCCTGATCAAGGTTAGTTTTCTCTCTACTGAAAAGAACATCAGACAATCAATCCTGGATAGTGCTGCAAATTTTGGTTATATATATATTATATATTGTATATATATTTAATATAAAGTTCACATGGGTTACAAGTCAATCCCAGATGAACTTGGAAGGAAGAAACAGATATCTGGATATCTGAAAACAGAAAAATGAGTGAGGTCTGGTATTTCTGCTAGGTTTCAAAATCTGGGTTCCAAAGCTCAGATCTTTCAGCCAAGGAATCTTAAAGTGTGATGACTTTGCTGACATTTCTACTTTCATATAAGCCTGTGATGAATATCTAAATGCTGTCTTGCTTCTGATCTGTACATCAGAAAATTGGACTAAATATCTAATAGTTACAGTTCCAGAGTTAGCAAATATATCAACCCTCTATGCTTGGCCCGAAGTAGACATTGCTAATCAATCACAGGGTACTCTCCTGCTGAGCTAGAACTGGCTTTATAATCCTTTCCAATAGCACTGCAGGTTTACTAATCAATTGGAATTGACATGACAGATTAAACCTATTTGCCTTTTCAGGTTGAGACTTTTCTAAATATAACAGATACAACAATCATTTGGGCACAGCTCATTCATCGCTTTTCAAAAGAAATGTTAAAAAAAAACTATATTGGCAGCCCCTCTTTTCTGTTTTGTATGTGGCCATTTAAGGCGATGAATAACTACCAGTGATCTGATTCCTCCCTTATCTTAACAGTGCCCGAAAACTTTATCTCATCCATCTTGAATAGACTTCTGAGCACATCCTTCTTGGGTCCTGGCAACTGAGCTGTTTTCAGCAATGGTTGGAAGGACAGGGTGTCCTCTTTTTCTGTCCTTATTTTTCCCCTCCTCCTTAAATTCCTTTAGTTCCTTCCATCCTCCAAAATGTGTATCACTTAATCATTTCTTTACCAGATTGTGTCTCCTTTCTCCAATAACTGCCCCTCTACACTGTACAGATATGCTTCATGTTTTCCTAAGCCTAAAGTAAGCAAGCAAAAACATTAACTTTTCACAAATTCTTCTTCCTCCTTAAACTAACATCTTAGCTCTTTTTCCTTTTTTTCCCTTTAACACACTATTTCTTCAAACACTGAGGTGCTTTCATCAAACTCTTCCTAATCCCTTGCATGTGTGCATGCTTAGTTGCTCAGTCGTGTCTGACTCTTGTGACCCTTTGGACTGTAGCCTACCAGGGTCCCCTGTCCATGGGATTTTCCAGGCAAGAGTACTGGAGTGGGTTGTCATTTCCTCCTCCATGGATCTTTCTGACCCATGGGTTGAACTCGCATCTCCTGCATCTCTTGTGTTGGCAAGCAGATTCTTTATCACTGAGCTACCTGGGAAGCCCTTCCTAATTCCTTTAAGCGTTTAAAACCCTCAGAGTTTGCCATGTGCTTTCCTCCACCTTGGCTCCTCCAAAGCATTCTTTTTTAAAAAATTATTTTAATTGGAGTAAAATTGTTTTACAATGTTGTGTTGTTTTCTGCCATACAACAAAGCAAATCAGTCATAATTTAATCTCCGCCCTCTTGAGCCTCCCTCTCCTCCCTCCAAAGCATTCTGTTCCTTGGCTACTCTGGCCCTCAAAAAATTACATTTCTCCTTTGCCTGTTTCCTTCCTTGACATTTTATATACCTCCTACGATCTTAGCATTGAGTTTCTTCTCTTCCCTTTTTCTACTTATCCTTCTCTTTGGAAAGCACAGCTTTGAAATTTTCAGCTCCCATCTCTTTGAGTATGACTTTTATTAACAAATTAATATGAACACCCCAGGCTTCTTCCCAAGAGGCTAGATTCATGTTTTTCAAATCCTTTAGCATTAAATAATGACTCCCTTTTTGCAATTACTTTCAACTTCAAAAGACGTTTTAGCCTGAATTTTCATCTGAGCACGTCCTGCATATCAAATTTAGTTGCTGTTTTTCAAGATGTTTTCTGGGTCCATTCTTCCAGTGATCACTATCATCTTCATTGAGGCCTTTATCAGCCACAAACAGAAATCCTAAAACAGTTATATCCAAACTTCATGTTCCAGGTTCTACAGTCTTCTTCCATAAAGCCACCCTGTGCAAGGCCCTGAGGTCTGTCATCTAACCACTGTTTTGATACCATATGGCCCTCATTGTAAACCATCATGGTTTCACTCATTTTCTGAATGGGGACTGGGTTCCTTATCTGACGAGTCAACCAATTTTTGTGACTTGTGGTCAGATCAAGCAGGTTGCCTGCTGATTCCAAAATTCATCTTGATCTTGTTTTCTTATGAATCTGTGCTTTGTTTTTGCTATTTTTTCAATATCTTGAATAATTTCTTCTACTTCTATATTCTACCTTGTAAAATACTAAAATTCTTCTCAACCTTTAATACCCAAATCGAACAACCTCGGCATTCACCTTGAAGGGGAAATCTGGTGGGTCTAGGTGGAGTGATGACCAAGAAAAAACAAAGAGACCCTGGGGTACATCTTACCGGGTGCGTAAGATCGATGTCTAGTAAAGACACGTGGATGGTGACTAACTTGTGGGACTGCTCAGGGAGAGACATGAAAAGCAGAAAAGACACTGAGTGTGATCTGGAGGAAAGCCAAGAATCACTTCCAGGATAGAAGAGGAAGAGCTTATAAAGAACAGCAAGAAGTCAAATATACGGGGAAAGTCAGGAGAATGTGTTGTAACACATCAAAAGAAGAAAGTGTCTTAAGAAGATGATATATTTATCATCATCTAATACTACTGAGAAATGAAATCTAATGAAAACCTGAAAAGATAATTGCATTTAGTAGCATGGAAGTTGCTAGGCACTTTGATGAACGCTGTTTTGGTGGAAGTGGTGGGGTTCAAGCTAGATAAGAGTGCTGACTAGTGATGATGAAATGAGAATTGAAAACAGTGAAATATGCACAATGTTGTTGACAAGTTCGTTGCAGCTGAAGGGAATGAAAAGTGAAAGTGTTAGTCACTCAGTCATGTCCGACTCTGCAACCCCAAGGGCTGTAGCCCGCCAGGCTCCTCTGTCCATGGGATTCTCCAGGCAAGAATACTGGAGTGCGTTGCCATTTCCTTCTCCAGGGCATCTTCCTGCCCCAAGGATTGAACCCAGGTCTTTTGCATTGCTGGCAGATTCTTTACCATCTAAGTCAACAGGGAAGCCCATGAAGGGGAACAACGGGTCAGGTAAAGGTTTTAGTTTTTTCTCCAAGAGAGGCTTTAGAGAACTGGAAAGTAATTGAAAATACTCAGGCTTAAGAGAAAATTAGAAAATATTTCAAAGAAAAAAAGATTTTTGATTGTGTAAAAGTTCCTGAGAAGGTGGGAGAGGATAGCCCCCACTCACACCTGGGAGATTCTGAATTTTACAGTGAGGAGGACCACGTTCTCTTTTGCTAAAAGGCAGTTGAATGAAGGAAGAAGGGATGTCTGGTGATTTAAAGATGGAGGAAATGTCACCTCTTGTCATCTTCTTTCCCTCTAAGACACTAGCTGATATGAACTGCTGACACCAAGGATGACGTGGAAAGCAGCAGGGATAAAAGTTTTAGAAAAAGGACTTCCCTGGTAGTCCAGTGGCTAAGACTCCATGCTCTCAATGCAGGGGACCTAGGTTTGATCCCTGGTCAGGGAACTAGATCCCACATGTCCAAACTAAGAGTCCCCATGCCCCCACTAAAAGACCCCACAAGCTGCATCTAAGAGTCTGCACAACCAAATAAATAAATGTGATTTTTTTTTTTTTAGCTTTAAGAAAATGGAAAAGGTTTAAAATAGTCACTGCTGAATAATGTGACTGAAGAATTGTATGGGGAAAAAAGAGTTTTTGGAATGCCAACCATGAATGCAAGTAAGGAGAGAATCAATAAGCGAGTTTACCCAGGACCGGTGTTTTTCAAGACCAATCAGATCTAAATATAAGGACATATGTAGATTTAGAATGTAACCAAGAGTGATATTGAAATGTTGGCTAATGGAATCTCTCCATTTGTAAAGAGACGCAGAAGACTAGTGTATTTTTTAAAAGAGGAATTGTAAATGGATTGGTGGTCCTGAGGAAGGCAAGAAGGGTCTCAGACACCTTATCTGACGACCCAACCAGAAATTCTCTTCAAGCAGCCCCACTTATCACAGTTGTTAAGTTGAACATAAGTGGAAAGAATGTTGAATACTCTTTCTAACGTCATCCACCGTGCACCAACATATTTCAATATGGTGTTCTAGTTTCCTGATGTGTTATGGGAGCACAGAAGACAGAGACACACACTTGGCCTTGCTCATGATAAGTCCTCAATAAAAGGTTTTTTGAGTTTTTTTCTTGACTTATTTTTAATATTTTGATTTATTTATTTGGCTGTCCCAGGTGGGATCTAGTTCCCCAACCAGGGATTGAACCCAGGCCCCCTGCATTAGGAGGGCAGGGTCTTAGCCACTGGACCACCAGGGAAGTCCCTCAAAAAATATCTGTTGAGTGAGTGGATAAAAGAAGCAAGACAACTTCCCTGGTGACTCAGTGGTAAAGACTCCGCCTGTCAATGCAGGAGACACAGGTTCAGTTCCTGGTCCGGGATGATCCCACATGCCGCAGAGCCACAAGTATTGAGCCCACGCTCTGGAGCCCAGGAACTGCAACTACTGAGTCCATCTGCCCTAGAGGCTGCGCTCTGCAACAGGAGAAGCCCCCACTCTGCAATGAAGAGTAGTCCCTGCTCACTGCAGCTAAAGAAAAACAGCACAGCAACAAAGACCTAGAACAGCCAAAATAAATACAAGAAATTAAATTTTTTAAAAAAGGAAGCAAGGAAGGAAGGAAGAGAAACTAAGGACCATGTACCTTAGTTTGGCCTTGAGTCACAGGTGGTTTTGTGAACACATATCTTACTGATGCCTCTTTCTTTTCTTGCCACTTTAAGAAGCTAATGGAAGGTATTTTAGGCTTTTATTGATCAAAAGATTGAAGCACTAGATTGAGTCACTCAAACCAGTGAAACAAATGTTTTATTTGTTCATTAAACATACATTTGTGCTTTCTTAGTATTCACAACAGGAGACAGAAAATTGTGAAATTTTCCAGTAATTATGATTCTATCTAGAGGGCAAGTCTGAGAATGAGTCACCAGCCTGTCTGGACAGCATCAGACCATTATTTACGTGCATAGACTTTGCAGCTATGCCGGCAGCTGACTCTGAATGGTAACTGCTTTTCCAATTCTTTTTTAGTTTCCTTCTTAAAGAAGAAAACAATTGGATGTAACAGGAAAGAACTGTACTGAACATCACTGTTCAGAGAATGCCTTTCTGACTTTGTTGCTGATGACATGAATGCTCTTCTTATCAGATCAATGATTAGCCATCTGCTAAAATATAGATTTTTCCATTTTTACATCTGATCTGTAAAGAATACAAGTAAATCTGATTTACTTCCTTTATATATTTTGACTGTAGTGATATCTTTCAGTCCAGCCTGTCTATCTTAAATTTATTTTACTTTTTAAGAATATTTCATATAGTGTCAAAGATACCGTTAGTGAAAAGGTTGAAACTTTTAAAAAATAAACATCTGTAAACTAGATTGTGTAGATTTTAATGACAGGACAGAGTCAATATCTGATGTTTTATTACTGAATTGAATGAATTTTTCACTTGCCCAGATAATGTCTGACCATTAAAATAGCAGATCTGTTTTATGGAACATATCAAAGTTTGTATACACAATGCATAATTGTCTAATTGAAGTTAAAATATTATGTCCTAGGAGCAGAACTTTGCTCTCTTCCCCCAACCCCATACTAAGACTGATTCCTCCTTCTCATCATGTACCTCAAGCCACTGCCATCACCAGCAGGTGATGTTGAGTGCCTTCTTTTACACACGCTTCAAGATGAAAGGGATGTAATATACAACCCCTCAAAAGGACAAATTCTCCCCAGGGCTTGTTTGCTGTCTACTAAGCTTCTGGAGGCTTCCAGAGTTCTAAAGAAGAGTTAGTGCCGTGTGCTATAAAGGGAATAAGAAAAAATTTGATGTCAGAGTGTTCTAGGGAGAGATCTTGGATGTCCTGCCTATCTGCTTGATTTTCAGTAGATGATTTTGGCTTCTTGGATCTCAGTTTCCTCATCTGTAAGTCAAGGATCAGAATAGCTGCATTCATTCATTCGTCTATGTCTTAGATACCTACTCTGTGCCCTGGGAGCCAGGTAAATAGTTGGTAGCTTTGTGAAACCTACAATTTAATTAAGGCTTTAAGCAAATGATTTCAATTTGAGTGGCAATACATGCATTGTTTAAGAGCTAGAAGTCTAGAACCAGTCTATTTGGGTTCAAAACTTTGTTACTTACTAGTGATGGTGCTTTAAATTGCCTAACCTCACTTCGACTCAGTCTGTTTATTTATAAAATAGGGGTAATATTAGTATCATATCACAAAGCTATAGTGAGAATAGGAATTATGGATAAAGATGTTTCTTTTTCCTTCTGATGAGAGAACTAAAGTTCATAGAGTTTGAAATGAGTTAGGAGTAATTCTTGACCCTTTTGATGGTTTTATAAGAAAGAAAATCTCTTAACCATCAGACACCTAGAGAGAAACTTTGCACTTTTTAAATTGTTTTTTTTATTTTTAAGGTCTGTATTTGGAAACATTACTAGGATGTTAAGGGCCAGTCAGAATAACTGAGCCATCACTAAATGCTTGTCCTTTTGTGATGACTGTTGCTGTGGTGAAGTTCCAGCTACATTCAGGCAGACACAAAAAGGAGGAGAAGATAAAGAAGATAAAAGAAAAGAGATAAAGAAGATAAAGAGAAAGCCTGATGTTAGCAGATAAGATACATACAGGCCCACACTCATAGACACATAGTAACACCATCAGAAACTTATTTTCACTGTAAAGCATTTCAGTCAATGAAAATAGGAAGGCATTATCCATTCTTTAGAAAGGAAAATAGTAAAAGTGTTTAAAAAATAATTTTATAACAGAATGTCTCTCTTTTCCTGTACTAAATTGTTTAGAACATGAATAAATGTCAAAACCAAATATAATGAGAATTTAAAGGGAAAAAAGGGGATCGAAGAATAGCAATAAAAAGAATATCTATTAAACATCTAATTTTTGCCAGGATGAAACTTAATATTATGTCATAAATTTTCACGATATGTAGTTCCTTGTAGGAGAAGGAAATGGCAACCCACTCCAGTGTTCTTGCCTAGAGAATCCCATGGACAGAGGAGCCTGGTGGGCTGCTGTCCATGGGGTCGCACAGAGTTGGACACGACTGATGTGACTTAGCAGCAGCAGCAACAGCAGCAGTTCCTTGTAGCATTTCTGACAAGGTACGATAAAAACTAGTGCAATTATTTGTTTTTGTAAACTGATTTTTTTGTACTTAGTTTGTACCAAGTGCTGTTCTAGAAGCTTTATGCCTAATGTTCCACAATTAGGTAGTAAGTTAGCATTGCTGTTGTTGTTGTTTGTAGATTCCTTTGATTAAATTTATAATTTTATTTTCTACTTTAATGGGAAATCCTTAACTAATGTTAAGGGTTTAAATATAATGGGTATAAATTTTTGTCAAATGCTTTGTCTGCATCATTTAATGGATCATACACTATTTCATTTTATGAATATCATGAATTGCACAGTTGATTTTATATTGTCATCCCAACTTAGCTTTCCTGGGATAAATCTCATTGGTTATGATGTATTACTTTTTTATATATAGAATCAGGTTAAATTACCTAATATTTTGCTAGCTTTTGAGCTCATGAGGGATAGGGATCTATGGATGTTGGTCTGTAGTTTTCTTCTCTTATGGTATCTCTAACAGTTTATATCAGGTTTTGCTGGTGTCCTGAAATGAGTTCAAAACTGTTGCTCTTTCCTTTATTTTCTGAAAATGTCCATATTGCATGGTTATGTATTTCATTCTCAATGTTTAATGGAGTTGATGAGTGGAGATGTTTTGATCTTGTGTTATCTTTATGGTAGTGAATTCAGATTTTTTGGTATACTGGTTCTTAACATTTTGGCGTGTACACAATCACCTGGCAGGCTTGTTAACCCCCAATTGCTGAGCTCCCTTCCAAGATTCTGTGGATATGGGGTGAAGCCCCAGATCTGCACCTCCTGTAAGTTCCCAGGGCTTTGGCCACCGCCCTTCTTCCTAGCACACTTTGAGAACTGCCGCTTGAATAACAAGAAGGCTCTTGATACTACTCTGCTGCTGCTGGCCAAGAGGAATGGTTACTTTAAAGTCTCAGACTGATCATTTTCCATCTGTTCCATACCTGGGTTTTCATCAATTGACTGTTGATTCTTGACAATGTGTTTTCTTGCTTTCTCATGCATCTCATAATATTTTTTATTGAATGCTGGTTGTTGTGTGTAAAAGACATTCTGTGGGCTATAGAATGTTGGAGAACTGCTGTCAGTTCTCCTCATCCTCAGGTACAGAGGGCCTGAGTTTTCCTGCACCTCACCGGGGGTCCCTCTCTGCACCCCTGCCCCTCCCTCTGGGGTAGACCCTCGCCGTCTTGTGTTTGGAGCAAGGCCCAGGCTGCAGGAGGCTTTTTCCTGGTTCTCCTGCGCAGCCCTCAGGCTGAACCCGCCTGCCTCCCCGGGGCTCTCTCAACAGTCTCAGTCTTTTATGTCCTTATGAGGCCTTGCACTGGCCCCAGTGGTGATCTGTGTGGGGACTAAGATGGTTGCTCAAGACTAGGATGCGACTTAGTGACTAAATAACACCAACCAGATGCCTGGCTTCATTCACAGGAAGGATCTCAGTCAATACTAAAGAGTATGCATATCATGTATGCACATAGAGGAATTTCCCCCCTAAATATTGCTTTATTGTAAAACCATAAATACAACCCTGACATGAAATCATTTAAGGAACCGATTCTCTCTAATCATTCAAAACATATTTTTGCCTGGGGAACAACCAGCTGGGCAATAATGTTGCAAGAATCCCGGGGATAAGGGAGCCTGGGGTAGAATGCCATATTGGGAAACTAAACTCATTTGACAAGAACCACACCCCGCTCCCATGGGGAGAATAAGTAAGTGTTAGTCGCTTAGTTGTGTCCGACTCTTTGCAACCCCATGGACTGTAGCCCACCAGGCTCCTCTGTCCACGGAATTCTCTAGGCAAGAATCCCGGAGTGGGTTGCCATTTCCTTCTCCAGCGGATCTTTCCAACTCAGGAACTGAGCCCGGGTCTCCTGCCTCTCAGGCAGATTCTTTACAGTCTGAGCCACTTGGGAAGAATAGGAAAGAGGAAAAGAGTTTCCCAGTTGCATCTAGAATTGAGACACTTAAACCTAGGAGGGAGGGGCTTTAGTGGGTTATAGAAGCCTGACATCGGCACTGTCCAAATGAGGTAAATCCTAAAATCTCACTCAGGAGAGAAAGGACAATTAATTGGCTAGAGACAGGAGGGGCAAGACCTGGGGGGAGAGTGTGTCTTTAAAACACACAGGGCTGTTGGACCAGGTAAAACTTCTGTTCTTTAATTTAGTACATGTGCGTCATGGCCAGAGTCTCAGACACACAGCAGCAGGCTCCCTAGAGACGTCACATCACAGAGGAGTATTGTGTTTGAACTGACACAGGAACTCTGAACTAACCACGGGTGCCCCACGTCCCCGCAAGGCAGCGCCAGCTCTAACATGGTGCCTCTGACCGAAACTGCTTCCAGAGGTTAAAAAATGCCTCCCGCTGGCTCACAAATTATAATCTTTATAACAGTCTACAAAAGAGTGACTCATCACATTTCACACATTAAAACAAATGCATTCCAACAAAAATGGAGCGTCTGCAGTATACATGCCATGATGGGGATCTAGGCTCTAAGTTGCATCTGACTCACTGCGACCCTGTGGACTGTAGCCCGCCAGGCTCCTCTGTCCATGGGACTTTCCAGGAAAGAATACTGGAGTGGGTTGCTATTTCCTTCTCCAAGGGATCTTCCTGACCCAGGGATTGAGCCTGTGTCTCCTGCATTGGCAAGGGGATTCTTTACCACTGAGCCACCAGGGAAGCCCATGCGTACCACATCCAAGCACAGATATCCGCATGGGGCAAAAACTAAACGAAGACTGTGTTGCAAGATGAGTGAGCCTAACTTTCATGTTTTTACTCCTTGGCCACTACTGTGTCTTTGTAGTCTTTAGATGTCCTGGATTGGATGCTTCCGCTCTATAATGTATTTTATTTTTAGCATTTTGCATTTCCTTTGCTTATTTGCGCTGTCTCTTAGCACGGTTCATTTTGGAAATTGCATCCTGGCTCGTCTGCACTGAGGAGAGAAAAGAGAGGGAGCTGAGCCGAGTCGCCCACGTTGCGCCCATGGGCACCTAAAAGTGTGCAAGACTGGGCCTCTGAGATGCCACAGCCCTCTGGGGCCAAGCATTCATTAAGAGATTCTGCCTGGAGATAGGACGGGACCAAAAAACCTGCTCTTTCTTCCCTTCCCCAGGGCTCGTCTCTTGCAAAAGCACAGGTGAAAATGGCTGAAAAAGATCCAGTGCCATTTAAATGTGCCAGATAGTAACATTTCCAGTGTATCTCCCAGTTCAGTCTAAAAGTTATAGCAGTTTACACACAACACAGAGTTCCCTAAAAACAAAAGAAACTTGGACCATAGCAGAGGGAACCTAAGTGCCGTGCAGTGAGGGCGGTTTCAGACCCTGGATGATGCACTTTTAGGCTCTCGGCAAATGGAAGCAATTTGGTTTTTATTGAGATGACATCGAAATACGTAGACCTATGAAAGAAAGCAAAGTAGAAAGCTTTATTCTCTCCTAAGTATGTATATATCCCGAACAAACCCTTCCTACTCCTAAACTTGCAGTTCATTTTTAACCCTTCGATGGTTACAGACTTCCTCTGCAAAATTAGCATTACCTTTCGAAAAGCTGTTAGCATTCACCTCAGTTTTACTGATTGTTTGACACCTTATAATTTCCTCAAGACTAACATTTTTCGATTCTTCATTGAAACGAGTTTTGCCACTGTTCCCCGCTTACTGATAAGATGATTATATATTCCGCATCTTCAGTGTGCTTTCTGGTGATAAATTATATTATAATTGTCCCTGCCAGGGCTGCCAGAGTTCAGCGCCTGGTAGCATTTTCATTACACAAGTCATTTTCCTCCCCAAGGGGTTGTAACTTCACCCATCTCAAATATGTTTTCGTTATTCATTTATTAATAGAGTATGCATATTGGCACGGGGCAGAAACAAATATCCCTGATATTTATTACTTAGACCTGCTCTCAGGGGAACACTTCTTTGATTAGAACTTTTATCACAGAAAGAACGAACTTCGCCCCACTCCTTGTCAGAGAAGCAACACCGGGGGTTTAGGGCACCACCCCCATTGTTGGTGTGAAACACATGGAGGAAGGCAGCGTTTACTCTGTGCCGGAGGTTTCTCTGCCTCCTACACATGCACAAAAAAATGTGTCACCAGGAACCTGCTATTGGTTGTGTTCACAGAGGTTCAGTAGTGTTGCATAGAGGCTAAAGAGGACTGATGAGATGTAAAAGATGGGCTGCTCATCAAAACAAGTTATTTTCTGGACTGTCACCATTGCATGCTGAGCACACAACACAACTTCTGTTGGAGACAAGATTGAGTGAGCCCAGCGGAACGCAGAGGGGCAGAAGGAGTTCCTGGCATAATAATAGCGTGATAGGAAATCACAGAGAGATGCTCTCAGGAATCTCTGTGTATTTTATGCAGCGCACTGTGGCAAATTCCTAAGAAGAGTTGCAGGTGGAGAATTTATACAGACATATGTGCTAATACATGAACATGACATAAAACCTTTGGTCTAGAAAAATGGCAACAGAATTGAAACATACATATTTAGGTATGAATGTGTATATGTGCATAAGTTTCTGTATAGGTTGGATATTCAATACAAATGACCTGCAAGTTAATTCTTTCCTTCCTTTCTTATTTCCTTTTTTCCTTCTTTCCATCTCTCCCTCTATCTTTCTATTTGCCTATCAAGTCTATCTTTTTATTTAGACAAGGATTACACAATACTAACATCTGTGGACTAAGATGCTTCCATTGTCAGAATAGTGGTGCTAGTAGTAAGGAACCCTCATGCCAATGCAGGAGAGACATGGGTTCAATCCCTGGATTGGGAAGATCCCCTGGAGAAGGGCCCGGAAACCCACTCCAGTATTCTTGCCTAGAGAATCCCACGGACAGAGGAGCCTGGCGGGCTGCAATCCATGGGGTCATAAAGAGTCAGACATGACTGAGCAACTTACATGATTATTCTTTGGTGACATAAATACTTCAGTGTATCAGAATGATTACAGAATCCAGAATTATACAAATTTGTGTTTGAATCTTAATTTTCTATATAAGAGGGATTATTTCTCTCCTTAGCATTTTAGTTTTCTCACCTGTAAAATGAGTGTAATAATATCTACCATGTGGGGTGGCTATAACAATGAAATGTCATGTAAAATACTTCACCTATGTCTACCATGTAGTAGGTGTATAAGAAATACTGGATTCCTTCCAAGTATTGCCTAAGAAGAATTTTAGATGAGGGAGAGGACATGTTTTAAATAAAACCAATTATGTCCTGTTTCAAGATCTATGTAAATATTATTTAGAATGGAGAAGGGCAGCTGAGCATTAGGTAGTATTTGCAACAGTTCTTGGCATGGAGGTGGAGAATGTGGGCATGGAGTGCCTAAGCTTCCCTGGGATCAAGATTGCAAAGTGCTTGATTTTATCTTGAGGTTATTGCAACTTGTCAGATTATCAAACTTAATTTTATTAAAAGATTAAGTACTAACATATATTTCAAAGTCATACATAATAATTGGGAGATCACTGATGCTATAATCAAGTAGGTAACAAGCTTGCAGGAAGACAAATGTGTTAGCAAACAATCCATTGTGAGCCACGTGGCGTTATGTGGTTGGTAGAAGCCTTGCTGTGGGACCAGTAGTTGGGGAGATCATCCAAAAATCTGATTAAAGCTGTGAGTCCTAAGAAGTAATACATGTATAGTCTAAATATTTTGTTTAAGTTTAAAACTTACAAAGACATGTTCATTTGATGTAGCACCAACACATTTCCTGTGAGTGTGTATCTGCTCATTGCAGTGCCTACTTTTTTCCTCATAAACCATAAATAAGTCATGAGGGCGTAATGTACAACATGTTGATTGTAGTTAATAGTACTGTACTGCATATTTGAAAGTTGCTAAGAGAATAGATCTTAAAAGTCCCTATCATAAGAAAAAAAAAAACTATAACTGTTATGGGGATGGAGTTACTTTAACTTCGTTATGTTAACAATAAGTCTATGTCAACTAGACTTACTGTGGTAAACATTTCACAGTACGTACCAATACCAAATACCTGTATTGTACACCTGAAAATAATATAATGTGTATGTCAGTTATACCTCAATTTTAAAAAAGGAAAAACTGTGAAACAAGAGTTGGGAGACTTGAAAAGCAACTTGAATACTGAATAAAGGCTTAGTTTTATTGTCTTGCCTATACCTAATCCAGTAGCAGTGTTAAGCAATCCATCTTTACAATGCTGTTTGTAAATTCATTCAACTTTGCTTCATCAAACAATACCCTTTCTTTAACCCTTCTATATCACTTATTCACATAATGTTTAAGGAACTCACATACTTAGAATAACATGTACGAATGGCATAAACAAGTTTGAGAAATACAAGCATAAACCAACTGTAACATGAACATAACCATCACCATAGTTGTAATGGCTAGGGGCTCTTGGATTATATTTATGTATGATTACTATTGCAGGTATTTAACAAGTGTGTGATCTCAAGTGGCTTGTAAGATCCAGCACATCCAAATAATTAAATATTTTTTTTAAATGTTCTTAAAATGTTAGGGATGATGATGATGATGATATAGATATCAAAGAAGTCTTCAAAGCCAGGAAGATGAAACCATACTTGAGGAAATAGCTTATTTTCTCCCCCCTCCATAATCCCTTCTTACATTTATTTTCTGTGACAGTTGCTATTGCTCTTGACTTATGAAAATTCTCTAGCAGATGTATAGACACACTTTCAACAGGCATTCAAGGCTCCAGGTACTTCTAGGATTTCTTTCCTTTATAAAAATATGTTATGGATTAAAAAAAAATCTTTTTTGGCCTGTGCTGGATCTTCATTGCTGCATGGACTTTCTCTAGTTGCGGCAAGCAAGGGGCTCCTCTCCAGCTGCGGTGCACAGGCTTCTCTTGCTATGGAGCAAAAGTGCGGGCTCAGCAGTTGTGGTTCAGGGGATCAGTTCCCCCGCGGCATGTGGAGTCTCCCCAGGTCGGTGATCAAAACTGGGCCCTGCATTGGCAGGTGGATTCTTAACTTCTGGACCATCAGGGAGGTCCTCCTAGGGTTTCTAAGGACAGGACCGAATATTATGGGAATACTAGCTTCTTCTGGAATAGAGAGCTTCCTTACAGGCAGAGTTAGAAGCAAAGGTTCTGAGCGGGATGAGGCAGGAAAACAGAAAAACCTAGCGTTCATGAAGAACACAGCTCCTGACTTCGTTTCCTTTCATGATTCAACAGTGCTCTGCTCTGTGTATAAAATAAACACGATGAAAGTTGCCTTCTATCTCCATGACATGAAGTATTTACAAGGGTTTGATTTTGTCCATTAGATAAGTTTTAGCTAAACAGAAAGCTGGGATCTCTCCCTTTGCCTTGTCTCAAATATTGGTGTCTGCAGGCTTAAGTCCTTAACCACTTCTCACTCTGAATGCTTTCACGAGAGAAACAATTTAGTTCCATGGCCTCAATACCAGCAAAACTTTATGTGTTTATCTCACTTATGAGTCTGTATAGATCTCAGGCATTTTGCATACTGCATGCTCTAAAATGTATTAATTTCCTTTTCTCACTCCTTTCACATTTTCCTTTTCAAAGGTTGCTTGCTCAAACCAGACACTCAGAACCAACTTGACCCTTATGCCTTCCTTACTCTTCACATCCAAATAGACCTCCCAGACATGTATCCAGAGAAAACATGATCCAAAAGGATACATGCACCCCAATGATCATTGCAGCACTTTATACAATAGCCAAGACATGAAAGCAACTTAAATGCCCATCAACAGAGGAATGGATTAAGAAGATGTGGGATGTGTGTGTACATATACAATGGAATATTACTCAGCCATCAAAAAATAAGTAATGCTGTTTGCAGCAACATGGATGCACCTGGACATGGTCATACTGAGTGAATTCAGAAAGAGAAGAAGAAATATTGTATGACATCCCTGATAGGTGGAATCTAAAAAAGAATGCTACAAATGAGCATTCAGTCACTCAGTCATGTCTGACTCTTTGTGACCCCATGGACTATAGCCCTCCAGGCTCCTCTGTCCATGGGATTCTCCAGGCAAGAATACTGGAGTGGGTAGCCATTTGTTTCTCCAGGGGATCTTCCCAATCCAGGGTTTGAACCCAGTTATCCTACATCACAGGCGGATTCTTTACCATCTGAGCCGCCAGGGAATTCAGATACAAATAAAGTTACTCACAACAGAAAGAGACTCACAGACTTAGAGATTGAACTTACGGTTGCTAGGGGGAAAGATGAGGGGAAGGGGTAGTTAGGGAGTTTGGGATGGACATGTACACACTGCTGTATTTTAAATGGATAACCAACATGGACCTACTATAGAGCACATGGAACTCTGATCAATGTCATACAGCAGCCTGGATGGGAGGGGAATTTGGGGGAGAATGGATACATGGATATGAATAGCTGAGTCCCTTTGCTATGCACTTAAAATTTATCACAACATTGTTAATCGCCTATACTCCAATATAAGATAAAAAGTTAAAAAAAAAAAGTAGACCTCCAAGAATTGTTAGTACTTCTTTATGGAAAAAAAGTGTAAGCTTTATTACAAAAAAATAGATAGCAGTTTTTCTAAGGTGGCATTTAAAGCATCTAAAATGATTAATTATAAATGGGGAGCATTACTGTTAATAGCGTTAATAGCTATAGAGACTGATTCTATGATATGAAGATTCTAAGACATTAAAGCTTTACGGATGAGGGAAAATTTGAAATGAGATTTAAAAGAGGGATACGACTTTGGGGGACTGATAGAGGGAGGCAGACAGATCGTCTTAGCCAAAGGCAGGAGAGATTGAGCAGCACACTGCAAGGACAAGAGAAGCCTAGTGCAGGAAGATTGGGGTGAATGAGGCCCAAGACAAGTCACAGGATCTGAGCACCAGAGTCATCATTAGTCTCCGGGGGGGCAGTGCCGCTGGGGTGGACTGGTGGAAAGTACAGTGAAACAGGAAACACGAACACAGTATCTAAGACTGTGGGAAGAGGAAATCGGATAGTGAAGATAATAAAGAAGAACTGGTACCAGCAGGAGAAGTTGGGAAAAGAGAAGTTTTTCTTACTGAGAAGTTGTCTGGGGCGGTTTTTAGGTTAAGAAAGGAGAGACTTTGGAACGAGAAAGAGAAGTGACAATAAAACGGGTTAATATAGCAAAGAGTAGGTGGTGGACACACCCAGGGGCATTATCTCAGAAAGGACAGCAGGCAGTTTTCCTCTGAGGTCATAGGGAAGGAAGGACATAGGAGGGACAATAACTGAAGAAATTTGAGGCAAAAGAAATACACTATTCAGGCAGTTTTTACCGTATGGTTTTGGATGCAGGAAGCAGGAAGTGAGCAGCGGGGTAGCATTTTAAAATACCGGAGCTGTCAGACACAGAAAACACATTTATGTTTACCAAAGGGATAAATCAGGAATATGGGATTAACAGATGCAAACTACCTTATGTAAAATAGATAAACAAGAAGTTCCTAGTGTTTAGCACCTGGAACTATATTCAGTATCTTCTAATAATCTATAATGAAAAAGGATCTGAAAAAGAATATATAAGTATAACTGAATCACTTGGCTGTACACCGGAAACTAACCTAACACAACATTGGAAATCAACCATATTCTAATAAAAAATAAGATAATGAAACACCCGTGTTGGGTCACAATTCCAGAGAGCTGCTGTATGTGGTCTGATGGGGAGTCCCGGTGTCAGCATTTTAAAATATTACCCAAGTGATTCTAATGGCCAGCCAAGGTCGAGAGGAAGGCTGGGGTGCCCGTATTTAGAGCAGGCAAAGAAGGTTTGAACATCTGTCGAGATATAAGAGCCATTAATAAATAATATCTTTGGACTGAAAAGTCAGGACAAAGTGAGGCCGGAAGAGGAAAGAAGATGAAGATGCAGGTTTTCTATACATCCAGTGGATTCTGCATCCTCCCTTGTTTAGTTCCCATTTGCAGATTACTTCCACCTGTTGGCCTTGATTTCTGACCCATCCCACGCCCTTGCCCTTGGCTCTCCCACCACTTCCTTTTTCATCCACTGCTTCCCTTGCCTCTTCCATTCCTCACACTTTTCAACTTTTCCTAATCTGCTGCCCATTAGTTCCTTTCCAAGTTGCTATAGCCAAAGGAGCAAAACTCATTCTGGCCAGGCAGGGAAGAGAAACCAGACAGTTTTGATAAAAGAGCCAAGCCTGAGCTGCCTGCAGAATCGAGCAAGCCTAGGAGGACCCGGCACAGCCAGAGTGATGGCTCAGAGGGTTGAAGCAGCAGAAGGCAAAGGGCAGAGCCCCTCCCTGCCTCATCTCCTACATTTACCTGCAAAGCTGTCACCTCAGGTTCTTTGGGAAGGCTACAGCTGCATAGATCAGTCTCAGAATATGAATGTAACACTAGCAACCAATCCATGTTTTCTTGTGACAGTGGGTAGGACGGGGGGATTATACAACTTGGGACTCTTTTAATGACAAGTGAGAGAGAGAGGAATTTGAAATCCTTTGAGCTAAAGAGAACCATTAAATCAGACCTGTCTGAAGGATGCCAAAGGCAGATAAGGACTAAAACGAAGAACTAAAATTTTCCAGAGTTTCTGCTGCATTTTCCCCACATTCTGCTGGTTGTGGTTTCTTTTTTCTTTCCATCTTTCATGCCAGCTCTCCCCGCTGCTTTTCCATCCAAGTGGTGGAAATTGTTGTAGGAATAAAAATTATGACCAAAGAAAGAGAGGGAGTGTGTGTGTGGAGGTGGCAGGGGGTGGTGAGAGAGAGACACGGGGTGAGGGGCTGCCCCAATTTTAGCATACTTGAGAAACAATCTGGAAATTCATGGTTCATGAACTGTTGAAGCCTGACTTGGAGAATTTTGAGCATTACTTTGCTAGCATGTGAGATGAGTGCAACTGTGTGGTAGTTTGAGCATTCTTAGGGACTGAAATGAAAACCGACATTTTCCAGTCCTGTGGCCACTGCTGAGTTTCCCAAATTTGCTGACATATTGAGTGCAGCACTTTCACAGCATCATCTTTTAGGATTTGAAATAGCTCAACTGGAATTCCATCACCTCCACTAGCTTTGTTTGTAGTGATGCTTCCTAAGGCCCACTTGACTTCGCATTTCAGGCACTTGAGAGTCCCTTGGACTGCAAGGAGATCCAACCAGTCCATCCTAAAGGAAATCAGCCCTGAATATTCATTGGAGGGACTGATGCTGAAGCTGAAACTCCAATACTCTGGCCACCTGATGCAAAGAACTGACTTATTGGAAAATACCCTGATGCTGGAAAAGATTGAAGGTGGGAGGAGAAGGGGACTGTAGATGATGAGATGGTTGGATGGCATCACCGACTCAATAGACATGAATTTGAGTAAACTCCAGGAGCTGCTGATGGACAGGGAGGCCTGGCATGATGCAGTCCATGGGTTTGCAAAGAGTTGTACACGACTGAGTGACTGAACTGAGAAATAATCTAGTTGGTTTACTGGGGTTACTTGTTGACTTTAGTCCTGGTTATCTACAGCAAGACATTCACCTCTTCAGTGCCAACTTGGCTGCCAGGTATGCATCCCTCTAAATGGGAGGAGGGAGAAACATGAAGAATCAGAGCCACTCAAAGGTAATTGCTGTAGATTGAATCTTATTTGGTAACTGATGTTAATTCCCCCTAAAGTTCTAAGGTAGATAATTAAGAATAAATATATCTTAACATTCCTTTGGATCTGTTTGGTAGTTCAATACATAAAAATCACAATTTTGAAACAAAATAACTAATGTAGTTCTTAAGTCAGGATTCAACCTAGAAAACTGCTGTGAAAAGTGAAAGTGAAACTTTATATCATATGACTTTATTTACATTTAAAACACATGTGTGTGCAAAAGTCTGAGTCACACTGGTACTAGCAATACAGTAAGAGAAAATTTTCTTTTCCTGTATTTCAAGATTGGGTTTTATGTCACTGGATGAGAAGTCTGAGAATTATGGTTTACAAGAATTTTACTGATGATTTCACTGCATGTTTTTTTTTTTTTTTTTTTAGCCTACCACTAATAAAACCGATGGTGGGAACTTATTGGCAATGAGAAAAGAGCAATTTGCATAAACTAACAATTAGAGTTGAGGGCAGATTTTAGGAATTTTTACTTTAAGCCACAAGTTAGAGGTCATGTGAGGTGATGCCTGGGGTATGGCCTGAGGCAAACTCTCTTACTCATTTTGACTTAGTCTTTCATTTTTTAAAAAATGCTTTTAATTTTGTATTGGGCTTCCCTGGTGGCTCAGTGGTAAAGAATCTGCCTGCCAATGCAGTAGATTTTGGTTTGATCCCTGGATTGGGAAGATTCCCTGGGGGATGAAATGGCAACCCATTCCAGTATTCTTGCCTGGGAAATCCAAAGGACAGAAAGGCCTGGCAGGCCACAGTCCATGGCATCACAAAAAGTTGGACATGACTTAGTGAATAAACACCAATTTTGTATTGGGGTATAGCCTATTCTTGCCTTGAGAATCCCATGAACAGCATGAAAAGACAAAAAGATAAGACACTGAAAGATGAACTCCCCAGGTGAGTAGGTGCCCAATATGCTACTGGAGATCAGTGGAGAAATAACTCAAGAAAGAATGAAGACATGGAGCCAAAGCTAAAACAACACCCAGTTGTGGATGGGACTGGTGATGGAAGTAAAGTCCACTGCTGTAAAGAGCAATATTGCATAGGAACCTGGAAAGTTAGGTCCATGAATCAAGGTAAATTGGAAGTGTTCAAACAGGAGATGGCAAGAGTGAACATTGACATTTTAGGAATCAGCAAACTAAAATGGACTGGAATGGGTGAATTTCACTCAGATGACCATTATGTCTACTACTGTGGGCAAGAATGCCTTAGAAGAAATGGCAGAGCCATCATAGTCAACAAAAGAGTCTGAAATGCAGTACTTGAATGCAATCTGAAAAATGACAGAATGATCCCTGTTCATTTCCAATGCAAATCATTCAGTATCACAGTAATCCAAGACTATGCCCCGACCAGTAATGCTGAAGAAGCTGAAGTTGAATGGTTCTATGAGACCAACAAGACCCTCTAGAACTAACAACCAAAAAAAGATGTCCTTTATATTATAGGAAACTGGAATGCATAAGTAGGAAGTCAAGAAATAGCTGGAGTAAAGGGAAAATTTGGCCTTGGAGTACAGAATGAAGTAGGGGAAAGGCTAATAGAGTTTTGCCAAGAGAATGCATTGGTCACAGCAAGCACCCTCTTCCAACAACACAAGAGAAGACTCTACACATGGACATCACCAGATGGTCGGCACCGAAATCAGATTGATTATATTCTCTGCAGCCAAAATGGAGAAGTTCTATAGAGTCAGCAAAACAAGACCAGGAGCTGACTGTAGCTCAGATCATGAACTCCTTATTGCCAAATTTAAACTTAAATTGAAGAAAGTAGGGAAAACCACTAAACCATTCAGGTATGACCTAAATCAAGTCCCTTACTACTATACAGTGGAAGTGACAAATAGATTCAAGGGATTAGATCTCAAGGACAGAGTGCCTGGAGAACAGTGGATGGAGTTTTGTGACATTGTACAGGAGGCAGTGATCAAGACCATCCCCAAGAAAAAGAAAAGCAAAAAGGCAAAATGGTTGTCTGAGTAGGTCTTACAAACAGCTACGAAAAGAAGAGAAGCGAAAGGCAAAGGAGAAAAGGAAAGATATTCCCATTTGAATGCAGAGTTTCAAAGAATAGCAAGGAGAGATAAGAAAGCCTTCCTCAGTGATCAATGCAAAGAAATAGAGGAAAACATTAGACTGGGAAAGACTAGAGATCTCTTCAAGAAAATTAGAGATACCAAGGGAATTTTTCATGCAAAGATGGGCACAATAAAGGACAGAAATGGTATGGACCTAACAGAAGCAGAAGATATTAAGAAGAGGTGGCAAGAATACACAGAAGAACTGTACAAAAAAGATCTTCACGACCCAGATGTTCACGATGGTGTGATCACTAACCTAGAGCCAGACATCCTGGAATGTAAAGTCAAGTGGGCCTTAGAAAGCATCACTACAAACAAAGCTAGTGGAGGTGATGGAATTCCAGTTGAGTTATTTCAAATCCTAAAAGATGATGCTGTGAAAGTGCTGCACTCAATATGTCAGCAAATTGGGAATACTCAACAGTGGCCCCAGGACTGGAAAAGGTCAGTTTTCATTTCAATCCCTAAGAAAGGCGATGCCAAAGAATGCTCAAACTACCACACAATTGCACTCATCTCACACGCTAGCAAAGTAATGCTCAAAATTCTCCAAGCCAGGCTTCAACAGTTTGTGAACCATAAATTGTTCCAGATGTTCAAGCTGGATTTAGAAAAGGCAGAGGAGCCAGAGATCAAATTGCCAACATCCACTGGATCATCAGAAAAGCAAGAGAGTTCCAGGAAAACATCTACTTCTGCTTTACTGACTATGCCAAAGACTTTGACTAAGTGAATCACAATAAACTGTGGAAAATTCTTCAAGAGATGGGACTACCAGACCACCTGACCTGCCTCCTGTGAAATCTGTATCCAGATCAAGAAGCAACAGTTAGAACTAGACATGGAACAACAGACTGGTTCCATATCGGGAAAGGAATATGTCAAGGCTATATATTGTCACCCAGCTTATTTAACTTATATGCAGAGTACATCATGAGAAATGCTGGACTGTATGAAGAACTAGCTGGATTCAAGAATGCCAGGAGAAATATCAATAACCTCAGATAAGCAGATGACACCACACTTATGGCAGAAAGCAAAGAAGAAGTAAAGAACCTATTGATGAAAGTGATAGAGGAGAGTGAAAAAGTTGGCATAAAACTCAACGTTCAGAAAACTAAGATCATGGCATCTAGTCCCATCACTCCAGGGCAAATATCTGAGGAAACAGTGAGAAACTTCATTTTGGGGGATCTCCAAAATCACTGCAGATAGTGACTGCAGCCATTAAATTGAAAGACGCTTGCTCCTTGGAAGAAAGTTATGACTAACCTTGACAGCTCATTAAAATGCAGACATTACTTTGCCAACAAATGTCCGTCTAGTCAAAGCTATGGTTTTTCCAGTGATCATGTTTGGATGTGAGAGTTGGGCTGTAAAGAAACCTGAGCACCAAAGAACTGATGCTTTTGAAAAATACTGTTGGAGAAGACTCTTGAGAGTCCCTTGTACAGCAAGGAGATTCAACCAGTCCATCCTAAAGGAAATCAGTCCTGAATATTCATTGGAAGGACTAACGTTGAAGCTGAAACTCCAATACTTTGGCCACCTGATGCAAACAACCAACTCATTGGAAAAGACCCTGATGCTGGGAAAGATTGAAGGCAGGAACAGAAGTGGACAACAGAGGGTGAGATGGTTGGATGGCATCACTGACTCAATGGACATGAGTTTGAGTAGACTCCCGCAGTTTGTGATGGACAGGGAGGTCTGGTGTGCTGCGGTTCATCGGGTGCAAAGAGTCGGACATGACTGAGCGGCTGAACCAAACTGAACTTAGTGACTGAACTGAATTGACAACCGATTGACAATGTTGTGATAGTTTCAGCTGAACAGTGAAGGGACTCAACCATACATAAATACGTATCCATTCTCCCCCGAACTCCTCTCCCATCCAGGCTGCCACATAACATTAAATGGAATACCATGTGCTATACAGTAGGCTTAAACTTTCATTTTGATGTATGGATACTATTCTGGACTAAACTGCTGTCATCAGCTAACTGGAGTGGGTGATACCACTGAAGTAAGTACCTTCCTTATTGGTTTAGCCATACGTACTCTGGTCCCTTTCATTCATTCTCCATGGGGCTGCCAGAGCATTAATCCCATGATGCTGGATCCGGTACCAATATGGCTACTTAGCATCATTTTCTACCTCTCTTTCTGGGAATCATCGAAAGGCAGTGTATTGTCAGGGTTCTACAGGGAAACAGAGCCAATAGGATACACACACACACACACACACACACACACACGATTTATTATTAGAAATCGGTTTATGCATTATGGGTGCTAATATTTCCCATGATCAAATCATCCCTGTTATAATGTTTATAAGGAAAGACTGGCTTCCTGAACTTTCAACTTGTGTAGCTGTAGAGAGTCCCATGCCCAGAAGGGCACATTTGGTTTAACACTCTGCCGATGACATCTTGAAAAGCTTAATAATTTTATCTGAATTTATGTTTTATAAATGAAGTCTGAAGAGAAAAATCTGTAAATATTTCACACATACACAGAAATAATATGGTTGACAATGAATAGCAAATTTTTAAAAAATGGCATGGCAAATTGAGAGAGTGTCCTTGAAAAAAATGGGAAAAGCATTATATTTTATCACCTTTAATGGTATTTTTTTTTTCTGCTTTTAAATGTGGGGCACTATGTTCTCATGTTGCACAGAACGCTGCAGATTAAGTAGTCAGTCCCCGAGAGAGAATTTTACAAAGGTATGACTATCAAGAGGTGGGAATTGTTTGGGGATTTCTTAGACGCTGGCTACTTCACTAATTATACAAGAGGATAATCCACCCTGCTGAAAAAAAATATTTTTAACCTTATACTGAATTTATATATGCACACATGTATGTGCTGTGTGTGTATGTGGTGGTTTGGAGATTTAGTCGCTAGTCATGTCGCGCCCAACTCTTTGCAACTCCATGGACTGTAGCCTGCCAGACTCCTCTGTCCATGGGATTCTCCAGGCAAGAATTTGCCATTTCCTTCTCCAGAGGATCTCCAGGGATCGAACCCAGGTCTCTTGCATTGCAGGCAGATTCTCTACCCACTTAGCTATGAAGGAAGCCCTGTGTGTGTATATTTACAAAATTTTGACTTAGCAAAATGTTGTCCCCAATAGGTACCAAACTATGGATGAATGTTACTGAAATAGATTTCAAAAAGGTTGTATGTTTTTCATTGGAGTATATGTGTTTTAAAAAGTCAGTTTCTTCTAAAAGATTAGTTTCTTAATATTAGCATAGCTCAGTGGTTGTGGTCAACATAATTTTGTTATAAAATATCACACTGTAAAATTATTATGGTGCCTTATGGAAATAATTCTAGTTCTAGTGCAGATGCTAAGACATTCCTAGGTATTTCTAATTCATGCAGAGATCATTTCATACTGATATAGTCCTTAATGATCAATCTCCTAGTATTTTTATAGACTAGTTATATGCTGCTAGGGTTATAACATTTTGCACGTGAGCCTTACTTCACATATGAAAATTAATTCATGGTCTGTATTCTGGATTTATAGTTTCCATAGCAGTGGACTTCTAGTCTTGTTGAAGAGTTGTCATTGAAAATAGACCATAATAAAGAAAAAAAGTCAAAGGGAAATTATGCAAATTCAGTAATTAAAAAAAAATATTAGTCTTCATTTTGGGCTTCCCTAGAAACTCAACTTTTAAAGACTCCATCTGCAATGCAGGAGACCCTGGTTCTATTCCTGAATTGGCAAGATCCTCTGGAGGAGGGTATGGCAACCCACTCCAGAATTCTTGCCTGGAGAATCTGCATAGACAGAGGAGCCCAGTGGCTGCAGTCATTGGGCTGCAAAGAGTCGGCCATGACCGAGTGACAGGACAGTCTTTGTTTCACTGTCCTTCTATATTCACTCGTAGCCTTAAACTACAGCTGATCACAGGATGACACTGATAAGCGTGGAAGTCCAGTTTCACAAAACAGAGATGAAACTAAGTCTTTAACTTTTGAAAGTTAATAGGGGTTGTCAAGTATATTTAAGGATGTAAATTGAAAATTTCCAGGTACTAAGATAAAGTTCTAAAAATTAAGTTTATTTCTTTATACACAAGGTTCAAACATTTCATGATTTACTGGTAAAAGTAAAATAGGATACATTGTTTGAAATTCAAAAACTTGACTTAATGTATTCGCTTTAGGTTACATCACAGAATGTTTAATCAGATTATAAACACCTTGACTGAGATTAAAACTGGATATATTTGACTCTTTAACTATATCCCTGATACTTAGTTCTATTTCTACAGAACAACAACAACAAAAAAACCCAGAAATTTTTGTACATTCACTTCAATGTTCACACACACAAAAAAAACCACTCCTCTGCAGCTGACCTGATCTGATGTCAGAAAAACAGTACCTTAATCAATATTGGCTGTGACTTTATCAATTATTTTCAATCAGTATTGGCTGTGATTTTATCAAGCTTGTGTCAAAGATGTTTATTCTCTAATAGGTCAAAAGAGGCAGTTACTGTTGATAGAAGGGCCAGGAGGCAATTAGATATTTAATATTTTTACTTCTCCATTTAAGACTATAACATTAATATAGTGATAGAACAGAAATGAGTAGACATTTTCTAAATCTCTTAAAGTTTAAAGAGCAAGCCAACATATTGCATGCTGAATCTATTCATCAGAATTTTTCTTCCATAGCACTTATTATACCCTGACATATATATTTATTGGCTATTTTACTTGTCCATTTTTTTTGTTTCTTCCACTAAAAATTAATCATTCTCCAGTGAAGGCAGATACTTTTTTTAACAACTATATCTGCAGAATTTAGAATAGTAATGGACACATGGTGTGTGCATGCTAAATCACTTCAGTCGTGTCCAACTCTTTGCGACCCCATGGACTGTAGCCTGCCAGGCTCCTCTGTCCATGGGATTCTCCAGGCAAGAATACTAGAGTGGGCTGCCATGCCCTCCTCCAGGGGATCTTCCCAACGCAGGGACTGAACCCTCGTCTCTTAAGTCTCGTGCATTGGCAGGCAGATTCTTGATTACTGAGCCATTTGGGAAGCTCTGGACACACGGTAGCCATGTAATAAATATTTGTTGAATAAATAAATAAACCAATCTTTAAGTTGTCTTTGTTTTACTAAAAGATAATTTATAAACTGTCTTATGGGCAAGAAAAGGCAGCATGAGCTTTTATATGATGACAGATTTCCTTTTAGGCTTCTACCTTGATTATTTCTGTTGCTCTGTTCAAAATTAGCTTTTTAAAGACTTTCCTATATCTAAATGTAATAGAAAATTATGTTAACAGTCAGTCAATAATATTAATAAGACATGTGAGGAGCCACATGTATTGGTTTGCTGACATTGGATTATAGTCATTTTACTGGGCTGCTTCCATTTTTAATGTACTTCAAGTTTCTAGGAACCTAAATGTTGATCTGTATACTTTGAGGAATTTCAGATTTGGAAAGGACAATTCTGGAAACTTCTATAATTTTTGAATAATAGAAAAAGTATGATGCTAATACTGATGCTACTTTTTCTAGACTAGACTCCATAAATTAGGATGATAGTATGCACTATCTTATGAATGCTAGCTTCCAAAGATGAATATGTAAGTGATATTAATGGTGATAAATAATGTGAGGATAACCACTATTGTATAAAACTGACTATTAGCTACTTTGAATGAATTAGAAGAAAAGTGTTCCTAACCTATTAATATCCTTTGTGATTGTGAAATAAGTAAACACAAAGGCTCCTTGAGAGATTATGCAGATGGGGGGGCAATGGATAGCATTCCAAAAGTTGCTGTATGGTTTGAGAATGCAGATATTTTTCACTAAAATACATTCCACAACCAAAAGTGATTATTATAGAACCTTTTCATGTCGTTAACCATTTACTATGTATAGGTTACTAAGAATCAGAAATGGTTGCTATTCCAGCCACCATAATGAAGGACTGCAAATGAGTCCATCCTTGAAGCTTTCTAATTCATTGGTCCATCTTTGGAACACATTTGGAAATCATATATTTAGGAAAGTGAGAAACATATCAGTTCATAGATACTTTTGAATAAAATAGAACCAATGCACATACTATTGACTCAGAATCCAGAGGTCAAGAAGTTCCAGGGATGTCTGGTCCAGTTGTTCAAAGATGCCAAAACCCAAATCCTTTTCACATTGCCAAACTGCCAACCCCATTGACCTGATATACCCCCTGTCCATGCTAGACCACGATACCCTTCAAATGGCTGCATAAACAAACCATAACATTTCCACCAACCGTCAAAGAACTAGAAGATAGTCTATTCTTCCACCCTACCTCCCGCCCCCATCCCACATGGTGGAACATTCCCAGAAGCCTTTATAAGATTTTCATTTCACATTGGCCAGAATTGCTTCATATGCCTATTTCTAAAACAAGTGCTGAAAGGGGAAATGGGGCAATCTTAATTTGACCTTTGGAATCAAGAGTTGCCACCTAAAGTTGGAGAGGGGTTCAAGTTACTCTGAAGCAGAGGGTGATCTGAGACCTGAATGCAAGGTTCTAAGAGTAAGGCATAAAGGAGAAGAACAGCTATTGTTGACACCACACGGTCTGTCCCTAGGCTACATATGGGATGAGCCCTTGATAGTAATGGTAAGGACTGCTTGAGAATTCACTTTGGGCCAGGCATTGTACTAAACTCATGGCAGCTATCTGTTTTAATCACCAAACGGTGTTTTACTGCTGAGACGAGAGGCCAGGTCAAAAGGAGAGTTGAGAAGCATCCCATTCTCTCTACTCCTTTCACCTGGTCCCAATCGACCCATTCTTCATAACAGAGGAGGAGGTTCTTCACAAGTATGAGAATCAGGTTAGTCATTTGAGCCATTGCAGGTAGTTTAACCTACTTCTTTTCAAGTCCAGTGATGAATGTTAATATTATCCCTTCAGCTATTTTGATCATGTTCAACTTGTAAAAGAATATTTTTTTAGTTATTCAGTAGTGACTTGGCAAGCCAGGAGCTGAGGGTAGTCCACCCTAGATATAGACAGTAAAATTAGGTCTTAGCTGGACGATGATGGGTTCTGGAAATCTATTGATCAGTGCAGCAATTATATTGAACAGTACTATATGATATACTTCAAAGTTACTGTGAGCCTGGATCTAAATGTCCTCACCACAAAAGAGAAATGATAATTATGTGAGGTGATGGAGGTGTCAGCTAACTATGATGCTAATCATATTGCTGTGTATAAATGTTTCAGGTCAACATGTACACCTTGAACTTATAAAATGTTATGTGTCAATTGTATTTCAATTAAAAAAGATTAGGCACCATCTGTAAAAAAAATCTAAATAATAAAATCAAGTAAAGATTCATCTTACTTTTATTAACACTATCCACTAACAGTTTTTACAATATCAGTGATAAAGTATTCTTTATAGGAAAAAAATCTTTTGTTGATCTAGTTTCTAAATTGCTTTTGTTACTGTTGGGTTTTAGTAATATATTAAAAGCCTCAAATTAGCATATTTTTATTATTTATATTTTGATAAGTATTGTATTTTACACAAAAGTTCAGAGAACTCCCTGACAGTCAATCCCAACACCCACAGACTCAAAGACACACACTGTATTCAAGAATCTGTTTGTGATGGTTCAGAATTATTTAAGGAGTTATTCAAACTTGCTTTGGATACAAATTATATCTCCAGTCTTCATGGCACCCTATATTCCTGTTTTTAAACAGTAGATTAGAAATGAACAAGGATGTTATAAGTATATTCATGTTTATATTATATAGTTTATAAATACACAATATTAATATATAGTACATAAATTAATATAAAATATAAAGACATGTTTTATTAATATTATCAGAGTAGATGAATTATAATTATATAATAGTTTTCCAGGCAAGAATACTGGAGTGGGTAGCCATTCCCTTTTTCAGAGGATCTTCCCGACTCAGGGATCAAGCCCATGTCTCCTGCGTTGCAGGCAGATTCTTTACCATCTGAGAGCCACCAGAGAAACCCCAGATTACATCATAAAGATGAGGAACTACAACTTGAACTAATTCCATTCTGTTACTCTATATGACAATTTGGAGGGGGCTTTTTTGTGTTTAAATTTTAAAACAGTGAAAGAGTATGTACCAGAGATGACATGGGGTTTCATTAATATTGTTGTAAATGTAAATTTTAATTCATATATGAAGTATTTTACTCAATTTGAATCATATTTAAATAGAATTTTAAAAAGTTATCTATGTGGGTATAACTACTTTATAATGTCAATAACTAAATAGCATTCCATTGTAAGTGTATACCATATTGTATTTAACTACCTCACTATTGAGAAATATTTAGCCTGAGTCTATCAACTTTAGCTGTGAAATTCCTGTATGACATATTACTGGGTTCAGTTCTCACACAAGAAGATCTAAGAATTAATGAAGCTAGAAGGAAATACTTAGAATATATAAATGATAGACTTTTGCTCTATAACTGTTAAGAAGCTAAAACTAAATTTTATATCCATTTTTCAAAGCAGACTTGGATGTTGCATTATAAGATCAATTAATGACTCAAAATTTCCATTTGTCTATAAATCTTTAACAGTTTCTAATAAAATCTCCTTCATTACAGGAAAAGATGCTGTGTTATTCATAGAGGATTAAGAGCTGCCTTATTTTAGTTTAGTATTTTCCATTCCACAGAAACCAGCAGAAAGAACAGAATCCAGTTCTATCTGTGACATCTTTGCAAAATAATCATAATATTCCGTGAGTATTTGAAAAGCCAAAGTAATAGTATACCTATGAAGAAAATAGCAAAATTTACTTATGGCAGAAACTCATTGGACACATACTGACCAGAATATATTAACAGAGGATTGTTTGCATTGTGTGGAACATTAAAATGGTATCTTATTTGATCTATTTCCTTAACATAATAAGTAAGTGAATGTCGCTCAGTCATGTCTGACTCTGTGACCCCATGGGTTATACAGTCCATGGAATTCTCCAGGCCAGAATACTGGAATCGGTATCCTTTCCCTTCTCCAGGGGATCTTCCCAACCCAGTAATCAAACCCAGGTCTCCTGCGTTGCAGGTGGATTCTTTACCAGCTGAGCCATAAGGGAAGCCCAGGAATACTGGAGTGGATAGCCTATCCCTTTTATATTGGATCTTCCTGACCCAGGAATCAAACTGGGGTCTCCTGCGTTGCAGGCGAATTCTTTACCAACTGAGCTATAAGGGAAGTCCTAACATAATAATGAACACATTTAATTTTTGTATATTTCAATTCAGTGTTGAACCATTTCCTCCACATTACTCTGGCCACCTCCACTTCAAACTTACCGTAATAACTCTCTTGGTGAGTTACATATCAAATCTACAAATACTGGTAAACATGATTGACAAAATATAGTTTTTTTACTTTACTGAAATATAATTGACAAATAAAAATGGACATCTTGAAAGTGTACAGCTTGATGTTTTAATAAACATCCTTTTTTCTTTTTTTGTGGTAGCGAGAACACTTCGGATCCACCCTCTTAGCAAATTTCAAGTATTCCTTACAATATTGCTAACTCTTGTCACTATGTTCTACATCAGATCTCTTGATCTTAGTCATCTTTCATCATTGAAACATTGTACCCTTTGTCATAACCCTTCCATTATTCTTAAGAACAATTAACTGCAAATGTGCTTGCATAATTTTATGAAGTATATCTAATTTGTAAAGCAGATTATTCCTAATTTCCAAGACTGGAGTATTCAAACACTAAAAATATACAGCTATGCCAAAACCATGCATATAAAAGTAGTAACTGTTGTGGCTCTCAAGACAGGTCAGCTGGAACTTAATATTCATCATCATTTTACATTCCTGACAAAGTGCAGAAAACCATGAATTCAAGAGACAACAGATTTTCAAGAGACAACAAATTCAATTACAGAATTTCAATTCAATTACAGAAATTCAAATACAGAATTCAAGAGACAACAAATGCCTTTCATGGGGCAAAAATACAAATGTCAATGTGTCTAATGCACACTTAACAGATGTTTCATGTGAATTATTATTTGTATTCCCCATCCTAGGAGTGAGACCTTTATATAGATAGACAGATTTTATAGATAAAGAGGTGAGCTTCAAAAGAGTTAATAACTTAGCCAAAGCCATGTGCTCAGCTCAGGGTTCAGTCACTCGCTCAGTCGTGTCCGACTATTTGTGACCCAATGGACTGTAGCCTGCCGGGCTCCCCTGTCCATGGGATTCTCCAGGCAAGAATACAGGAGTAGGTTGCCATTTCCTTCTCTGAGGGATCTTCCTGACCCAGGGATCGAACCCACATCTTTTGCATCTCCTACATTGCAGGCAGATTCTTTACCACTGAGCCACCAGTCCCTATAACCGGTAAATTGTGGAACTGGAATTTATGCCCAAATATCTGGGAACCTAAAGCCCATATGCTTTTACTGCACTATACTGTTTTCGTTTTGGAATTTATAATCTACAACTGGAGAAAGATGGCAGACACGTGAAGCCTTTAAGTAACAGGAAAGTAAAATATGACTTTGTAACAGGATGAGTGGGCCTGTGTGTGTGTGTGTGTGTGTGTGTAGCTAGAGAAAGTAATATAACCTAGACAAGGGTAGTTGAAGAAGCTTTTGTCTCTTGTTGCCTTTAGTTTGCATGCTGGTAAGTTGCTTTAGTTGTATCCGACTCTGCGACTCTATGGACTGTAGCCCACCAGGCTCCTCTGTGCATGGAATTCTCCAGGCAAGAACACTGGAGTGGGGTGCCATTTCCTTCTCCAGGGGATCTTCCTGACCCAGGGACTGAACCCGTGTCTCTCATGTCTCCTGCACAGGCAGGTGGGTTCTTTACCACTAGTGCTACCTGGAAAACCCAAAGATCTTTACTTTTTCTCAACTTCTGTAAGGTTGACCATAAGTCCTTCTCATTCTTCCCCACCTGTTCACCACTGACTTCAGCTCTCTGTGAAGGGTGAAACAGGACCAGCTCCTTTTCTTAGATCTATTTATCTAGCTGGTATGTTAGCAAAAGCCCAAGAACTATACTGGCTTATGTCAAGCAAAATAAAGGTGTAAAATGTGGGGCTCAGGTTTCACTTGTCTTTCTGTCATCTTTCCTTCTGATCTTCTCTTGGCTCCCATTAGGAGCTCACATGTCTCACTTTCCTCCATATGAAAGGGAAGCAGGGAAGGTTTGTCCGGATGAGAAGCCTACAGATACTTGGCCCCATGAGTGGGTGAATAGCTGGGACTGCAGAGAAGGAAGAATTAGAGGAATATTTTCATTCTTGGGCCCAAGAGAATGCTCTCATCTAGTTTTAATGAAGGACCTCCCAGTGGCTTAGCAGGTAAAGAATCTGCCTGCAATGCAAGAGCTACAGGAGACACAGGTTCAAACTCTGGGTCACAAAGATCCCCTGGAGAAGGGAATGGCTACCTACTCCAATATCCTTGCCTGAAAAATGCTATAGGGGGCTAAATCCAAAGGGTCACAAAGAGTCAGACATGACTGAGCACAGCATAAATGTAATGAAATTTCAGTAGCTAGTTTAATCACTATCTGACTTTCGAGTCCATTTTTCAATTCCTTGAGAAAGGAGAAGTATGTGATTATTTGGTAACACAAGGAACTTCACACTGAACAGCTTTAGGAAGGAAGGATCTGACTTCTCTGGAGAAAGTCCTTGCTTCCCTAATGAATAGTCCTTCCCAGGTAAATTATTATAAGTTGATAGTCACTCTCTAACCATCAATATAACAAGTAAGCTCATCAATTTGTCTATTATAATGTTGGTGGATATGAGTGACAATGAGATACATAGATGATATGAGATACAGATACTAGACTTTTTTGCTTGGATGCAAAGACTCATTTATGACCTGTTTTTATCTGAAAAGCTGAAGGAACCCAAGTTATAACACTTAAGGCAGTTAACTGAGGATATGCTAACTTCATATGGATATTTTCCTACTTTCTCCAGTTCATAATACTTAACGGAAATTTCACACAGTGTATCTTCTTATTTTATTTTCGTGGTCATTTAAATTATTTATATGCTTATTTTTCATATTGTTTCTATCCTTGACTCTCTAAAACAGTGGAAATGGCCATTTATTCTATTCCTACTTGACTTATGATGGTTTTCAATGCCCTAGTCAGTTTCAGTGAGTCTATCTAT
Source organism: Muntiacus reevesi (assembly GCF_963930625.1). Lineage (NCBI taxonomy): Eukaryota > Metazoa > Chordata > Mammalia > Artiodactyla > Cervidae > Muntiacus > Muntiacus reevesi. The sequence goes on from NC_089254.1 coordinate 10,787,729, forward strand.
GAATTTAAACATTGAGCCCCAGATATTTAATAGATATTATTTAAATCAACTTTCAGTTCAGTTCATTTCAGTCGCTCCGTCATGTCCAACTCTTTGCGACCCCATGAATCGCAGCATGCCAGACCTCCCTGTCCATCACCAACTCCTGGAGTTTACTCAAACTCATGTCCATCGAGTCAGTGATGCCATCCAGCCATCTCATCCTCTGTCGTCCCCTTCTCCTCCTGCCCCCAATCCCTCCCAGCATCAGGGTCTTTTCCAATGAATCAACTCTTCGCATGAGGGGGCCAAATTATGGGAGTTTCAGCTCCAGCATCAGTCCTTCCAATGAACACCCAGGACTGACCTCCTTTAGGATAGACTGGTTGGATCTCAAAATCAACTTTAGACAATAATAATTAGCCAAATATTTACTAATTCGATGAATTTCTGCAAGATTTTTTTGTCTTCATGGGAAAAGTATGAATTACTAACCATTCTCAGTCAGTGGTTCTTTATAAATGAAATATCTGAATTCATAATCGATCTGTTACATGAAATTGGTGTTTTATAAGCACCTTTGTAGTAAAGAGCTTTCACTCCAAAATGAAATTTTGTACAATCTAACATTCATGGAAAAGGTAAATAAGTGGATTTTTTCAAAGACTGTTTATCAAGACCTTCTTTTAATAGAGGGATAAAGAGAAATAATTAAATATTAGTGGATAATGGGGTTTCCCATTTGGGAAATGCATTCATCCTGACATCGCCCAGAACATTCAGTAAATTTAATACCTTCTCTTGTCTGTGAGGAGTGGGTATGTGTGAAGTTAATGAATGCATGACCTAATTGAAACTCCTTGGTTGGCAGATTTTCCTCCATCTCTATCAGCTCTTGAGAAGAAAACACTTTTCTTGACCTTTTAAATAGCTAGACTTCAAAAATCATTTTAGAATTTGCATATTTTGCGCGTTTTTTTTCCTGAACCCTGGACACCTACCATTCAAAATATTATCTTTGCCTTGTCATCTTTCTCTAAATAACAAAAATGAGAAGGGGATAGTGCTTGTCTTGGGACAGGACACATGTGTTATTCATTGTCACAGTGATAATCATGCTCAGCATGTAGAAAATAGTTCAAAAATACTGCTTGGGTTATAAAATGAATGTCATACAAAAAATAAGAGAAAAATAAATTTACAAATGCAGCTGGGGATAAATGTGTTAAATATTATGTAGTATCTGACTTTCAACAAAAACAATGCTAATCGCTGTCAAAACCCAGTCATTCATTCTTTTCTCTAAACCTTTTAGTGTCTCCAATAATATATTAGCTGGAAAATATATCTAAATGTTATGAATTTTCAAAGTGAACATAGAAAGCTTGAAAAAGAACATACATAAAATAAATAGACCTTGTCTGAGCCTTAAAAAAGGCAAGATGCCATTATCAAAACATTTTAAGTAACTGAATTAGTTATAATAATTGCTATAGATCTTTGTGTTATTATGTTATTTAGAAAATTACTTGGCAGAAAGAACATTCATGATATTAGCAAAATTCCCAGTGTACCTAAATGATAGATCTAATTTTATTTATATTTATTATATTTATACAGACTTACATACATACTGTGTATTCTTTGAGTAATATTAAACAGAAGTATCTATAAAATCTAATATATATAGAGGTAGTTCTGTTTCCCTTCAAGGTTTATCTAAAAGTCCAGATTTGTCTTTTAACCATGTATCTTCAGACCTGTAGAAAATGTGTCCCTTCATAGGGGAGGGGGAGGAAGGTGCCATACAACGAGGTTTAAATCTAATAGTCACAAAATTAACGTACTGTCCCTAATACATTAGCAAACACTACATCAAAGTCCAGGACATCAATGCAGGAAATCTATTCCTTCTTTGACATTTGGGGACAACTTAGGTATACAAAGTTTTTCTTAAAATAATAGTTAATGCTCAAGCTTTAAATGACATGCAAACATTCCATTTCATGGGGGAAAAAAATTACAAAATTCTTCTGCTAAATCTAAACAGCTGCCTCACTTCTGCAGGATTCTCAGATATAAGTGATCAGGCTAGTCAATCTTTCTGGAAAGTTAGAGTGAACTTCTGTCCAGGTTTTCTTAAAGCCATCCCTAACTATGCTTCATGGTCCCAGCATAATTATTAATGAAGTGTACTTTCACTCCCAAGTATCTCATTCTGGATAATAAGTGATAGAGTTACCCTATTTTAGGTTAAAGCAACAAATAGGAAATTTTATTAAAGATATGGGCTGGTTGCAAATGATATTTAAGTAAGAAAGCTTTTTAATTATATACTAACTTTTTATGAAGTAAGTTGAGTTTTAAAGTGGCAGGTTAAAGCTTATTAAATAAAATTAAAAAAAATATTTTTGAGCTCTTTTTAACAGTTGCAGTTTTTTTTTTATTTTAAATTCAATTGGAATTGAAAAAAAAAGCAGTCTTGAGAAAATTCCTAAGAAGCTTTGCTTTTCTTAAAATAGAGCTCTATTTGAGGTATAGGCTATGGTTATATTTCTTTCTGTCCAGAGAACAACACTCTATATATCAAGTCTTTGGCCATAATTCTACTGTAGACATTAGTGTATCATCCTGTCCAGATGTGATTGAGTGTGAAGTATTAGCTCTAGAACATGAGCTGTCAGAGACAAATTTTGTTTCTCCTGCATGATGATGTCCATGACAGTGCCTAAGTAGCCAGGCAACAAAACCAATACACGCAAAATGCCATCACTGGTGGTGTCTTAAAGGCAGAACATGCTGACCCAAGGTTGTTTTCTGATTCAATTAACTTTTATAGAAAGCCTATTATGTGCCAGGCCTTTCGACACAAATTTTTTTTATTTAATCCTAATAACAACGTGTGAGGTATGTGTTACATTACAGATGGGGAAAGAGAGAGCCAGAAAGATTAAGTGACTTCCCTAAAGTCACTTAGCTGGTAATTGATGGAAAACCAATTCAAATCCATGCAGATTGATTTAGCCTGTATGCTCTTTTTGCCCCACCTCTGCTTATACCTCTGGGTCCAATCTTTGATGGTCTGGTTGAGAAGAGTTTTCAGATGGGTGGAACACCGCTTCCTGCTACACTAAAATATAATCCCTGCGTGGAGGTAAAACTGAATATTCCTATTTAACTTGAACATTTGTCAACACTTGCCTTTTCTTCTAAAATGTTTTCTGATGAAAATGTTTTAAAACCTGAAACAAAATTTATCAGAATATTAAAAGCAGTAATCTTTGGATGGTGAAAAATCAAGATTATTTTCTCCTTTGTACTTTTCCAATTACTACAATGAGTATGTATGTTCAGAAAAAGACATGTTTTTGGTTTTGGTCAGGAAATTCCTTGTGTGTGTGGCTTTGGTTATGGGTTTCCCTGGTGACTTGGTCTGTAAAGAATCTGTCTGCAATGCAAGAGATGCGGGTTTGATCCCTGGGTTGGGAAGATCCTCTGGAGAAGGGAATGACAACCCACTCCAATATTCTTGCCCGGAGAATCCCATAGGCAGACGAGCCTGATGGGCTACAGTTTTGTACAGGCTTTGGTTTAAAAAAAAAAAAATTTGACATTTTTTTTATTTTAAAAAGATAATGCAAAACCTTTATACTACATGTTAGAAAATATCTGAAAACTTTAACAGCAAAGTTTTGACCTTTGATGGGAAAATTTTCCCGCCCATTAACATTGTTTTTGTATAGAAACTTAGATTGTCATTTAGTTGTCCTTTATATTCTAATTACAAGCAGACGCTTACCATTTTTGAAAGCTAAAATGATCCTTGATATAATGAGCGTATGTGGAAAATGCTTCAGTCTGTTGAATAGTTGAAGAATATCATGCTGAACTATAACTCCATATACTATTTTCAATTTTCAAAGTATTGAGGTTCCAAAGAGTACATTTGTTTTTTTTTTTTAAACTTACATCTTCCTTGGAAGTTTTGGAAGGCACTGTAGAATTTCACAGTGTCTCTGAGCCATTATTTTGACATGTTATTACATAGCTCTGTGGCTGTGGTAGATGAGCCTGAAAGGAAGCCTGTTTCCTTTTAGGCTTCTGGACAAGTGACAAGGAACTGATGGAATTTGCAGAGCCAGCCTTCCGTTGCGATCACTAGTTGGAACCTGAAGGGTCCACTGTGAAAACACCTATATGTTCATTTCTAAGTAATCTGAAAATTTTGTTTAAAGTTGAAGTCAATGGAATTAAAGGAGAGCTGCAGAAAAACTGAGCAGATAATCAGTGAATTAAAGGAAGGCTGATGGAATGGGAAACCTGAGTCATTCTTTAATCCTTGATCTTTCCCATTCCCCTCATATCCAGAACCATTTTTCACATTGTGAAGCATGGATGTTAAGGTTTTACTTTCTAAAGTGGAGCAAAGAAGATATGACAAGATTATTTTGAGGGCTTGACTAAATGGTACATGTGAAAGGTATCTATATATAGTGTGTGTGTATATATATATATATGTGACATATATGATATATTCACAGTAAGTGGTGTAATGGCAATCTTAGAGTTTCTTTATTTATCCACTTTTGGCTGCTCTGGGTCTTTGTCGCTGTGCATGGGCTTCCTCTAGTTGTGGCAAGAAGGGGCTCCTCTCTAGATGTGGTGCGGAGGCTGCTGGTGGTGGTGGCCTCTCTCTTGTTGAGAGAAGAATGAATTCTGAGCACTTGAGTTCTAGGTGTGGGCTCAGCAGTCGCAGCACACGGGCACTTACTGCCCTGTGATATATGCGACGTTCCCAGATCAGGGATCAAACCTGAGTCCCCTGCATTAGCAGGAATATTCTTAACCACTAGACCACCAGAGAAGTCTGTGTAATGACAAGAACACTCTGAGGCTATCAGCTCTATCTAGTAGGGGAGATGAATGCAGGCAGGATCTCTGAACAATAGCTTTCCAGATAACTATAAAAGAAAACATTTTTATTATACTTTAAAAATAGGAATCAGCTTATTATGATAGTGCTTTAGTGCGTTTCCCGTTTTATCCTGCAGATCTTCTTTTAATTCATAACATGGAATTAAGACTTGGCCACTGGCTTCCATTTCACTTAGATTGTTTTCCAATTTCTCTTCTTTTCTTCCCCTGAAGTTCTTTTTCAAGTTTAATAGAAAAACTTTTGTATGCATATATATACATATATATATATGAATATTATGTATAAGTTAGAAAACATGAATTTTTGCTTAGCTAATAAAATTTATGACATTTTGATTCCACTTGTTTGACTTAGTTTGAAAGCTAGGCTTCTAATTTATATTCACTCAAAACTGATATAGTTCCATGTATTTTGACATCGAGTTTTACTGCTAAAAGGCTAGAAAGTTTATTATCTGAATGATCTTAAAAAAAATTATTTTTGAATGAGGCTTGAAACTTCCAATCTAATTTTGAGAATATAAAGAAATGCTATGTTGTAAAAAAAAAAAAAGAAAAAAAGGAGGGGGGGGAAATTTGCAAGTGATATAGTATTATTATAGTCAAGAGATACCTATAATAACAAGCAAGTTTGCTCTTGGAGAACAAAATGAAGCAGGGAAAAGGCTAGCAGAGTTTTGCCAAGAGAATGTGCTGGTCATAGCAAACACCCTCTTCCAACAACACAAGAGATGATTCTACACATGGACATCACCAGGTGGTAAATACAAAATCAGATTGATTATATTCTTTGCAGCCAAAGATGAAGAAGTTCTATACAGTCAGCAAAAACAAGACCTGGAGCTGACTGTGGCTCAGATCATGACCTCCTTATTGCCAGATTCAGACTTAAATTGAAGAAAGTAGGGAAAACCACTAGACTATTCAGGTATGACCTAAATCAAATCCCTTACAATTATACAGCAGAAGTGACAAATAGATTCAAGGGATTAGATCTGATAGACAGAGTGCCTGAAGAACTATGGACAGAGGTTCCTAACACTATACAGGAGGTGGTGACCAAACCATCCCCAAGAAAAAGAAATGCAAAAAGGCAGAATGGTTGTCTTAGGAGGCCTTACAAATGGCTGAGAAGTGAAGAGAAGCAAAAGGCAAAGGAGAAAAGGAAAGAAATTGTAATGTAATTAGCCTTCATTTAAAATAAATAATTTTAAAAAAAGAAAGAAAGATATACCCATCTGAATGCAGAGTTCAAAGAATAACAAGGAGAGATAAGAAAGCCTTCCTAAGTGAATAATGCAAAGAAACAAAGAAAAACAATAAAATGGGAGAGACTAGATATCTCTTCAAGAAAATTGGAGATACCAAGGAAACATTTCATGCAAAGATAATGGGCATAATAAAGGACAGAAATAGTATGGACCTAACAGAAGCAGAAGATATTAAGAAGAGGTGGCAAAAATACACAGAAGAACTATGCAAAAAAAAAAAAAAAAGAAAGAAAGAAAGAAAGAAACATCTTAATGACCCAGATAACCTCTATGGTGTGACCACTCACTTAGAGCCGGACTTCCTGGAATACAAAGTCAAGGGTGTCTTAGGAAGCATCACTAGGAACCAAGCTAGTGGAGGTGACAGAATTCCAGTTGAGCTATTTCGAGTCCTGAAAGATGATGATCTGAAAGTGCTGCACTCAATATGCCAGCAAATTTGGAAAACTCAGCAGTGGCCACAGAATGGGAAAAGGTCAGTTTTCATTCTAATCCCAAAGAAGGGCAATGCCAAGGAAAGCTCAAACTACTGAACAATAGCACTCATTTCACACACTAGCAAAGTAATGCTCAAAATTCTCCAAGCTAGGCTTCAACAGAACATGAACCGAGAATTTCCAGATGTCCAAGCTGGATTTAGAAAAGGCAGAGGAACCAGAGATCAAATTGCCAACATCCGTTGATACATTGAAAAAGCAAGAGAATTCCAAAACATCTGCTTCTGCTTCATTGACTATGCAAAAGCCTTTGACTGTGTGTGAATCACAACAAACTGGAAGATTCTTTGAGATGGGAAGAATACCAGACCACCTGACCTGCCTCCTGAGAAGTCTGTATGCAGGTCAAGAAGCAACAGTTATAACCGGGCATGGAACAACGGAATGGTTCAAAATTTGGAAAGGAGTCCGTGAAGGCTGTATGTTGTCACCCTGCTTATTTAATTTATATGCTGAGCACATCATATGAAATACCGGGCTGGATGAAGCACAAGCTGGAATCAAGATTGCCATGAGCAGCATCAATAATCTCAGATATGCAGCTGATACCACTATTATGGCAGAAAGTGAAGAGGAACTTAAGAACCTCTTGATGAAAGAGGAGAGTGAAAAATCTGGTTTAAAACTCAACATTCAAGAAACGAAGATGATGGCATCTGGTCCCATCATTTCATGGCAAATAGATGGGGAAACAATGGAAACAGTGACAGACTTTATTTTCTTGGGCTCCAAAATCACTTCAGATGGTGTCTGCAGTCATGAATATAAAGATGCTTGCTCCTTGGAAGAAAAGCTATGACCAACCTAGACAGAATATTAAAAAGCAGAGACATTACTTTGCCAACCAAAGTCCATCTAGTCAAAACTATGGTTTTTCCAGTGGTCATGTATGGGTGTGAGAGTTGGACTATAGGGAAGGCTCAGCACCAAAGAATTGATGCTTTTGAACTGTGGTGTTGGAGAAGACTCTTGAGAGTCCCTTGGACTGCAAGGAGATCCAACCAGTCCATCCTAAAGGAAATCAATCCTGAATATTCATAGGAAGGACTGATGCTGACGCTGAAGCTCCAATACTTTGGCCGCCTGATGCGAAGAGCTGACTCATTAGAAAACACTCTGATGCTGGGAAAGATTGAAGGCAGGAGAAGGGGACAACAAGGACAAGATGGTTGGATGGCATCACTGACTCGATGGACGTGAGCTCGAGCAAGCTCTGGGAGATGGTGATGGACAGGGAAGCCTGGCGTGCTGTAGTCCACTGGGCGGCAAAGAGTCAGTCATGACTGAGCAACTAAACAACAACAGCATCAGAATTATTAACTAAAGTACTAAAGATTTTGTTCAAATTTCACAGAATTTAATGCTAGTCTCCATTATTTCTTTTCATATCTTATTCGAGACTCCGCATTGTATTTAATTGCATTGAGTAACTTCAGCTGCATGCAAAAAATTCTGGTAAATTTCTTTTTATTTTTATTCTATTACAAATATTTACTATTTCCTTGTTGCGGCTTCTTGGATACACCCATCATTTAAAGGTGACATTTAATTTCCAAATGCATGGGATTTTTATAGCACCTCTGATATTAATTTTTCATTTTGATTTTAATTTCTCAATTAAATGCTTTCTTCTCTGCAGTTACTCTCTGTGGTTTTCCAGTCTTCTATCTTTATTGAAGCTTTCAATGGCTAAAGATCTCTCTTGGGAAATGTCACATTGCATTTGAAACTATGTGGGTTTTTTCAAATATCTTTTGATATTGATCTCTAACATTACTCCACAGTGATATTAGAACAGACTCTGTGTGCTTTCGATACCTTTAGACTGTCAAATTTTTGCACCTGGATATGTTTCAGGGCCTCCTAGTTTGTAGTCTATGGGAACTTGAATAGAGTTTATATCCTGCTGTTGTGTGGAAACTCTAAATCTTTATTATGTTGAATTGGCTCATAGTGTTTTCAAGTCTGCTATGTCCTTCTACTTTTCTGTCTACTCATTCTATTAACCTAAGAGTTTTATAGTGAAATTCCAACTGAAAAATCTTAATTTATCTACTTAAGAAATAATTGTTATATATAGTGAAACTGTATGTAACCTCATTCTGTATTTTCCAAGTCTCCTCTAAATGTATTATCATATTTTCATAAATTAAAAAATAAAAAAAGAAGCCCAAAAGCGTGCATAGACAAGCGCCACCCCCCCCCCCAAAAAAAAAGTCCACTGTTCACAGGACTTTCAACTCAAAGGTGATGGAGTAATTCCCCTTGATAGTGACTTAGAATCTGCTTTAATCTAGACACTAGCATGGTAGTTGGGGTGTTTCTTGCCTTTGATATGTGATTTTTCTCAAAAGTTTGAATTTTATGTAGGTTGAGTCAGGACACTATTGCCTGAAATGGACAGGGATATGTGATCAAACTGTTAGGAGGAGTTTAGTGGTAGAGCTTTGCTACTGAATCTTTTAAAGTCAGTTTTATTTGAATGGTCTGTTTTATTTGGCTGACCTCTTTTGCTCAGAGCAATTTTTCAGTAAAGGTAACAAGACATGAAAAATACAGCAACACTTCAAGAGGCATCAAGGTGAAAACTTTTATAAGCAAGATATTTGTTCAGCTCATCCTAGATAATTTAGCAACTTTGTCTACCACCCTCTGAGATCATGTAACTGAATTTGAATGTTATTGAGACTACAAGGAATACACTCTCAGAATATTTATTTTGCTAATGATTTCATACAGAATGACTAACCGTTTAATTAAATTGTAGAAAGAAATCATCCCACTTGTTTTTCTTTGAGTGTTTTAGAATTGATGGCCCATTCTAAAGTTACACATTCCTAAACAACTGTATTCAAAATTATTTTTTCTCCTCTTTGAAAATATCTCAGGCAACTATGGTAGGCTACAGTCCATGGGGTCGCGAAAAGTCAGACACGGCTGAGCAACTTCACTTTCACTTTTAGCTTTCATGCATTGGAGAAGGAAATGGCAACCCACTCCAGTGTTCTTGCCTGGAGAATCCCAGGAACGGGGAGCCTGGTGGGCTGCTGTCTATGGGGTCACACAGAGTCGGACACGACTGAAGTGACTTAGCAGCAGCAGGCAGCTATGCTTAAGGTATTATAGTCAGACTAATTATGAATTTTTTCCACAAGCTTTCATGGGTTGCTATTTTACTCAGTAGATTTTATGCCATTGGAACTGACTATACCTGTTACCATACAAGTGTTTGTGTCCAATCAAGTGTTCGTGTGCAAAGCAGAATGACTGTTAATACAAGAGGGTGTGGGTAAGGGAGAGGTGAGGCAGAAATGTTGGATCTTCTGTGGATGCTTTTTACACAGCATCTCTATGAGTCAGCCTCCCACCACCGCAATTCTATGTCTGCAGCTCCAGGGGCCTTAACCCCAAGCTCTTTGCTCCACTGGACTCATCTCTGTTCTCCCAACCTCAGCTTTTCAGTGAGATGGTCTCTGGCCATGCCCTCTGAAGTGGCATCCCCAGTAATTCTCACTCTAATTACCCAACTTATTTGCTTCTTTATCAAAATATACTTATTTTTATTATCCATGAGTTTAGCTTCTCTCTTGCCTGCTCTGTGCTATATTGCATCCCTAATGTCCAGCAAAGTGCATGGCATGCAAAAGTGGCTTATTCAATATTTTGCTAAACAAATGAATGACAGATCCCTTCACCAGTCCTGTGACGGAGATACAGTGGAGATACAGTGAAGAGGAAACAGTGCCAGAGAGATTATGTGACTTGCCACACAGCTAAAAATGGAAAAGCTAAAATTTAAACCTAAGTGTTTCTGACTCAGAACTTTTTCCCGCCCCATTAAGGCTTCAATTAAAAGCCCCATTTGGCTTTTAAGACCTTTGGGTAAATGACATTCTTTTAATTGTCATAATATTATTACTCTTTGTACAGGCAACTGTGCTCCTATATTAACCTCATATAAGCTGCACGGAACCTGAAAAAAAGTTAATGTTTAAATAAACTAACAGCACAGGCAGTTTAAGCAACAAAGGAACAATTTATTTGGCTTTCTTTCCCCTAAAAACATCTAGTGCTTTTAGTGACAATCTTGGTATTCCCATTCAGATGTTTAGATCTTCTCTACACCAGGGCTGTTTCATTCTTTCTCTAGGTGTTTCCCTGAAACCATGGTGAGTTTTCAATTGTTGTCCAGTCACTCAGTCGTGTCCGACTCTTTGTGACCCCATGGACTGCCGCCCACCAGGTTTCCCTTCCTTCACCATCTCCTGGAGCTTGCTCAAACACATGTCCATTAAAACAGAAAAAACACCTATGGCATAAACTGTCTGCCGTACTTCATTATTGAATTGGGTAAACGTAGCATTTATCTGCAAAGTGTTTGTCTAGTAAAGAAACAAGTGTGTTTCTGAAGAAATTGAATCTTCAAATCATATGGGTTTTTACAAACTGGTTTTAAATTCTAGTTGTTTCGTCTTATATGTTATCCACTAAAAAATCTATTTGATAATATATTTCTTGAAGCAAGTAGGTATAATCAGGTATCAAATTTCATTAGCTGTCTGTCTTCTAGTAACATTTTTACAGATATAGGAATTATTCAATATGTATAATGTATAATATAATGTATAATAAAGTGAATATTTTCCCTGCAAAGCTCAAAGGAATATGTACATATATATTGGACAAGGAAATGGCAACTCACTCCAGTATTCTTGCCTGGGAAATCCCATGGACAGGGAAGCCTGGTGGGTTTTGTAATCATCACTGTTGCTCACCAAATATTGTTCTTTTTTCTAGGCACATAGTACAATTTCCCTTTCTGCCTTCTGATATTTGGGTGGCCATGAGACGGGCTTTGGCAGTGAAGCATGAACAGAATGTCACATGTCACTGCTGGACCCAGAATAAAGAACTGTTTGCCACATTCCGGTTTTCTTCCTTCAGTGATTATGAAGTTCAGAGATGGGACCTCCCTCAGCTTAAGCACAGAGGATAACATAGAGCAGAGCTCCCTAAACAACCTGTAACGGGCATGTGGCAAGAGCAAGAGATGGATTTTGGCCTTTTGAGCCCCTGAGAATTTCCCGTGGTTCATTAAGTCAGCATCATCGAGCCTTTCTTGCCTAGGGTGTATATTTATGTTTTTAAACCAACAGAGAAACCTGCTGTTCACTATATTTCTTTTGAGTAACATCTGCATGACAAAAGTGGTTGAAAACAACACAGTTGAGGTGGAGTCTAGGTTGTAATATGGGTACAAGCACTTGATTAAAAGGGATCTAGTTTCAATTTTGCCAACACCTACCTACCTCTGGGATCTGGCAATTCAAATCATGTGATGATCTAACTTAAATTAGATTGTGGCGGTTTGGATCCCATTGACCCTGAAATTTCTTTCACAACCAATAGCTTTTTTTTTTTAAGTGCATTTTTTACTGTTTATTGTAATAATAGGAGCAGGCAGATGTCAGAAATAATAACTTAAAGCTTAATTCTTGTAGAATAAATATGTACTGTAGCTTTAATTATTCTTAATGACATATCTTATCATGACATAGTTTATGTGGTTATAGACTTCAAAATTTTGAATGTTGATATTCTACTTATTAAATATATTTATCCTATGAACTTAAAAGTTTTTTATCAATTTCCCACATATTTTACGGTTCTTAACTTTTAAGAAGCGATTCAGGTTTTCTGGTGACTCAGATGGTAAAAAATCTGTCTGTGATGCAGGGGATGTGGGTTCGAGCCCTGGGTTGGAAAAATCCCCTGGAGAAGGGGATGGCTACCCACTCCAAAATTTTTATCTGGAGAATTCCATGACCATAGGAGGCTGATGGGCTACAATCCATGGGCTGCAAACAGACATGACTGAATGACTAACACTTTCACTTTATCCAAGTAGTAAGATTTATTGGATATTATTAATCTTTAAAACATTCATCTAGCCATTTACAACATTTTGGTATGTTACACTACCCCATTTCCCAAACAGATCTTAACCAGTTGTTTCTGTGTGCCAATTATTTTTTAATTGTATTGTAAAATCATTATGCATAAGTAATACAAAATAGCTCCAAGTAAGTAGATAAGGGCTTTTGCATGGTAGGAATTGTGCAGAAGTTTAATAACTGATCAAGGGCAGTTAAGGAGAAGTCAAAGGAGAGAGAGCCTACATGCTTTAGATAGAGTACTGAAGCCAGTAAACAATGAATTCTTCCTTGATTAAGGAAAAGACATTATCTTCTCTGTTAGCAACTGAAATTCCTAACTCATAAAGATAGACTGAGAATCTAGTTATAATAAGGAATTTTTTTTTGTTTTTCAAAGAAACAGCAGAAGTGAAGTCATCATCATTCATTATCCAGGCTTATAGAAGACTTGACAGGTAGCACCTTCCCCTGTTACCTCCTCTCAGAAAGGAACTATTAGACCTCATAGTTTGTGGAACAAGAAGACAAAAATCCTATGGTGTTGCCAATAGGAATCAGGGTCAATATTTTTACATTTGGGTCCTTTGGAAAATAAACATTTATTTGATTGCATCTTCCTTGCGTGTAAGACTGAGAAGTTTTTGTTTATTTTTTCATTGTTAAAGTTCAAATTCCTCTTGATATGATGATATCTTAATGAATGAGTGAAAAGAAGTTTATTTCTTTTCAAAAACTCACCATTGACAGTATTTGTAGAATTAGAATATTTTTATGTAATAGAACATATACATTTATGTATATAATTTTTTTTCCTTTTTTTTTCTCTCCTTCAGCAAAGTCAGAAAGTCAGATCTTTTGGAAAAGCATTCGGTTTTCTTTTCTAGACCTCTATGATGATATGAGACTTTTAAATTATTTTAGCATGTATAAGTTAGTTTTTTTTACGTTTATGTATGACTCAGAAGGATATTCAAATGATGAATCAGATCAGCGTGTTACTAATCAGCTGCTTAGTTACTTATAACTTAAAGGCAAATAGCATCAATGTATAGATTAGAAACATCATCAATATCATACTCCCAAGAAGTAAGTTACCTAGTTGAAAACGAAACATGCCTTTGTAATAAGAAAGCATTATCTGAAAGACAGCATATGATATGGCATAGTCAGATTTTGAGCCAAATATGAAGAGTCATCTGCAGCTGTTATGGTCTGCATTGCTGTCTATATAGACAATAGTTTATATAACACCAAGACATATCAGAAATACTTCCTAACAAATTAATTAACTCACTGCACAATTATCAGAACTTTTTCTTCTAAGTTAAGGTGACAAATATGTAAGAGACCACGTGTCCATTTTGTGTGTTTTCTCTTAGTAATTTTAAAATTATGGTAATACATGGAACTGTATTGAGATATGGTGAGGTATATCAGTAAGTTTCATGCTAAGCAAATAGCTTGGGCTAACTTGATGAGAAAATGAATCTGGTTGCAGTTTGTCCATATAATCATGCTGAAAGCCAGGGGATCAAGAACAGAAAGTGGATATGGACAAGCAGATGAAGGCTGGCTAGAGAGCAGGAAGCATATCTAATCGCGACTCATGAACACTCCGGTTGGTGGCCACTGGCACTGCCGCTTGCAGATACCAAGGCTGTTTCTTTACGGTCTCTGCCAGACCATCCAACATGGGACGTGCAGGTTGCTGCCTCTGCACTGCACACTGATCTCTATTAGACAGCTGAGGCCGAGGCTTCTGCCATTAACAGTTTCCCAGCTGCTTGCATCTTTTGAAATCTTGGTTGGTCAAGCTTGGATTCTGAGCCTATGGCCAAGTTACCAGGAGGACAGGAAGAGAGTGTCTTTAGTCACTTTGGCTTCTGAACCAGGAAGCCACACTTAGATAAGCTGAGAATGCCCCATAATAGGCAGTCCCTGGGTGCTGGTTACATAAAACAACCAATGTCCACCAAGAAAGCCTACATGTGTCAATTTTCAGTGCAATAGGAAGGCCACACAACCAACTGAAAGGTGCCTTATAAATATTTCTACTTAAAAATATGTTTTTATTATTCATCTGAAGATAGTCTTTTCCCTTAAGTGTCAAGTCATAAATTAATGAACTTCAGCTTAACATGACCTCTTCATTTTCATAAACTTGTCCTCTTCTAATTATGATTACATAAAGATTCAGTAGTTAGCTTCTGCTTATTTTAAATACTGTTCTGAGGAAGTGTGATGCATTTTGGAGTGATCTAAATTGCATGTTAAAGTTATATCCCACTTTGTGTTTCAGACTGCGTTCATTCTCTCAGTAAATATTTCTGGAGCACGTAGGCACTGGGGGTTGACCAGGGCACACACAGCAGTCAACCCTGATTCTCATGGAACTGATTGTTTCCTTTGCTTATGATTATGTCCAGTTTTGGTCTTCCCTATAGCTCAAACGTAAAGAATCTGCCTGCAATGCAGGAGACCTGGGTTCGATTCCTGGGTTGGGAAGATCCCCTGGAGGAGGGAATGGCTACCCACTCCAGTGTTCTGGCCTGGAGAATCCCATGGACAGAGGAGCCTGGTGGGCTACAGTCCCTGGGATTGCAGAGCCAGACACGACTGAGTGACTAACACTACTACTGCTACTGCCATGTCCAGTTTTAATCCTGTGTTCCTTAGACCCTTCGACTGCAGGCGTGGGAGTAAAACACTGCAGAGTCATTTCCATCCATCGCTGGGGAGTTTACTTCTTATCTGGGCAGCTGCGAAACTGGTATAGGTTCTGACGTTAAAACTGAGTGAACAAGTTCTTAAATTACCATAATCCTATGTGTTTTTCCTAGATTTGCCTTTCCAACTGTGTTTATTACTGTTTTTAAGGATCTTATTCTCTGCATTAGCGGGTACAAGGCTCTGAAAAGAAGCAGTGCAATTGAGGCCATATTATCTTCCTGTACAAGAAGAGGTGTGATGCAATTGCATGAATTTGGGGCATGCATTTAAGCTTAGTTCTTCTCCCTTGGCCCTTGTTCCCATTAGTCCTCACCTGTGTGTTAGGAGTGATACTATTTCAGTCTCCATTATGCAAATTCCATAGATTGGAGTGATTTTATTCACAAGCTATTCCCCTGCCTCCTTTTTTTTTTTTTTTTTTGTCTGTAAGATCTGAGAATAGGGCAAGGAAGAGAAGGAACAGTTCAGTTCATACTGGCAAGAGAATGGCCTGAAAAGTCAGGTACCATTTTGTCTTTAAAATATTCTTCTTCTGTTCATCTTCTTCATTCTATGTTCAGTCATCCTCTTATTAAAGAAATGTATTTAAAACTTATTTTCTTCTTCTTTAATGTTTTGTACTTTTAATATGCTCTGCCAACTGTGAGGTTTTGCCTCTTTTATTTTCTTCTTTTTTCTTTATAATCTCTTTGCACTGTAGTGTGGCATATTGATCAAAGAACTCACGTAATTTTTTTCAGTTCTGGAGAATTTTCATTCATCGTCTCTTCAAAACTTGCCTCATTTCCATTTCGTCCATTTTCCCTTTGGGACTTTTAGATATATGTTGGAATTCTCATTTTACAAATCACAATAAATTCTATCATCCTGTGAGTAGAACACAAATTTTTAGCTCTGAAAATTCATTACAGACTGAAAGAGCAGAGTTACTAAGTTGCTAATACTTATCACTTGCCTTTCCTGAATAAGAATGGGCTGCCTATCCTGAAAGATATAAAATAAAGCTTCTATTTCCTCTGATTTCCTTTTTCAGCAGATATTAAGATAGCAGATGTGATGACTCCATTGTCAATGGTAACAAAGTGTAGTTAACCCATGAATGCTGTCTTAATCAGACAACTGCCTCCACTAGCACATAATGTCCCACTTTCTGACCTTGATCTGTGTGCCAATGAAGTTTCCACCACTTAGAATGACTAACTGGGTTACATATCTTGTTGTAGGGCTTTGAGTGATATGCATACATCTTGGCTAAGGACAGAAGTCAAGCCTAAATTACTCTGAGACAGAAAAAAAAATTCTGGAAAACAATAGGTTTTGTGGAATAGAATGCCGTACCCACTTGATCAACTTGGGTCAGAGATGTTGATAAACCTCTTCTGTTTTTTCAATTTATTTTTTACACTTGGTGTTTTGTATTGGGGTATATCCAATTAACCATGTTAACCATGTAACTATCACAAACCATGTTGTGATAGTTACAGGTGAATAGCGAAGGAAGGAATAGTTAGGGAGTTGGGAATGGACATGTACACACTGCTCTATTCAAAATGGATAACCAACAAGGTCCTACGGTAGAGCGCAGGGAGCTCTGCTCAATGTTACGTGGCAGCCTGGATGGGAGGGGAGTCTGGGGGAGAATGGAAGCCTCTTCTGTTTTGAAATGTGATTGGTGATGGAAGAAAAAGAATATTAAATGACTTTCCTCACCTCCTCTGCCACTTGTCTCTGATTCAGCGTCATCTGTCTTGACGTTTTAGGCAGAGCATTCTATTTTAGAAAGTAAAACAGAATGGGCTTCAGCTTTATAAAGTGAAAAACAAAAGAAGAATTTTAAATTAGTGATAATTTTTGGCCCCTAATTAATTGAATGGCTACAGTATTGTGTCTCCAATATTCAGAGAAGCTCAGCTCATAACTGGGCTTATAATGTTATTAATTACATTGCACATTTTTATTGCAGGATTTCTATGATCTCAGCACTGAAATTTTAGTGAGAGGTAATAAAAAAGATGTCTTCTAATAGGAAACATCAACTTATTTACCAAACACGTCTTGAGCTCTACCGCTCTGCCAAGTGCTTGAGGGAAAATTCTGGTGTGTATCATAAAGTCTTGTATTGGTGGATGCCATGTCCTTGGCATTCACTTCTCACCATGCCTTCATAAAAGTTCACTGTGGGAATTTTGAGGATGAAATAGTGTATAATCAGTAAAAAGAATGTATACTCAGTGATCTTTTAAAAAGCTCTCTGTGTGAAAAGAACTATTTTAGAACTAACTTGAAATTAAATTTTAATTGTTTAGTCATGAGAAGTAAATGCAAAGCAGAGGGAGTTTAAGGGAGCAAGCTAGCATACACCATTCAGAAATTTGTTTGTCTTTCAAGAAATAACATGGACAGGAAGTCAGTAATATTAAAGGAAATTTAATCTAAAATATATCTCTTCAACAAAAATCATCATAGCTATTTGTTCTCATAGAATTGGTGTGTGTGTGCATGCATTCACATAAAACAAATTTAACTTACTTTTAAAACTTTAAAAAACTTTTTCAAATAATTTAAATATAAATATACATTAATGTGAAATTAAAAGATTTTATTTTTTTTAATTAAAAGATTTTAAAAGGAGAGTTTTTGAAGACACTTAAGCATTAAATCTGTATGTAAGCAGACTAAAGCATTTCAGTCCAATAAATCTTCTGTAATATAGGTTATCTCATGTATCACATAATGATTATGTTCCAGTTTCCTTGAAAGTAAGAGAACTTATATACTTTAAAGCCCATGGGTTATTCAACAATGCAGAAAGCTTCAAAATTATCAACTTATAGGATGGTCTATTCATTAATGAGATAAAGTTGAGAAGGAATAAATACTTAGATAAATTAATGACAATGAATTTTCTTATATACATTGATACCTGTTTTATCTGGCCTTCTATTTCAGCTATGCTGTGATTTTTCTGCTCATTTCCAAGCTCACTGCAGGCATGAGAGTGCTGTAGCCATGTGCTGTGCTGTCGCTCAGTCCTGTCTGACTCTCTGTGACTCATGGACTGTAGCCCACCAGGCTCCTGTCCGTGGGATTCTCCAGGCAAGAATGCTGGAGTGGCTTGCCATGCCCTCCTCCAGGGGGGAATCTTCCCAACCCAGGTATCGAACCCAGGTCTCCCACATTGCAGGCAGATTCTTTCCTATCTGAGCCACCAAAGAAGACTGAGAGAAGTCATAAATACTGATAAAGTCAAATTCAGCTGTCTGCTTTCATGTGAAACACACCATGATGGTGAATCGTTGAAAAAGCACTGTAGGAACAATTTTTATACAATTATGTATGTAAAGTTAATCCTTGTTGAAGTTCCAAAGTTGATCTAATTAGTAAAAAGAAGTCATTAAACATTAGGCTTTTTTTTAATTGGAGGATAATTGCTTTACAGTGTTGCAGTTGTCTCTGCTAGCTTTTCTTTTTAAGCATCATAAACACCTGGGTAGAATACTTACTTACAGTGGATAGCGTGGTTATATTTTGCATTACCCTTTACTACTAAAGCTACGAATGATTAATTAAGCTTTTGTGAATTTTCAAGTCTAATACCTAATATATGGATGTTTTTGGCCCCAAATGTTTTATGTGTATTTTGATATTTCTGTTCACCTTGAAGATTAGGAAAGATTATTTTAAGACCTCTTTGCAGCTCTCTTCAATTCATAACGTGAGTTGAAAGAGTTTTCACAAACTCTTCTCAAAAGGCAAACAGGTAAGACTTGAACTCCTCAGCTAAGATAACCTCCATAAAGAGAAATCTTTATAAAATATCCAGAACGATTTCTGCACTCTGGGCAGTTAATTGAAGGGAAAACCATAGAGAATAACAGCAATCATCTACTTCTAAAATATATAATTTGTGTACAGTATTTGAACTACCGGAAGATGGGAGATCAATACATGTAGCATGTATTTATTCATAAATGTTGAGAAAAGAAAGTGATATATGCCATTTAAAAAACATTATTCTGGTTAATTTATCAGTTTATGTTGCCTGAGCTTTTGTCTGTTAAAATTTAAGCAAGAGATTCTCATTTAAGGAACATATAACTTCTACATTTAAAAAGTGGCTTTTGAAACTAATTTTTAGTTGTGCTGGGTCTTCCTTGCTCTGTGGGCTTTTCTCTAGTTGCAGCGAGCGGGGGCCATTCCCAGCTGGGTGGGCAGCTTCTCACAAGCTCTGGGGCGTGTGGGGTCAGGAGCTCTGGCACATGGGCTTAGGTGCCCCATGGCATGTGGGATCTCCCCAGGCCAGGGATTGAACCTGCATCTGCTACTTTGGCAGGCCGGTTGTTTACCACTGAGCCACCAGGGAAGCCCCGACTTCTACTTTTTAAAAAAGAATATTTATCATCAATATAACTAGTGGTATATTGGAGCCAGTTTGTACTAGCTTATTAGAGCCAACTATCCATATGTTTTCATAATTCTGTGTTCGGTGCTGTTCCATTTGGTAGCTTCAAATCAAGGGTGGTGGAAATATTTCTACCACAGAAATTAAAAGTTACTAAAGCTCAACCCCCCACCACTAACTGCAAGGAACTGGTTTACCACTATATATCATTAAATACAAACATATAGTGAAAAAAATGTTGTTTGCTTGGAGTCAAAATATTTCAATAGGGAAACATTTGTTTTTTTTTCCAGTGAAGATTATAAAATATGAATATGGTTCTTATCAAAATCCACTATGCTTTATTAGAATGCTATCAAACTACACTGAAGCTCATTGGAAATAATAAATTGAATAGAATAAATATGAAAAAAGAATAAATTGGTATGTGTTGACTATCAAAATACTATGAAACTACAATGATGAAAATAGTGTGGTATTGGTGCAAGGATAAAAAAATTGAGTAGAGCAAAATATTATACATTTATAAGAAAATGTCTCTGTTTTCTACCACAATAACATATATGGAGAGAAAGGTGTTAATATTTACTATGGGAATAACTAATTGGTGTTTCATATATTAAAAATAAAATCATTTGTGCCCCTTGCCTCATCAACATTTCAAAATAGAAGAAAGTTAAATATGTAACTACAGAAAAAGAAATTAAATGTTTATAACTTTTTACCAAGTAGAAAACTTTCTAAGTTCTCTCCCTTCAAACTTTTGTTTCCAGAATTGAAAAGTTTGTTGTACTCACTCCAATAACTCAAGGTTTTTTTTTAAAAAGAAATCCCATCAGATTGCTGAAGATACAAAGAAACATTAAAAAAAAAAAAAAAAAAAATTCCAGAAAATGATGATCCTTCCCAGAAAAGACAGACAGCTGCTTATATCCCTGGTGGGATTTTGGAAGAGAGAAAGCAGCCAAAATTTAACAGCAACATGTGGGCTAGTGTGACATTAAAATTCCCAAGCACCTGTCCATAGATCCACAAAGGCAATAGCCATCATTGAGTGCCAGGAACCCATTCGAAGTTCTTTACAAGGAGTATCGTAAGAACTCTATGAATGTATTACTGCTACCTATATACAATTATTCCTGTTTTACAAATAAAGTAACTGAAGTCGAGAGGTCATCAGATCAAAGTTATGACGTGAATAGGGGAACCAGGATTTACGCTCAGGCAGCGTGACTGCATAGCTTTCAGTCTTACTATGATGCTTTTGTGTTTCCCAGTAAACACTGAGTCAAAGTTTATTCATCAACATGGCCTGATAAAGTTATTTACTGACTGAATGAACCCAAATTATTGAGCACTTTTCCCACTTGGATGCAAACTCAATACATAAAATTAGCAGTTTATTAAGAGAACTGAAAAATCAGGGAAACTAGGCTGATGGAAATAGATGGTTTCTATGGGTGCAGGTGCTCCGGAATTCTGCTCCAGAATTCTGATGCTTAAAATGTTGCCTATTTGAGATTTAACAACTCTTCTCTGCTTAAGTAGTATCCAAGAATTAATTTGCACATTAACTTAAAGTTTATCAGTATTATGTATAATTCTCTCTTTCCTCATTGTGGAAAGCTATGCCTGGTATAGGGGTTTCGCTGGTGGTTCCGACGGTAAAGAGTCTGCCTGCAAGTTTGATCCCTGGGTCAGGGAAGAGCCCCTGGAGAAGGAAATGGCAAGCCACTCCAGTATTCTTGCCTGGAAAATCTCATGGACAGAGGAGCCTGGCGGGTTACAGTCCATGGGGTTGCCAAGAGTCAGACATGACTGACTGACTTCACTTTCATGCCTGGTATCCACAGGGGATGGAGCAGGTATATTAAAATTTCTATCATTTGGACCAACTTCTAGAGAAATAACTAGATATTTTTCAGATTTTTCTAAGGCTTCTTTTATCATGTAAAACACAGGATTCACACTGTGTCACCCACCAGGCAAACACCTACAAGTCTTATGTTCAAAGGAAACTAATAACATGAGTATTTTGTTTATTCAGTTATTATCAATTATTATATGGCAACAAAGTCATTTTAAGATTTAGCAATGAGTTTGTAAAGGATTATAAAAACATTAGAACTTTTTCAAATTTGTTGTTTTCCCAAAATTTTATTCCTGGAAGTACTTTTTCCTAGGGGTCCCCAAGCAGAAGGAAGAAAGAATTAAATAGATTTTTGAAATTGTTGTCGTGATTTATCTCATTTGTTTGAAGCAAGTAGTGAAATAATACATTAAGCTTTCCTCAATTTGTTGTGAGTTTTCAGAACCACTTCTTGGTTTATGGAAAAAAAAAAAAAAAGACTCGAACAAAGCAGCAGCAAAGTCAATTAATATATTTTATTAAAAATTTTATTTTTGAAGCCTATAAATGAACAAATTCCAAAACAGTAGCAATACAGACAATGTCACAACATTTTGGCATCTACTTAGCAGTCCATTTTTGCATTGTTTCCTATAAACAAATACACTAGATTAAAACAACAGTGCCCTTAACCCTAAGTTCAATGCCTGAGTATTTCCAATATGTATTTTGAGCACATAATAAAGCAGAGGCAATTACTTTTCCTGAACATTTTATTTCCATTCAGAGCTTAGCAATTACTTTAGCTTCACATTATTCTGTCATAAATGATAACCAAATGGCCTAAGTGGCTAAAATCATAAAACTATTATAAGCCAAGACAATGTATATAAAGTTAATATAAAATGACAACTATACCGGTACACATTTGTTTTGGATCCTACTAGAAATATGCCAAAATAACACGTTTTAGTAAAGACTGAGGTCCTTGGGGGGGGGGGGGGGTGGGAAGAAGAGTCATATCATCAAAAATTATTAGGAAAACTGTAGGTAAAAAAACATCAGCCTACAATTTAAACGAAATAAAGAAGGAAAGAAGAGTACAACACTGGGGCAACAACAATTCAGGAAAACATGCTCTCCATCTATCACAGACTTGCTCACCGCCTCAAGAGCATCGCACCAGGCTCTTTAGGCATTGCTATTCTCCCACTAAGTTTCTTTATGTGGAACATAAACCTACATCTATGGTAACAACAGAATTTTATAACTGCTCTTTAACCTCACAGCAAAAAAACAGGAAAAAACTGTTAGGGCCAGAGTGAACCTCAGAACATCTCAGTACCCCTGAAAATAGGGGCAAAAAGTGAATCATTAAGAAACAGTATCCAAAGAGCTCTGTATTATCTGGTGTGATTTATAAAACAGGTAAGATTCAGTACTCTTTGATGGGAGGAGCCACAGTAGCTGAAATTCAGGAATGTTTTGATGCTGATTTTTTTTTTACTGATGTGGTACTCCAAGCTGTTAAGTTGGAACAAATTCCAAAGTCACACTGACTTGCATCACCTCAGTTTAATAATCCAGTAAATGACAAAAAAGACAAACAATGAGAATAGCATCATGTAGCACAGCAACTTCGTTTGGCTCCCTCGGGATAAAATCTTCAGTTTTCCCATAGTTTTACCTAGAAATCCAGTTGTAGAATCAAACTGTGAATCCTATGAGGGAAAAAGGAAAACACAATAGTTGTGTTCTAACATTCTACATATGCATATTTGAGTAATTTAATATACTGTTATTAGAATACACTTTTAATGACATTTTCTGGAGCCTGTGTATAACTTGGATAACCAACCTGATTACTCCATGCAAAATAATTTTCTCAATAAATAAAAAGCTTTTTCATTATCCAATAAACATTCTTTCAGCTCCAGAGTAATTCAAAGCCCCAAAATATCTAGGTCTTATTCCAATTATGTGGATTAAAAAACATTAACAATAAGAGGTTCATCTAGCATACACAGGTTTCCCCCACATTTTGTTGGAGATATCACTCTCCAAGGTTAAATGGTTGGCTGCTTCCCAGTACAGCAATTTATCCACTGAATATGGTTAGCAGTTAAATGTACCTTTACTTTTAAGATCCTTTTGTTTAGGAAGCTGACTCTGAAGGTCAGCAGAAAGTTAAGAGACTATTAAAAGTTAGGAGACTATCATGCAGAGGTAGTAAAGTGTGGTAAAGACTTCAAACACGGATGGGGGAAAATTGCCACATTAAAACGCAGCTGGTAAAGTCCTGAAGGTGCGGGAACTACATATGATTTGGAAAGACTGCACTTGCCCAGAAATCTCAATAACCTGAGATGTAAGGTCCCGACATAATGACAGCCTTGTACAGCTCAGGTTCTAGGTAGCTTAAGCACTTTACATTTATAGTTCTTCACTAGGGCTATGCAAAACATCACCTGGGATGTAAAAGTTTTTCAAAATACATATACCGAGTGACGCCCCCTCCCTAAAATTCTGAATCAGAATATTTCAAGAGAGAAGCATGCATGGATATTTTCAAAGTTCCTCAAGTGATTCTAATGTACAACCTTCACTAGAAAAATTTCAGTGCAATATTCATTTTTAAATAGTACCATTTTAAAAGCATTTGAAGAAACTAGGGAAGGTCCAGAGGACTCTGACGTCCAAAATAAACAGTAAGGAATGAAAAGAGCCTCTAGCAAGAAAAGGTATATCTTACTGAGTTTGTTTAGAGATAAAAGGCTTGGGGGTGTTACTATATTCAATTTTATTGACTTGTTCACAGTGATCCTTAGGAGATCAAGCAGAAGACAGGTTTACATTAAGTGAAAGACATTTGGTTGACTGGATATAAAGCATTTACTTGGCAGTCTATATCCACTGAGATCTTAAAGATGGCTTAAAATACTCATTTGTCCTGAGTCTTTAACAGTGTTTCTAAATACAAGATAAAATATACACTCACTCCTACCTCCCCCTCCTACTGATATGGGTTGGGCAAGATGAAAAATGTAAAAATAGGGCAAAAACAACTCTTAGAGTTATTCCAAGCCAAATTTGAGAATATCCAACCAAGTTTCTTAAAGTTAAAATCATAACCACTTACCATTTCAGCTAATAATTTATTTTGATTTTTAACTTCATGGCCTATTTCAATGGAAAGCTACAAAGAAAAAAGCATAAACATTATTACTTACCTAAATGTTTTTAAGTGTTATAAAGTGAAAACAATAATGCCATTCTAAGCATAAATGTTTTCTCAAATAAAACTGCATTCTTAAAAATATAAAATATACTTTATTCTTTGGTTATTTTTCCCACTGAAATTAATAAAAACTAATTTAGAAATTAAATGTCCACTTTTAAATGATGGGTGTATCTAAGAAGCCATAACAAAGAAAATTAGAAAATATTTGTAGCAGAATAAAAGTGAAGAGCATTTATCAGAATTTGTCACATGCAGCTGAAGCTGCTCAATGCAACTAAATACAATACGGAATCTTGAATAAGGGATGAAAACAAATAATGAACACTAGCATAAAATTTTGTGAATTTGGAAAAAGCTGCTTTTAGTTAATAATACTGTATCATATGTTAATTTCCTTTTTTTTAAACAACATAGTATATATGGGGTTGTTAAGGTATCTTTGATATTAAGTTCTCAGTTTGATATTAACTTCACATTTAAACGCTTTCTTCTCTGCAATCACCCTCTGTTCTTTCAGTCTTTTAACTTTACTGAGGCTTTCAACGGCCAAGTCAAAGATCTCTCTTGGGAAAGGCCACATTGCACTTGAAGATGTGTGGGTTATTTTCAAATATCTTTTGATACTGATCTCTAACATAATTCCACAGTGCTAAGAGAACAGACACTGTATGATTTCAATACCTTTAGGCCATCAAATATTGGCACTTGGTCTTATGTCTCCGGATATGCTTCAGTGTCTCCTAGTTTATAGTCTATGGGAACTTGATAGAATCTGTATCCTGATGTTGTGTGAAAACTGTATAAATCTTAATTATATTGAATTGGCTCACAGTGTTTTCAAGTCTACTATATCATTCTACTTTTCTGTCTACTCATTCCATTCATTTTTCAGAGTTTGATACTGAAACTTCAACTAAAAATCTTAATCTACTTAAAAATTAATTGTAATATATAGTGGAAATATTATTTCATTCTGTATTTTCTAAGTCTCCTATAAAGTTACCATAGTTTCATAATTAAAAAGAAAATTAATTAAAATCTCTATTCCTTCTCAACTATAGACATTGTCTCCCTGTTCTTCATTTTGATTTAATCTTAATATTCAATTCCATCTTTTAATTTAGGTACATGTTTCTTTCCTGTCCTCTTATCCTAGAATTCTTTTTTCTCTCTGTATCATTCACACAATAGCATTTGTTTGTATATTTCTTCATTTACACTTTTAAAATGCTATCTAAGCTCCCATATTATCAAGTTCAGATATAAGTAATATTTTCCTAATGATTGTGACATTACTTTGAATATATACCTAAATTAATTATTTCTTTAGATCCTAAAGGTATTTTTTCTTTAAAATTTGATAATAAATTGGAAAAAATGTACAAGTTAGTGTTATCTACATCATGAAGCTATGCAAAGAGGCTAACTCTAAATGAAGTATCATAAGTGGCTATAGCTGCTATTCAAATCAAAACTTACCTAATACTTTATATGACAAATTCATCAAAGACTTCACTTCTAAAATAGCTGAATAAATACACTACTACTAAATCTTGGAAACTACTAAAAATCATAGTGAGCCACTGCAAATATTGTCCTCAACTTATTGTGTGTGGAAAGTATCTGTGGTAATATTAACACAAAACCATTCTAGGAGTCTATAGGTCAGAATATAAGATTTCCCCCAAAACTTAACAATTCAGAAATAACAAAGCAACTATGAAACTAGACAGCCCAAATCGCCTAGCTACTTCTACAACTGTCACTCATGCCAGAGAAAGAAATAACCACGAGAAAAAGGCTTTCTTCTAACAAGGAGCCTAAATTATCAATATTGGGATTAAAAAAAAATCATTTAATTCTTAGTTTCCTCCAAAATGTTGTATTTTCTGAATTATTAACATTATACAATATTGCTGTATGACCTTGAAAACAATACTTTCAGGAGATAACAGTCTCTAGGCTGAAATACAATTCTATTTTCCAAAGACTAATGAACTATCAATTAATTTTTGGCAACATAAGCTTCCAATGAATGCTCTATAAGTGTACCACACATGCTTATTTTAATGCATAATCAAAACTATCTTTTGGTAATTCCTTTATTTAATACATACTAACTCAATACACTATAAGGAAGTACATTAAGCGCTATGTAGAATGTAAAACTAAGCACAACAGAAACCCTTGTATTCTGATAAATTTCTTTTACATACAAATAACTCCAATGCAGATCGTTATGCAGTAAGTGCTACAGAAATGGTACAAATGATCTTCTGTTCATAAGCAAAAGATTAGGTTTATGTGGTGATCAGGTGAAGCCTGGAGAAGAGAAGGTGAAAACAGATGGAGACTTTCAGATGTGCAGGACTTCAGCCAAGGTCAGGAGGGAGAGGAGGCCTTAGGCAAGGGGACTGTATGACCAAAGACAGGAGTGGGAGGCTGACAGGACACACAGCAGACGAGGGGTACTCCAATCCGTCTGGCAGAAAGCACGCACACATTCTGAAGGTGCCGGAGGTACGGTCTAAAAAGCTGGGACACTCTCTGGGAACTGTCTGATCAAGCTACAGAGTGTGACCTTCATTTCTTACATCATGGGGGCCGCTGAAGACTTCTGGGAGCATAGAATGGAATTTAAAAAATACTCTGAAAACCAAATGATGACTGTGATGACTACTGCAGGTAACTCAGACCAAAACGTATGAAAAATGGGAAACAGATCGGTTAAAAGGCCTTCCCACTAGTGCACTGAAGAAAACTGGGGCACAGTATTAGAAACAGGAAGGTCAAATAGGAAGAGTAGAGAGAAAGAACACAGGACTTGGTGACTGACATGAGGTTCAAAGGCAGAAACACAAAAGACTGAGATTTGTAGCTTTTGAGACTAGAAGAATAAAAGTCAGAAGACGAGATGC
Organism: Muntiacus reevesi; assembly: GCF_963930625.1. Classification (NCBI taxonomy): domain Eukaryota; kingdom Metazoa; phylum Chordata; class Mammalia; order Artiodactyla; family Cervidae; genus Muntiacus; species Muntiacus reevesi. Next base: position 10,815,487 of record NC_089254.1, read on the forward strand.
TTGGGGGTGGAAGGTGGAATGCTCTGAGATATTACTGCACTCTAACTGTATTGTAGCATTGTAAAATACTAGAAGCAGTGTTTTAGATTTCACTACCAAAAAAGCTGAAGTTAAAATAAATACATATATATATAAAATAAGTTTTGACTGACCATATTATCTAACCTGTACTCAGATTATGTTTAAATTTTGAGTCACGTTGCTAAAACTTAACTGATATTTCATTATTTTTTGGAAAGTAGAATTGTATTCTGCCTGGTGACTGTTACATTCTGAAATGAGTATTATTTTCAAGCTCTTAATAAATCAATAGGAATTCATTATTGAACTAAGCAATATCATATAAGGTTAATAACTTAGAAAATATAACATTTGAGGGAAATTAAGAATTACTTGAGTTTTAATTCCAATATTGATAATTTAGGCTTCTTATTAAAAGAAAGCTTTTCTCTCATGGAAATTTCTTGCCCTGGAATAAATGACAGTTGTATTAAAGAAAGTACAGTACTTGGATGCAATCACAAAAATGACAGAATGATCTCTGTTCGTTTCCAAGGCAAACCATTCAATATCACGGTAATCAAAGCCTATGCCCCAATCAGTAATGCTGAAGAAGCTGAAGTTGAACAGTTCTATGAAGACCTACAAAACCTTTTAGAACTAACAACCAAAAAAGATGTCCTTTGCATTATAGGGGACTGGAATGCAAAACTAGGAAGTCCAGAAACACCTGGAGTAACAGGCAAATTTGGCCTTGGAGTACAGAATGAGGCAGGGCAAAGGCTAACAGAGCTCTGCCAAGAGAACTCACTCATCATAGCAAACACCCTCTTTGAACAACACAAGAGAAGACTCTACACATGGACTTCACCAGATGGTCAACACCGAAATCAGACTGATTATATTCTTTGCAGCAAAAGATGGAGAAACTCTACACAGTCAACAAAAGCAAGACCAGGAGCTGACTGTGGCTCAGATCATGAACTCCTTATTGCCAGATTCAAACTTAAATTGAAGAAAGTAGGGAAAACCACTAGTCCATTCAGGTATGACCTAAATCAAATCCCTTATGATTATACAGTGGAAGTGACAAATAGATTCACAGGATTAGATCTGATAGACAGAATGCCTGATGAGCTATGGATGGAGGTTCATGACACTGTACAGGAGACAGGGAGCAAGACCATTCCCAAGAAAAAGAAATGCAAAAAAGCAAAATGGTTGTCTGAGGAGGCCTTACAAATAGCTGTGAAAAGAAGAGAAGCAAAAAGCAAAGGAGAAAACTGTGCATTTGAATGCACAGTTCCAAAGAATAGCAAGGAGAGATAAGAAAGCCTTCCTCAGTGATCAGTGCAAAGAAATAGAGGAAAACAAAAGAATGGGAAAGACTAGAGATCTCTTCAAGAAAATTAGAGATACCAAGGGAACATTTCATGCAAAGATGGGCTCAATAAAATACAGAAATGGTATGGACCTAACAGAAGCAGAAGATATTAAGAGGTGGCAAGAAAACACAGAAGAACTGTACAAAAAAGATCTTCATGACCCAGATAATCATGATGGTGTGATCACTCACCTAGAGCCAGACATCCTGGAATGTGAAGTCAAGTGGGACTTAGGAAGCATCACTACGAACAAAGCTAGTGGAGGTGATGGAATTCCAGGTGAGCTATTTCAAATCATACAAGACGATGCTGTGAAAGGGCTGCACTCAATATGTCAGCAAATTGGGAATACTCAGCAGTGGCCATGGGACTGGAAAAGGTCAGTTTTCATTCCAATTCCAAAAAAAGGCAATGCCAAAGAATGCTCAAACTACTGCACAATTGCACTCATCTCACATGCTAGCAAAGTAATGCTCAAAATTCTCCAAGCTAGGCTTCAGCAATACGTGAACTGTGAACTTCCAGATGTTCAAG